>NC_081837.1:42907590-43210620 GCF_030867095.1 Alligator mississippiensis | reverse complement strand
CCATTAAAACTCAGGCATCCTCCCATTCAGTTCATGAAGAAGACTACTGCCAACAATTGCTGTGCGTGAAGGCTGGGACTCTCTTAAGAGATTATTAGGTTTTTATTGACTCCAACAGAAGGTGACACGTGAGGCAACGTGAACTGATTTAGTTTAGGGTGAAATCAGGATGCTGAGGCCATGCAGTCGGGAGATGCCCCATGGGGTCAGTTATTCATGAGCAGAGCCGGTGGGGAAAATTGATAAAAGAAATGTCTTTTCACCAGAAAATGCTGATGCCTTGAAACTATCCCTTTTTAGGAACGTGCCGGTTGCAGCAGCCTGTTCATCAGCCCAGGTTTCCTAGCCCAGGAGGGAGTGCTGGGGAGACAGAGACCGTCTAACCCAGTGGTTATGGCACCCACCTGGGATGTGGTAGCCACAGGTATATGCCCCAGAGTGGCAGGAGACTGGCTATGATATCTTTTATTAATAAAAATAAAAGATAAAAAAAATATATATCACATCTACCCGAAGAACCGTGCCTGCCTAGGTCCTTAGACCAACACAGCTACAACCAAAAACCCAGGAGACTGGCTGACTCTGTAGCCCATCGGTCATGGCACCATCCTGGGAAGTTGGACGATGGCAGAGCAGGGACTTCAACCCCTGAGTACTGTGCTAGAGGTTATCCATTGGAAGAGAGAACAACAGAGTATGGAGTTTCTCTCTGCGTCTCCCCTCCCGACCCCCATTATATTCGTAGGGGGAATAGCCCCAGTGTCCAAATTCAAAAAGCAGTCTTGATGCACCTGTGGTAGATTCATTGCTTCTCTGTGTTGTATAGATTCAAGAACCCACTCCCTTCAGATAGCACAGCCCTGACATGGTCATCACATGCAGTTTCTTGTAGCTGGAGCTGCAGCCCCGATAAACCAAGGCTCAGACTATGAAAACGCACGGGTCTTGCATGGCTGCACTGAGGGACACACCAGCAGGCGGTAAGTGGGGTGATAACGTGTCCTTGCTCGGTGACTTTACAACACATACATTTGCTGGGAAAGTAGAAAGCCTGGACGGAAATGTGGCTGGCGTCCAGCAAACTCTTCTTCAACCATTAAGTGCTGAACTCAAGCACCCTGCTGATAACGTCTAGTATTGGATTTCAGCTCATTCCTGTTCTCCTTGTAGTGATTCTCCTAATAACTTGCTTTGGGAGAAGGGTCACTGAGCTGGGAAACAGGATGCTATGAGCTCTGAGCGCCGTTCTTCCATCCGCTGCTGCTTTTCACAAGCTTTTATGCGTGAACCGGGGATTTCTAGATGATGCACCCACCGCCAGTGCCTTGCAGAAGCACAGACTGGGGGATTACAGATGGGTCCTTCAGCCACTTCTCTACCCATCTACACAGAGGGAAGTGAGCTGCTATCATCCTTAAAAAAGAAACAGCTCTGAGCTTTTACTTGTAGAGGGTTTTTTTTTTTTTAATTCATAAATAAATATTACATATGCTAACAGATGGTTCATTAGCCAGTTGTTATGGCAATCAGCATTTCAGCCAATTAAAATCCTTTCTCCGAGCTTTAAAAATGTCAGTGATAGGAACATTTAAATGCCTGAAGAACAAATAGATTCACTGTAGCATGGTGCTAAAACAAAAGGCATCTTTGCTGTTTGATAGAGAAGGATGGGCCAAAGGGCTAGTGGGAACCATTAAGAACTGGGAGAGAAATAAAATTTTAATGTCCTTTTGTCTTACCCTAGTAAAGAAATTAGAAGGAGACAAAACTAATAAATTAATTAGCAGGTGTAGGTAACACACCTCATAATTTATCCCATTGCTACTGCTAAGACCACAGTAGGTTCCCTGAAGAGGATTGGAAATGAGCCTCTGTTTCTTGAAAGGGCAAGGCTTCCTGTAGATCTGACTGGCTCCTCACTCAGCGATCAAAGTTTAATTGCTCTTGGGTGCTAGGTAATGCTATTTTAAGCATGAAAGGCAGAAGGACCAATAGAGCACAGGGGTGCACTTCAGAGCTCCATTGCACCATACTCGTGTGCTCACACCCACACACACCTGCATGCACAAGCGCTCCATCACATGCATCTTCCCATTCCCTTTTGCTGGGTCAGCTGAGGACCTGTGCACCTGGGCTGCCACGTACGCGCTGCGTGAGCCGACATCTCCCAGGATCCGGCTCGATGGGAAGCTATTACGTATGCTGAGGACATTCAAGGCCAGAAATCCAGGTGTTCCTCAAAACCCCAATACTCTGAGCTCTCTTGGGAATCAGACCCTGTTCTGGGGGCTGAACCCTTCTGGGAATGCTGGCTTCTGCATTTGCACCTGTGTCTGAAACAACCCCAGACTGGTGTCAACCAGGGTACTTAGGCCCCGTCCAACAGAACATGCTCCAGGCTTTAAATTAATGCAAAACTCTAGAAGTCTTGGCTCAGAGATGATACTTTTTATTAGACCATTGCAAAAAAAAAATCTTTTTCTGCAAGCTTTCAGGCACATATGCCCTTCCTCAGGCTCAGTGAAAATTAAAGATGATAAAAAGTGCCCATAATTAGCAAATAAACTTCATGTTTGCACAAAGGAAGCTGAAGATGGAAGTCTGTTCCAAAGCTCAGAGTCTCTGGGACCAGGTCCAGAGGGGTTGTGAGTTTTAACCATCTCCCTCTTCTCAGGCTCTTCAGCAAATAACTGCCAACAATTTAGATGCTGTTTTGAGGAAAATAGCTGGAAGAGAGGGCAAGGGAGTTATCTTACAGTTTAATTGACCACTCCCAGCAGCTAGGCGTGCAATGCCAAGAGTCCCTCACCCCTTCTGGATGCCTAAGGACCAGAACTGGGACCTGTTCCAGTTTTTCAGCCATCCCCACTGGCATAGCAGCTGTGGGCAATGACACCTCTCCTCCTTTACTTGGGTTACCCACATGCATGCTCATATGCTATCCACCAGCTTAGGCTGAAGAAGTTTTACCTTGTGGTGTACACACAAATAAGCATCAGTCAGGACAGCAAGGCCTTTTCCTGCAGGGTTAGCGCTCGTAACAATAGCCAAAGTCAACCCCCCTGTGGAGGGGTCCTCCTAGACCTTGACCGCCGGCAGGAGCCTGACCTTTCTAAAAACACCTTCCCCCTTTAGCTACAAACGCACTCTTCCCTCCTCCCCTGAGTGCCTGGGTCAGTGGAGGGAGACCATGAGAAAGGCAAATCCTTTTTCACTGAGAAACAAGTAGCATCTGGCCCTCTATCGCAGTACGGTGCCACCTAAGCACATTATGGGTGTCTTCTGCCTTCTTCTGAAGCATCGGTGAGTCTGAATTTGATGAGCCACAAGCTTATCAGGTCCATTGATTCTCCCTTTCTAATCTGTGCTGCCTTTGAAACCATTTAGGAGAGGAAAAAATAACTCCCACAGACAATCAGAGCAGATTATTTTAATGAGGGCTGGAATATGAAAAACAAAAGGCTCAAAATGAGCCTCTCTAACATTTCTACGTATGTCTGCGAGGAGCTGCGCAATGCTTGAGTCAGCAGGTCTGCGGCAAGAGATGGCTGCCGTCAGGAGTTTAGTTTTCCCCCCCTTCTCTCTTTTTCCCATTAGCTAAACTGAGCATCCCCAGTGAAAGCTGCATGTTATCAGCAACTCCATTTTCTGCTTGTAATTGTCTTTTATCTGCTGGAGTCGGCAGTGTCCAGCTTGCATCTGTTCTTGATTCACTCTGTAAACATCAGACGGTGAAAGAATCATTTTTCCCATCTGTGCTGGAAAAAGGAAAAGGTGAATGAAGCTAATAACCTTTCCGAGTCCTTTCCCTGCATCCCAGGTTGTGTCCACCTATTTCAACAGCTCCTATTTAGTTATTCAAAACTCCTGCGAGAGAAAACCAATATGTTCATCTGCCTGGCCTAGACCGGGTGCAGAGCAGGGTCGAACGGTAAGGGCTTCTCGCATTAGCCCGTCAAGCTTGTTTCCACAGTGAAAGGAAGGCAAGTCATAAGGAGGCCCATCCTACAAGATGCTGAGCATCTGTTGAGGTGCTAAGCACCATTGAAGCCGGTCTTAACCACGTGTATCCATGCAGCAAATACTGCAGCTAGGCACTACATTTTAAACAGCGATTTGAACAGCAAAGTGGGAAAGGCAAAGTATTTTTGGCACCTATGAGAAGGGTTGGCTGGCTGGCAACCTAGGAGACCGAGTGCCTTCTTAATAAGCAAACTCTGCTACACTACCCGCCGACTTCCCCGGCCTCTGCCCTGTAAGCGAGCGAAGGAAAATCAGCCTCTAATTCAAATCACGGCCCCTCTACTGACCTTTTGCACAAGGCTTCCAGCTATGAAAGCATCCTCCTAAAAATGGTGCTTTCCATTTGATCCCTATGTGCAGGCCCTTCCTGCTTAGATATAATAGAAAAAGATGCATCAGAGCAGTAGACAGACAGATGGGTCTAAATCCAGGAGCTTGTGATAGTATCCAGGATGAAGCTAAAAGCTTCTGTGGCTTCTGCATAAGCAAATATTTCATCTCATTTATTCAGGAAAGAAAACTTTATTCCAGCAACCCCAGTTCTCCCTTTGGAATCAAGGTCTGGTCTCTCTATACCAGAAGCTTACTGGAAGAAATTGTCCCGCTCACGAGCTTCAGGCCAACTGGCTGCCAAGGGATTTCGGAAACCAGAACCATGGATGGGGAAGATCTTGAGCATGTTTAAATGGCTTTAAGTGGGAGTCAGGAAACCTGCCAAGGAACCTCAGGGGAAGGAGACACAGGGGTTTCCATGTTCTCAGTGGTCACAGATGACAGAGCAAGGAGCAATTATCTCAGGTTGCAGCAAGGGAGGTTTAGGTTAGATATTAGGAAAAAAAAAATCTCATGAGGAGGGTAGTAAAACTCTAGAACAGGTTATCCAGAGAGGTGCTAGAGTTTCCTTCCTTGGAGGTTTAAGACCCGGCTAGACAAAGCCTTGGCTGGGATGATGTAGTTGGGGCTGCTTGGAGCAAAGGGTTGGACTAGACGTGACCTCCCTAGGTCTCTTCCAGCCCTCGTTGTCTGTGATTCTGTGATCCATGTAGGCAAACGTGGCTTTACTTTTCCTTGCCCAAGCAAAGGGGAACCCATCTCTTTTTCTTCTGCTTCTCCCAGTGATTTCAAACGTGCCTTCATTTTCCATTCCCTCTTGCCGTACAGCCACATCACCGACATGGCTCTTAGCTTTGCTTGAGCTTCTGAATATCTCCATCTTTCCTTCAGGTTTCTTCCCCTCCTTTGCCTTCTCCCAGGGTTATGCAAGCAGAGCAGCCTAATCCCTCTGTTCTCCAAATAGGTATGCGTGTCTCAGCCTCGGCACTGTACGACTTGCCTCATTTTGAATGCCTCTCCTTTTATCAAAGAAAGCCTTAAAGACAAGCAAACAAAGAGAGTTCCCTACCGCAAGACAAACACGTTACCAATGCATCGGATGACTCTAAACAGTCCCAACACAATGGTGAGCAACTCTCCTCACTTAATAGTCCCTGGCAGACAAAGAAACGCAATTCAGACCTACAGCACTTGAAAGCCCAAACCCCTTCAGAGATACCAAATGAAAGCAACTCTAAGCATGATGAAGGGAGCAGAGCTCAAGTGCTTCTTCTCTAGAAGAACACCCCACCAAACACAAGGCACAAGACGAGCTGAGGTGCCTGGAGACAGAGGGGACCTCTCCTGCTTACACTAGCACCTGGGGCAATCCAACCTTCCCAAATGAGTTCAGCCTCATAGTCCAATGCAGCAGGAGAACAGACCCCCGGGACTCTGCATGTTGTGGGGGGGTCTGACACACGGTTTATAGCTTCTCCACCTGCAAATGCATGAGATAATTTGTGCAACCCCTTTCATTTCTCTGGCGTGGGGTGGGGGATTTATTTCAACAGCCTGGGTTCGCCTTCCAGCTCTGCTGTTTCCTGCTTCGGAGAGTTACTGGGAGCAAAGCTGTCTCCACGATTAGGATGCCAGGGTTGTTTTATTGTCACTGGCTGTTTGACCCTGTGCGGAGATGCCAAGAGCTTGTTGCCTGAGTCACTCTGCTTTTAGACAAAGTGAGACAGATTTACTCATAAACTGGAGCCAAGCATATGCTGGAATGGTTTTCTAAGGCAAGGGGGACTAGGAACAAAGACCAGATTCTGGGACGAAAGATCAAGGACCAACCAAACTTGGGGAGGAAGTTTAGGCTGAGGCGATTATTTTTATTTAAGTTAACAATAAAAGCAAACTCCAGTAAGAGGGCAAAGTTGGATGCCATCCAGCATGCATGTGCTTTCTGCAGAAGCCGAGCAGGCTGAGAACATCTCTTGCTTACAAACAAGAGCGCTGGATTTACGGCTGTACACTGGATTAGACCACTGAGCCATCTGGCCCGGCTTTCTATTTCTGGCAATGACTAATAGCTGATGCTTCAGAGGAAGACGAGACAACCAGAGTGTACCTCGAGCTTTTGCCGCTCCCTGTGCTCCTCTTTTCCCGATGCAGCATCAGAAAGGGCTTTGCTGCTTCCATGTGTGTAAATGCACAACTCCATGTTTGCAATCCCACCGTATCTGCAGCTGGTGCGTGCTCTTCCCGCAGGAGCAATGCACAGAGCTCACCTATGTTCCTTTTAAATCTCTTGATTGTTAAGATAATCTTATTTTGAGGGGGGTGACAATCCTGGTTTTCAAAGGCTTGGGTGTAGCCATGCTTCCATGTATTTTCCAGCATACTCCATGGCATGGCCAGAAGAGCCCGCCTCCTCTAGTTCATTTCCAGCATTTTTACAGCATTTCCCTAAAGAAGTTGGAGCCCTGTGTAGGCTGGCATGAAAACATCACGAGCACTTGTTTAATCATCGAATGGTTGTTAGCTCAGCCTTGCACTCCAGCGCTGCTAAGAGTGCTCAGGCCCAATGGGTATGAATTTAATTTTCTTACAAGCTGCAGAGAGGAGAAAAATCAGAGTCTTTAACTCTGTATTAGCTGCTTCTCCTCATGGACACTCACCTCTGTTAGGCTTTCATCTCCTAGGGGAGCCTGAGTGTGAGAACACATCCAAAAATTGATCCTCCAGTGCCATGTTGCACTCCTAATAGACACATCATGCGGCCTGATCCCTTTCTGTATTATACAGTCTGCCGTACTTCCTATGCAGGAAAAACAGATTGGCTGAGTCATATGCAAGTCATGGCAAGGTATTTCACTCTGCTCAGCACAAGGTGCACCGCTTGGGGCACGACATTAAGAAAAATGTGGGCAATTTGAAGAGAGTTCAGAGGACACAAAACATCCAGAAAACATCATCTCCAAGGAATACTTAGATTGTACTGTTTCAGCTAGTGAAAAGATGACCGAGGAAGGACCTGATAACAGTCTTCACTTACAAAAAAAGGGTTGTTAGGAAAAGGACTTGCATCCCTTATGCCCACTGAGAGCAGAATAAGGTGTGCTGGGCACAGGCTGCAGCAAGGGCGATTGAGATGGGTTATTAGGAAGAGCACTAACTATGAGAGCAGGTGGAGACCTAGTACTGGACTTTGAGTGGAGGTTAGATAAACACTGGTCTGGGATGGTTCAGATGACAATCCCCCCATCACCAGGGAGTTAAATGATGCCTTAAAGCCCTTTCCAGCCTTGTTTTTTTCATGATTTGACACAGCTTCACCAGGCCAAAACTTCTGCCTCCACCAGTGGCCAATAGGAAATTCAGTAGTAGAAGACAAGGAAAGAAATGCAGACATAGTGAGACAAATTCAACTTTGATGTTTAATTATGCCAGTGAACTCACACCACAGAGTAAATGACCCATGCTGTTTATGGAGGAAGGAAGAACTCCTTTTGGACTTCATTGGCAATAAGAATGTGTCCCAGAGCATGAGATTTGATGGCCTCTCCTTTCTCATGCATAGCTATAAGTGTTATTAATGATCATAAAATTAGCCAGCCCTTTTTAAAAACCCAGCCACAGTGCTTGACTCAATGCTCAGTTACACAGCTGACATCTCCCAAACCCTGCGCACACAAAAGTTGCTAGATTGTGAAGACTTCAGGGCATCAGGTACCATTTTTTCAAGGATGCGGGAATGTCAATACTGCTTGTCGCACATGGGGAAAAATTGCCGTTTAATGGTCAATAGTAATAACCAGTCTGTTTAAACTTTCATGAATAAGATATATACAATCTATGGTCTATGAATTATGCACATGCCTCAAATGGCTAAAAGATGGGAAATGGCCCCAGTCCCACATTCAAACCATTGTCCGATTCACCTTCACTTGCAGTCGCTGGTCCCCTCTGAGCCCTGCTCCAAATCCTTCATTTATTATCTATGGAACTGTAAAGAACCTGTATCTTCCAATTCTGTCTGCACGTCTGCACAGGCTTGCACAGAGAAGATGCACCCACCTCCTTTATGGAGACTTGTTCAAAGACTCTTGGCTATCATCTTATTCAGGTGGAAAGAATTAATTTAATACCTGGATTAGGAAATATGATGATGATGATGAACAATGAGCCCTTTGGACTTGCACACGGAGATAAGAGTCAGAAGTCCTGGGTTTTAGTCACAGTTCGGATATTGAATTTGCATGGGACTTTGCAAAAAACCCAAACGTTGCTGCTCTCTGTGACCCAGTGTCCATCTCTCAAATAGTGATAATGCTCCTTTCCCACTCTTCCTTTGGGCAGCTGTTTTGAAATCTGGGAATGTAAGCACGTTGGAGCATTTTGCCTGTTTTGAAATGCTTTCTAAGTGTCTCCTCCACCATCAGCACTCCACGTCCAGGCTTTTGGGGGGACCAGAAATGCAAGTGCAAGCCCATAAAAGGAATATTGTCCTTTATATTTCCAGTCATGGCAACAGAGGTCCAAAAATCTCTAATGAAAAGCCTATTTTTGTGTGATTTCTAGCCCAGTTTTAGACTGTAGATAAACCTCAGAAAATCATCCAAAATTACAGATTCCTTTCCATGCCCAACCCAAGCACCAAGTCCTTTGAAGAATGCCCAGTGCCTCTGGGCATGAGATCAGCTGGGGTGAGTTCAGAGCCACATGGAAGCTGTTTGTATCAGGAACTAGGACAGTTTGTATTAAAAAAATACAATCAGAAAAAAAAACCAACTACTTCCATTACATGCAACTACTGTGCGACTGTCTCCTCCTAACAGCCCATACTCCCTTTGCGGGTAAATCCATATGATTTAATCAGGAAGAAGCCGATAGAAGCTTATACTAGGAGACCTCTAGAAATCAGCGGAGCAGGAGATATGGAATCCATAGGTTGTTTAAAAAAATCTATATAGAGGATATTATCCTTGGTTCAGTACTGCAGGTTTTTCCCATGGGGCACCATCACTGCTAATTTGGGGGCAATCTGCACATAGCTCACCTAAACCCACGTATGGGAAGGCACCTGTGAGAAAAAGCCATCGAGGCAGGAAGCCTAGGGAGGCACATTGCTTTGTTCTTTGAAAAGTAGGATGTTTCCTAGCTTAGAAATAGACCTGCTCATAAAGTGGGGCCTGAGCTATCCTTTTAATTTTGTGCCACATCATAATCCTCTCCTGGCTCCCAGGGGGTTCTGCTGAAGGTATTTGATATTTTCCTCTGTCCCTTCCTTTTTCAAGCCCTTTTCATTATCTAACTGTGTTAGGGGAACTGATACGTAATGAGAAAGTTGGCAGAAGTCCCAGAGTGATCAGAGGGGCTGGGATTCAGGGAAGTTAAGCTACTGTTTAAAAAATTGTAGGTAATTAAAATTAATTAAAAATCATTAAACAAACCTTTGCTCTTGAAATTTCAAGGTGCAAACCAAGTCGATGCAGCTCAAAAAGGATGTCCCAAGCATTGCCATGACTCCTGCCATTGACCTCGTGGCCGCACGATGTCAATGCGTAAATGGGATACAATTGACTTTTCTTCCCTATGTACACATCACTTATAAAAGATTTCGTACGGCGCTTCCTGTAAATAGAGTTCACAGAATTGGTCTGTGTGCCCGCGGACCCGACTGTGCACCTGATAGGGAAGGTATGGCTTCAATTCCCAGCTCTCCCGCAAATCCCATTACTCTGCACGACCATGGGCCAGTCTTTCTAATCTCGCCGGGTTTCGGGTGCCCATCTGTAGTACACATTTCTTCATATTAGTGTCTTTAGACTGTGAACTCAATGGAGCAGTGGCTTGCTTTACTATGAACAAGCACCGCATTTGGCAGCATGGGGAAAGCTCTGAATGGGAATCCGTTTTTGAAGCCGTTGACTTCAATTGGTGCCAACTCTTATGTGAACACCCTTATTTTGGATTAAAAGCAGTTTCTTTCATTTTAGCTTCTTAATCAACTCAACCTTAAACCGACATCATCCTGCACTAGGAACATCCCCTCATTCTCCTTATCCCCATTCATGACCAGTGCCTGGCTTGAATGAAGTCTTGCTGCTTGTCTGGTCTCCGTGGCCTAGTATTCTCCAAGTGTTCAACCAAAGTCCCTTGGCTGGGATTTGAAGGTGGCGCGCCATCCCTGGACTGCCTTGCTCCCCAGATCAGATATACTCTGTCCGACACAATGTTTTGCATCGCTTCAACAAAATCAATTTGAAATCACACCTCCACTTCAAACTGTGCCACTCTGCCTGCCAAAGCACCTTAGTGTCAAACCCAAGAAGCCTTCTCTCCAAGGCAGAGAGAGGAGGCTTGATTCATCGTTGCCCTGAAGCTTGCAAAGCTGTTTACACCGGGGCTAAGTGGATGTAAAAGCTCTTACAGATCACAATTTGCACTAGCATAAAGAATGGCAAGAAGGGGCAAGGTAATGCAGACAGTGGGCCAGGCACCACACATTCAGGTGTTGTCCAGGTTGGTTCGTCTCGGGGCTTTGGGTCCTATGAAAGGCTTGAGTTTTCCCCCCAGGTGCATACAAAGATGCTCCAAGAACATTTGCATTTCTGAGCTCCTGGCTGAGGAGGAGTAATAGAAATCAGGAGAGATATTGTCACTCAGCCGCCTCTGCGCGAGGGTGTGCTGAGAGTCCCTTGCGCTGTCACAATATTTGACAATCCGTGCACCGCGAGTGACCCAAAGTTTAAGCTGTCACGCATCATTATCATGTATAAGGATAGCTTATTCCTCCACAGACTGTGTTATCCATGTCTTGTCCACATCACCAAGCCAAGACAGATGATTCAGCCCAATTTAACATGAGTGACAGTTTTAGCTCAGGAGAGGCCAGCTCCCCAGTTACCATGGTGACTGAATTACCTCTTTTCACTCCAGGTCGGGAGGGAGGGGGCGATAAACCCATCGATAAGCGGTCTCTAAAGGGAAGCCTGCGTTTCTGCTCGCAGGCCCAGGTAGGCTACAACATTCGCACGCTGAAATCAAGGTGCCAGCAGGATTTGTCCCATTCACAAAGACCCCTGGATGCAAACAGGCTGGTCATCAAGATATTGCAAGCTATAATTTGGACTGTGGTAACAGCCAAGGCCCCAGTGAGAGATCAGGGTTGGGGTGGAAGGAGTCTCATTGTGAGAGATGCATTGAGATTGCAAGGTGGGAGGATCAAAACCTGATGATGTTTAACAAGGAGAAATGTAAAGGGCTCCATTTGGGGAGGAATAATCGACAACACGCTTACAGGCTTGGCGGTGCTATACGTGCGATCACACAACTGGAAGAGATCTGGGGGTTGTGATAGACCACTGTATGAACGTCAGCCACCAATGCAATGCTGTAGCCGGCAAAGCGAACAATACCTTGGCTTGCATCTACCGATGCATCTCAAGCAAGACTAAGGATGGCATCCTCCTGCTCTACTTGGCTTTGGTGGGGCTGCAGCTGGAGTACGGCATCCAGGTCTGGGTGTCGCACTTCAGGGGGGATGTGGAAGAGCTCGAGAGAGTCCAAAGGAGGGCCACACATGTGATTAGACGTCTGGAGAGCAGGTCGTATCAAAAGAGGCTGAAAGACATGGGACTGGTCAGCCTGGAGAAGAGAAAACTCGGAAGAGATTTGGTGGCAGCCTAGAAGTATATAAGGGGCAAACATAAGGGCCTGGGGGAGCATCAGTTCACCAAGGCACCCCAGGGGAAGATGGAGCAATGCACACAAACTGCTAGAAGATGGTTTCAGGTTGGACATAAGGAAAAAATTATTTAGGATTCAAGTATTCAAGGTGTGGAACAGCCTCTCCCCAGAAATGGTGCAATCACCTGCCCTGGAGATCTTCAAAAAACGACTGGACACTCACCTTGCTGGACACTCAGATGACCCCAGCAGGCTTTCCTGCCCAAGTGCCCGATGATTGCACGAGGTCCTTCCAGCCCCTAACTTGTATGAATCTACGTGCGCTTCTCTCAGACACACGGCCCCCGTGTCCATCAGCTTGTGGCTTAAGCATCCGATGAGAGAGCCAACAGGTGACTAGGAACTGCCATAGCTGAGCTGGGTCATCAAACCTGTTATGACCTGTATCTAGCACTGCATACTTCAGGGGAAAGTTTAAGCACCTGGCAGCAGGATAATTTCCTCCTGACTCTCCCACCCTGAGAGATCCACTTCAGCAAAGCATTTGGACTTGAAATGCAAAGTTCACAAGCCTTGCTGCTGACGATGTCCACACTGGGTGTCCTGAATGCCCACAATGCAGTCCTGTGGCAGTGAGTTCCCCGGTGCAATGAGGCATGCTGTGAAGGTCAGGCCTTTTCTCTTTCCAGCTGGGTCTGAGTTCAGGTGGGAGGGCAAAAGCTGCTGTTTGAATTTTCCACCTTTCCATTTATTTGAATGCCCTCTCCTTGTGTAAGGAGACAGCTGTGGAGGGAGCCCCAGGCATCAGGATTATGATAATGTAATAAACTGTGCTCAGAGCTCTCCAGCTGCCGACCCTCTATCATTTTCTTTTATTATTCATTTTTAACGGGGGGGAAAAAAAAACAGCAAACATTATTTCAATGTTGTTCAGCTTCTTGATTGGTGGCTCGCCCTACAAAATCCCGTTCTGGAGGCAATGGGTGTGCTGTCCCTGCCCGGCCAAAATGCAATGCTCTGGCACTCTCCTGGGATAGTCTGATCTGGCTCACAGCATTGTAGGCACCTAGGAGGGTAGTTATTTTTTGTGGCTTGCCCACCGTGCGAAGTGTTTTTGGGTGGAATAGCTCAGCATCTCCTCCAGCCCTTTTGTTATATTTGCCAGCTTCTCCCCCATTCCCTCGGAGCCCAGATGCATCAATAGCAAACGTCGGTTGTAAATAACCAGAGTTTCTGCCTATTCTAATCAATAAAATATTGTTTATAGAGGCACTCGGTGCTCACACAGCTCCTGTTAAAGGTCTGTCAGTGTTTTTATAAACCCTGCTTTTCAGGTAGCTATAACTTGGCTATTTGGAGAACACAGCCGGCCGTAACGTGGTTTACAGACTGTCAGCTCAGATGTAAATCAGATGGGCCGTATTTAAGTTTTGCCTCTTTTTTTTTTTTTTTTTTTGCGAGTGGCTTTGCCTTTATCTGCTTTATTTTTTCTTTGCCGAGTTGTAACCTTAAAAAAGAAACACACACAAAAAAAATCCCCAACAGCGGACAATATTTTGTAGTTAGACAATCCCGATGCCTCTTAGGATGCGGGGGGGAATAAATAAGCAAACAAGTGAACAAAAAAACCCACCCCGCCACATTTCGATAGATTCACACTATTGCCATTTAAAATTTTGCACTTTTAAAAATTTAAAAGTGTCACACAGCAAACACAACAGCTACATTTTACACCTTCCTGGTTGCACAAAGCCAAAGTGTGCAATGTTACCGTGAATTATCTCCTCCTCCTGCCTGTGTTTCAGGCCTCTTCAGTTTGGGGGTTTCGTATCCCTCAGCCCTTTCAAATCACATCAGGCAGAAATTCGACGCGTGTAGCAGGTTGCCAGACCGAATCCCATATTTAATTCTCAAAATATTAATTCAGTCCTCAAAGCAATATTTGACTTATAGAGCAGCAAAGGAAAGGAAATAATTTGTTCTTGTTTTCACAGTGTTCGCTGCCAGATTCTGAGTCAGAAATGAAGGATAAAGGTCTGATTTTTGCTGTTGGGTGCATAACTCCCCTAATGGTTTAATAATGCTGTTATTAGTGCATTTATGTATTGTATTACTCCGTGTCTCTATTTATTTACTTACATACTTCGATCATTGACTTCATAAGAAATGAAAAAGGGATAGCAAAAGTGCCTGAGTAACCTTTAATGGGGTTTGTGCTAACTTCCTCAGGCACCTTTGATCAATCCCATCCTTATCTCCAATTATAAATATCCTTATGTCCAATTTACAGATAAGGAATCCTTAAGTCAGACATGCAAAGGACCTGGCTGGTGGAAGACTTGAGCCCTTGCATGTTTTAATCACTTCCAGTGGGATTGGCGATGCTCACCCCCTCTGCGTAATGGGCCTGCACTGAGTTACCCGAGAGCCAAAGCAAGCCAGTGATGGTGGAAGTGACTCTGGACTCCTCTAGCAACTTAAATCATTGCTGGACACTGTGAGCACTTCCTCTGTCTACAGCTTGTCCCCGACCAGCAGCAGGCAGCTCATTAGGATCCACCTACCGGCTCTCCATCTGCCACTGGCTTTCCATTACCGGCTATCAAGGCAGCCCTTACTGTGTATTGTCCTGTTCTTTGCCAAGGCCATAAATTCATTCCCATGGTGCCCATGCTGTCACGCTACATGCTGAAGATCCCTTGGTCCAGTCAATTCCTGGTTTTTTTACTTTTAGCTCCTTTTCTTGAGCAATCCAAAGACTGCAGCAGCCCTGCTCTGAATCCAGCCTCTCTTCCCTTCAACTGATATCCACTCGATTTCCTTAATTTCTCCTCCTTGTTGCCTTCCAAAGCACCGTCCCCTTCTGAAATGCGGCTCATTTGTTTCTTGCTTCTTATGACATGTGTCTTTCTCTCTCGCCCTCATAAAGCCACCGCTTCCCTCACCTCTGCAGCACATACTGCATGCAGGATTAATGCATGATGCCGGGTCACAGACACGTCTGACATGTGGCAGGTAAATGCCAAGAGGTTTATTCAGCCTCCCTCAAGCTCTGCAATCAAGGGGGTCAAGCCAGCTGATAGAGCTGCTGTACGTGGGGAAGATAGGTGAGGCTTACAGTGATTTCTTGGCTTTAACATCACTAAAACAGTCCCAAAGTTTTCCTGTTTGTGCATTATTTCAAAGTACAGGTCAGAGCTCATAATTATTTTATCACGGTAGACTGCTATCCCACTCTCACTTTGGCAGTATCTTTGATGGTTGCATTGAAGAAAAGGCTGGCCCTTTCTTTGGTGCTGGTTAATAAGTCTATCAACATAGTATCCAATAAAGCCATTGCAGGGAGGTTATCAGGACAACACATGCTTTCATCTTAACGAGGCAGACTGCATAAAGCAGGTCTGGGTCTGTTCCCTTTACATATGCACGTGCCTGCGGTAGGGGAGGCAAAGAAAAGAAATACAAGAATTCCTCTGCGTAAAGGACACGCAACGGTCACGTGTATAAAGCAACAAGTCCGCCTCTCCATGCACCATGCTGAAGTGTGAGGAAGCCACCCCAGTAACTAATATGGGTGAGGCTTTCAGGAGGAGGTACTATATGCCCAGGATATCTGAGAACAGCCGTAGTTTAAACATGAGTTTTCCACGTGCTCCTTACAGAACAAGGTTTTTTCCTCTGCGGAGATGGAAAACAGTCACCCATGCATGTTGTGCCAGTCCTGGGGAAAGGTGCTGAAAAGGAAGGCCCTATTTACCTGCACCACAGAAGGCAGCACTGGCACCGCTGCACTCCTCCTCTCAGCACTGCACTACCAGTTTGCCCCATCTTGGCCCTACAGGCAGCATCTTCAGGGCTAAGAGCCTGTCATGTTCACACTCAAAACGTTATTTGCACCAGGGTAAGTATTCAGGAGAGGACTCGAGGACCAGATTAGCTTAAGCTAAGCTTGTTTTATAAGCACTTGTGCAAAACCCTTGGCTGGCAGATGACAGAACAAGGAGCAACGGTCTCCAGCTGCAGCAAGGGAGGTTTAGGTTAGATATTAGGAAGAACTGTCTCACTAGGAGGGCCGTAAAGCATTGAAACAGGCAACCCAGAGACACTGAATCTGCATCCTTGGAGGATCTTAAGTCCCAGCGAGACAAAGCTTTGATTGGGATGATCTAGTTGGGGCTGGTCCTGCTTGGAGCAGGGGGCTGGATGAGATGTGACTTCCTAAAGTCCCTTGCAGCCCTCATTGTCTACAATTCAACGAATCACTGCTTACACCTCAGATGGCTGAAACTACCAGCAAGGGGGCCATCAAATGACAATTGTGGGACATTCCCTGGGAACTGGAATGAGACCAACACCTTCATTTCATGTAAGATGCAGAACAGCCAGCAGATTGCAATAAGGTTCAGTCACAATCCACACAGGCAGGATTTGAACTCGTGACCTGCACGGGAAAGGCTCCGTATCTGCATTACCAATCTCCTTGAACCGTACCGTCCCTCAAATAAAACTTCCAAAACAAATGGATGAGCAGAATACAAAGTACAACGTTGGCTATTTTTGTGTAACAGAAACAGGAGATGGGAAAATAAGTGAATTTGCTGTATGAAATTGAGCAGACTGGGAATGTCTACGCTCCTGATGTATTTCTTCTCTGGATTAATAAAGCATTTCTCTCTCCAGGGCTACCTCCAGTATTACATTTGCTTTAAAGGATGCCAACCCCCTCCCACCCTCACCAGCCACAGACACAGATGCAAACATGCAATAGAAAAACCTTGTTTTGCCTTATCAAGTAAATTTGCTAAGGAAGTCGCTGAGGGAGAAGAACTCCAGAAGCAAGTGGAGTTGTCATCTTCCTGACCGTAACCACACTTTAATAGAAGCAAAGTTGAATGTACAATATGGAAAGAAAGAAATGGTTTAAAAAATTTAACTGGTATTTGCAAAATGTTCAGTATCTGCAAAAAGCATCTGGGAGAGAATAATACAGAACAGCCTCTTCTGACAACGCAGCTAAAAACCTATTGCCATGAAAATGTGTGTTTAGGCTATTAAAAAGGATGAAATATTCAAACAGCAAAGTGACTTTTTTGTAAAAAGAAAAGGGGCAAAATTCTGCTTTGCACTGAGCCTGCCGAAGTCAATAGCTTTACTCCAGATTTCGGCTGGAGCAGAATGAGTCCCTGTGTCTGGAAAAACGGGTTTCTTTAACACAAGTTGTCATCTAAATAATTCCAAATCATCAAGTGAAAAGATAGTTTCTAAAAATGCCATAGCAGCTTATAGTCACAAAAATAATCACCCAAAGAAATTGCTCATGAATGTGATATTAGTTTGAGATAAAAGCTGGTAGAGAAACTGCCTGGCTCACGGGAGTGGTAATGGCATATATAGCCTTTCTCCCCCAGGGCATTTGTTTCAAAATCAGTGCAAGTCAGTGGAGACTGAAAGCAGCTACTGCCAGATATTTATTCATGGGGCTAAGTGAAATAATAAGTCTGGTGAGCTTGGGTGATGCTGGTGGTTGTTATTCAAATGGGCAAAAGGTCCAATAGTGATTGCAAATACTAGGCGCTGTACAAACCCACGGTAAATTCAAAGGATTAAAAGATAAGACAGGAAAAAACAGGAGGGCAAACCAAGGCACAGAGAGGAAAAGGAACTTGCTTATTGTTAGCCAGCAAGTCAGCAACAGCGGGGAAAATGCACTCTGCCACTAAAGGCTCCTTATGGAGTCTGTCTAATGGCCTGTCCATTGGGTTACCGTCAGCTAATTAGCATTACCCAGTACCCTTTGTACCGAGAGGCAACAGTGTGCGTAGGCAGGAGATGTGAGCTGTACTTCCGCAGCTCATTCCAGTATTTCTGATAGCCATGAGGAGCAAAGGTAGGGGAAGCACCAAGAAAGCCTGCTCTGTGACTAGCACCCCCAATTAGTTAAGTCCAGTATTAAATTCAGTTGCAAACACGCAACAGAGCGGTTGATTGTCATGGGGATGAGGAAGCGAGGACAACAAGAGTGCTGTGATTTAAGTGGCTCTCTGAGCGGATGGAGAGAGGCGATTCTGCTATATTAAGCATGCTTTCCCCATTCTCCCTATGTGTTGGCATCTGTGCATGCAGACACCCCCCTGACTCTGCAGCGCGTGATAGAAAATATCCTACTCGTCACATCAAATGAAAAAGCACAATAGATGAATTTGCAAACTGTCTTGATATAGAATAAAAATACCAGCAAGGGAGCAGGAACGTACCCCTCGTAGCAAGCTGTTAACAGCGTCTGGGGTGTAGGACGTACTGATCAGCGAGGGACGGAAAGAGGAGGGAGGGATCCTGGTGGTTCTGCTGTGCTCTGTTATGTGTTGGCCTAAAATTGGTATTAGGCTACTACTAAATTGTAATCCTGCCCAGGACAATTGAAATTATGGGCAGTGAGCAGGAGTTGGGAGAGAAGAGTATGTTACTGATCCATGCGGACACGGGGGTGAAGTCGCTTCAGCATCTTGGTCCTGAAAGACATGTGTCCATCTTTTCGATTTGCAGCTCATACAGGGGCTGTTTCCTTTTGTGCATTTAGGCAGCAGGTAATGCAATGGGATCGCATTGTAGCTAGGGCTGCAAATGAAAATAATAATAATAGACCGTCCCCTCCCACGAACACAGATAGCATCTGGCGTGCCAGGCGATTGCTGAGCGGTGCTTACTGTGTCACAAACTAGCTCATCAGACCAGACTTCCTCTTGGGAAGTATCAGCAAAATGGCTGACAGACTCCAGCATTGTTTGTGGTGATGGAGATTGATCGACACCGCGATATCGGGATGCCTTTCTAAAGAGTGAGAAGCATTTCGAAAAGCGGTGGCAGAAAGCTAATCACTCTTCTAGGTGACCAGGGAAGTATTTGGAAAATACAGATTGAGAAAAAAAAAAAAAATCCCCAAAATGATGCTGGGAATTTGCACCCTGATATTCTCGCTGGGAAGAGAAATCTCCTTAAGAAAAGTCTGAAGTCTGAGCTCCTCCTCTCCGTAGTAATTCATCAATAATTCTACAGCTCAACTTTTTCTTTTTTTAAGCACAAGCTACAAAGCTTTAACACAAGCAAAAAAAAAAATTAGATTAGAGGATTAGACATTTATATGAATATGAATAGCCTCTGCAGTTACATCAGCTAGAAGAAAAATTACATGGGGCTGATACATTATGCCCTGAAGCATGAAGATTAAGCTGATCGCCAAAGCCGGTCAAATGGTTTGTGGTGAGCAGTTTATTTGAAGAATTTAGCACTTTTCTTTTCTAATTGTGTATGGATCATGATCTTTATTAAGTTATTTGTTATAGAGGGTTGTTTGGGAAGTGTTTTGAGGGGTTTTTTTGTGAGCCTGTGAACAGTTTGTATCAAATATTGTCAATCATTTGCTATCTCAGGCTCCCTAATTGAGGCACGGGGGAAGGAGGTCAGCTTGGGGTATGCATTGGACTGGAAATCAAGATGATCGATTTTAGTTCCCCCACTCTTGGTGTGAGCTTTACCCAGTCATGCCATCTCTTTGTGCCTCAATTCTCCTTCTCAGAAATAATACTATTTTTTTTTTGTCCAGCTTGTCTATTTAGACATGTCTATTGTCTATTTAGATGCATCTATTTTAGACTCTGTGCCTAGACGTGTCTATTTAGTATGTAAGATCTTTAGGGCAGGGAAATCTGTAAGAACCCCATTACTGTAACAGCGGAGTACATCTCAGTCTGTCTGTACCTCAGTCCCCCATCTGGGATAACAACTTTTCCACCTCATATGAGCACTGCGAGACTAAAGACTAAGTGAGTTGCCCATGGTCACACAGGATGTCTGTGGCAGAACAAGCCTTTGAACACAGAGCCTTAGACCGATCAATGTAATCACTGGATCTAAAGCCTTGCTCTCTCTTACGACATGCGTGCCGACTTGGCCTCCTGCAAAACAGAGCCCAGGTACAGTCAGACCATCGAGGGGGGTTATACTACACATAATTGCACATGGTAGCTCACATGACATGGTTCAGTTTCTCGGTCACAAAGAGAAACCTGGACCGGCCCTGTTGTTCTTCTGTGGAAGACCTAACCTTTCCACCCAAGTCAAATGTAGTTCAATAGCTAAGCACATTTTGATAGTTCACTTACATGAATCCCAGGTACTGGCCTGAAACCTGCCGCTCATGAACATCAGTGGAAACCATTAGCTCCAACCATGTCCACAAAGCAACAAATCATCATCTGGTACAAACTCAAAACCAGGAAATAGGTTCAGTGCTCAAATGTCAAGGAATAGGCCCAGATGAAGGGTGGTTTTGAAATTTAGGATGAATGGTCATTTCTGATTCCTGCTGCTTCCAACTCCTTGCTTGGAGAAGGGACGTTCATACACAGACGTGAGGGCTCGTGTAGTGCGGTAGCCCAGGAAACTGGGTATTTTCCAGTTGGTGTGATGTCACAATTGTCTGCTTTCACCGACGTTCTCAATGTGATTCATCACACAAGTTCCTGCCACACCGACCTGACCCCTTAGCGCAAGGTGCATTCAGGTGTGCTTTGTGCGCGTGTCTCATTCGATTTCCCTGCCAGGCCCCAGGAAGGTGCTCACTTTGGTACACTTCCTATCCTGCTGACACAGGAAAGACTGAAGCAAGAAGAGGGGAGGATCAATACAAATTAAAAGCAAATTAAAAAATGTACAAAGGGCCAAAGCACATAGTTGAGAATCCATTAGCCTCTGATTTATAGTTTTGTGACCCGTGATTGTTTGCTGTGGGACAGAAGTGATCACAAAATCTATTAGCTTCTTTGGTCTATTTGGAGAGGCCCACACAGCTTCAGGAAATCTCTCTCATTTAGATTAAGTTGAGTAAATCCCATCTGGACCTCTCCTTCCATATAATTAAAGAGTGTTTACTTACTGTCAGTCAAGAGTTAGTCCTGCTACATTTCCCCAATGGCCATGGTTGGAGCCTAGAGACTCGCGCTAGTAGATGAGACTCATTTGGAAGCAAAGTCGCCGAGTCTGGAGAAATGATTGGGCCCAATGAGTGAGGGGGAAAGGCAGAGCTGAGAAATGGAGAAGCCAATATGCAAAAAGCAAGGCTAGCATGTCAGCAAAGCCCATGGAGAAGGAGCATTTAAAGGACTTTTTAAAAAGAGGCAGTCCTAGATGGAGAGAGATGCCAAAGGACGCATGAGGTTCACATCCTAGGGCCCTGTACAGCACAGCAAGAAGCCCCTGAAGGGGTGAGGATGGACGGTGGGTAGATCCACAGAACGGCTCAGATCCCATCCATGATCCATGCTAGGCAGGTAGGTTTTCCTAATGGCACGGGCCACTCGCCTGCCCCTGAAGTCAAAGCTGGCGGAAGCAGAGCAGCGCCCGAGGAAGAGGTGCTGGAGAGATTGTTTTCTTTGACTTAGGGTGCATCCCCCTAAACCCCCCAAATGAAGAGCTTTGCAACTGCAATTTCTAAACTGTCTGCCAGATGTCACCCAGACCTAACGCTTCTGAGGTGGAGACAGCAAACCAGGTCCTGCCTCTGCCCTTGCTGCAGCCTTTGCTGTGCAGGGAGGAAACCGGAGGATGTAGCCTCACTTTAGTCGATCATTTTAACCCGTACACATCCACGTGTGACGCTAGTTGGCATTCTCCAGCAGCAAAGAGTTGGCAAAGGTTTTTTGCAGGGGAAAAAGCTACAGCCCTACTCCCCTTCCAGAATTGGGGAAGGTTACAAGGAAGGGAGGAGTGAGGACTGGACATAACCTTGACTTTGTCCCTCTAACAGGCTCCCCAGAGCAAGTAGGAGGTAACCTGAGCCATCCCTTTGCTGGTACGTATAAATCCCAGAATCGCAGTCCTGGTTCTGTTCAGCTCGCGGGACAGCACAGCTACACACTGCCCATCCCTTGGGTTGCATCCCAGCATTGCAATTCAGCCCCTAGTCGAGTCTTGTATTGTAATCAGCTCAGGGAGCCTGCAGGTTAAATAACCGTGACAGCAGCAATATCTCCCGTAAACTCCGAACACTCAATGTCAAAGTCTCGGCCTGTCTCTCATTCTCTGTGAGCTCAATACTGTTGACTGCAGAACGGAGGAAAAAGCCCAGAAACTCCTGGGAGCTGTCTTCGGCTGAAATGCCTCTTCGTCCTCCCCACTTCTGGTTTGTTTCCTTGCCTCCTGTCTGATCAATAATTCTCCATTCTGGCTTCATAACGCTTCTTTTCTCTGCTGCTGCTGTTATTGTTCTGGTTGTGATTGATTTGCTGTGCTGGAGTGGGTGGAAGGAGACTATATTTAGTTACAAAAATGATTTATTCTGTTTCATGCTACCTGGGAGGTCTGAGAGCCCTGCTCCCATGTTGTGAGCCACATTGAATCGGACAGTTGTTGAATGGCTGGCACAGCCCATTCACTGCTCTGGATGCGGGTGTGCTCTGCTCGTGCACGCTCTGCCCCAACAACTTCATGAAAATAAAACCCAAATACAAGAAATACTTTTAACCCTCATTACATGGAGCCGGCGGAGTGAACAGAGTGGAAATGAAGCCTCACAAGCTCCTGGGCACTCCTATTTCCCATCAAATGCCACCTCTGCCTTCCTGCTGCAAGAGGCATGCTGCGTTTGGACGAGGTGACGCTGGCCAGAACCATCTTGTTGCATTAGGTTGCATCACAGAAAGTGATGTCATATGATGCAATGTTAGCCCAAAACCATTAGGAAGAAGGGACGAGGCCAAAGCATATCGGAGAAACAAAAAAGCCGCAAAGACTGCATTCCTGATCAATTATTTCCCAATAAGCCTTAAAGATCCTATTAGCCTAATCCCTGTCACTAAATCTCCTTGGCTAAGCTCCAGCTAAGCAAGGCCTCCAGTAGTCTGTATTAGGTAGTCAGGCCTCTTGCTGGAAACAAATCATGGGAGGAAATCAGGAGTTCCTGGGACTTCTGAATGATGGGAGAACATTTTAGCCATTACAAACTCAAATCTGTTCTGTTCTTCACAGAAAGAGATCAACAATGACCACAGGTTGGATCAAATAAGTCGTGGGGAGTCTTCCTGACCTCTGGAGGATGGTGATGGTCTCGTGATGAAGGCCCTTGAACTAAGACTCAGAAGATCTGTGTTCAATTCTTGGTCCTTGCACAGCATCGCTGTGTGAAACTTGGCAAGTCGTGTAGGTGAGACTTGTGAAAAGAAAACATAATGCTTTCTCCTCTGCTGTCCTTTATGCACGGGGGGGAAGCCCCTAGGCACCCCAGGCACCCTCCTTCATACCTCTTCCCCTCCTGAAATGCTCCTCTGCATGGGGTACTGAACTATTTTGCAGCTGTGGCTCTAAACTGCTCCTGTAATTTGGTGATAGTAACGCTTCTCACTTCACAGCTTGTCCTGATGATGCATTAATGAATGTTTCCAAGGTGCCTAGGTACAACAGTGATAAGGAGCATTCAAGTACCTAGGCAGAGAAACTCCCCAAACACACTTTGCCTTTGACTCTCCTGTACAAACCTTTCCTCCATGCATTTATAAGAGCCCACATTTTTGCCAAGCTGGTTCCATTCCAGTCTATGATTAATAATATTGTTTCAAAAAAAAAATCACACTCTGGTTGCAAAGAAGTTACGCAAGTGACAGTTTTCCTAACACTTCCATATAGACTCCCAAAATATTATGGAGGAACCGTGTGTGTGTGCGCGCGCGCGCGTGTGTGTAACTTTGCAAACAGACCTTGCCTGCCTATCTCCATTTGCAGTGCTAGGCAAATGTGCACCGCGAAGATGAAAAGCTACCTCTTGTCTTGGCAACAATTTAAATTAATAACCAAGGTGCTATGAATTCATTTGGTGTTTATGGGAATATCGCATTTACTTCCAGAAACATTCCCTGACCATTATAATGCTGTTAGCGGAGATAATGTTGTTCTAGTGCTATGTCTTATCACTGTTTTAACATCCTGACACAACAATCACCTCATATTATCACTTCAATGAATCCATTAAGCAACTAAAGGCTTCCAGGAGCCAGATGCATGAGCAATGAAGGCGCAAACCTTTTTCATTGCTAATCCAGCAATTCTTTATTTTTTTTTTAATGATCTTCAGACTTAATGAGCAGGGAGTAAAGAGAGGAAATTTTTCCCTATGCTCAAACGATAGGGGCCCTGACACAGTGGTGGCCTTAGGGTTGCTGGGGCCCTGGGCAAGAGAGTCATTTGGGGTCCCTTCGAGGCTTAATTGTGATGATCTTTGAGCAAGTCGGACATTTTTTATTTCAATTTCACTTTGCCCTATCCATGAAACTGCAATGAAAGTATCTTAATACGATAACGATAAAACAAAGAAAGAGTTTTTTTAACACTGAGCTATATTCTAGGTTCAATCTAGGTTCAAAATTTTGGGGGCCCCAGGCAGTCACCTGGTTTGCCGTCCCCTAAGGCCGCTACTGCCTGACACGACTAGGGCAAACAGGCAGCTGCAAGGTCTAAGGCACCTAGACACATGCATGCAACGAGGAGAGCCTTGGTAGTGATGCATAACCAATGTTGGGTGGAGGGCATTGTTACCCTACATTGTGAGTCTATGTTTTACATGTACAGAAGCTGGAATTACTGCAGAGGTGTCCAAATGATTCACATATCTGCACTATAACATTACACCGGTGTTAAGACCTTCAATCTCTGTAAGGCCTGCGAGAGAGCAGAACTGAACGGGAACGCCGAACGGGACCGTGCATCAAATACAACGTGTTTGCAGGGCAGCGCACGGTTGTGCCATTCCTCACTTTTGCACCAGAGCAATTCGTCCCAGTGCCGTCCCGACAAAAAAATAACGGGCAAATGAAACGGGATTTGAGCTGGCTGCTTCTGGGCCCTGTTTGGACACTGGAACGTGTTTGGAAATACCTGGCTGCCACAGCACTGTGAACTCAATGGTTAACGAGAAGAAAAATGGTGTTTCCGTTGCTCCGCAAGCTGCTACCATCACATAAATTGAAACGGACAGAATTACCATTGATACAAATTAAAAACAAATAAAAAGGGTACACAGAACTGATTCTCAGAGTTCAAACTCCATTACCAACTGATTTACTGTGCAGTGACCTGTGATTGTTTGCGCTGAGAAAGTACTGCGCTTGGATCCTATCAGCCTTGTGGCCACGTCTCACACCAGTCAATAAGCTATTTAATTTAATGGGAAACGGTATTGACGGACTTGGAATGCAGCTCCAAAAAATAAAAAAAAATAAAAAGATGCAGCTGCACAGCACAGATAAAGTCTTCAACTCAGGGGGTTCACTCGTTGGGTGTTTCCCTTTTGTTATCTCATTAATTAAAGTCCAGAGAAGTCTCTACTGGATTTGGGAGTGTCAAAGCATTGCGGGGAAAGGTGCTGAAGGGATGATTACTCTAGGGGATCTGCAGGGAGCCAGGGGAAGCAGAGAAGAGATAATGCAAAGTACAATGTAGTACCCTGACCTTTCAGGATAGACAAGTCCACATAGAAGCTAAGATGTTCAAAGGGAAATATGTCACAGCAATCAAGGAAGGGGAGGATTCAGTTTATAAGACAAATCCTTGTTTTATACTCACTTATGCTCCCCATTCAGACCCTGATCTGTCTACCGAGGCCAGATGCTTACTTGTTATAAAGCGGTGGAGCTTTACAGATCTTTGATCCTTTGTACTTATTGTGCAGTTTTCAGGAATTGAGAAAATGGCAATGTTTCGAGCATTGAGAGCAAGAGAAAATGAATCTGGACAGCTGGACTCTAGTCCTGGTTCTGGGGGGAAGTTTGGGGAACAGAAAAAAGCAAGGAGGGGGTGGGCGTCGGGACTCCTGGCTCTTCCAAAGACTTAACAAGATGCACCTCATAGGGTTTCAGCATAGCTCCCCTGTAAAAGTGGAATAATAATCCTTACCCACCTCCCAGAGCTATTGTGAGGCTTCATTAATTAGTATTTATACAGCACCCCATGGTCACGAGGCAAAGGCTGCTACAGTACTGCAGATTATTGTTATTCTAAACACTCGTTTAGCTTCTTAGACATGCATTTCTCTGAGCTGGCACATATTTCCCTGGGCCAACAAGCTCTCTGGATTTCCTTGTCCATGGTCATGCGTGTGTGCATGTTTGTGTTTAAACAAACCTCCTCTTAGGCCGACCAAGTTGCTTCTTGCTCCCTATGTCTGACTCCAGCTCAGCCAGTTTCTCTCCCTAGGTGAATGGCAGAAAGCAGGGCAAGCAGCGAGCAGCAGGGTCTCTGAGCATTTGTAATCCCTGAGGGCACGAGCTAACAACCCAGAGACTCTCCAGTTACAATTTCTATGGCAACAGTCTGAGTTTCTGAGATGAAAGTTGTATTTGGAATGTCAGACACATCTCAAAAATGTGCAAAAAATAAAAAATAAAAAAGTGCTCTGTGGAGGTTTTTAATTAGGTGGCACAGCAAAGCAGCTCTGATGGTTGCTCCTGCGTGTTTAAATTAAGAAGATAGTGTGGCCAGACAGTGGCCACAGGTAAAATGCAAAGATGGAGAAAGGGAAGCATGAGGATTAGGCAGGTTGCAAAATGAGATTATCTAGACTTGTGCTTATTACTGCTTCTTTGTCTTCCCACCTCCCTCACCCCTTCCCTCATCTGCTTCATCCGCCTCTTGTGTCTTTTCCCATTGTGGGCCCTCTGGGATATCTGATATCTATCTATTTGGGGGCTGGACTCGATGATCTTCTGAGGTCCCTTCCAGCCCTAATGTCTATGAACTCTATGAAATCTTCTTTGAGGAACAAATAATGCTGGGTTTGAGCTGAGAGAGGGCTGAGGGGGAACTGTAATGGCAGTCTTCAGATTGAGTAATCACAATGGACCTTTTTCACCACTAAAACTTCACAGCCCATTTACCTGTCTAGTAGTAATCAACCTTTTTGGACTCGAGGCACCCCTCCTTGGACTCGAGGCACCCCTTCATAATGCTCGTGAATTGAGCTACACTCAGTTCCAAAAACTAACACGAATATTACACAGCGCTTACTCCTTGCAGAGGGTCTGAGCAGAGAGCCTGTGCTGTACCTGCTTATCTCCTTATACCTGGCTTTTCTCCTCCCACCTCCTGGCACCCGTCAAAGGCTCTGGGTCCCCCAGCATCCTAGCTGCTAATCACTGATCTAGTCCGCCCTTCTGCATAGCCGTACCCCGTGAGAGATTGGGTTGTTTCATATCTTGTGGGTTGTTCTGCCTTTTACTGTAAGCCACACTGAGCCTTCTTGGGCAGCATACCTGAATGAATGAATGAATGAATGAATGAATGAATGAATGAATGAATGAATGAACGAATGAATGAATAAGAGCTGGGTTTTTGGTTGCAGCCATGTTCGTCTAAGGACACACATAGGCAGCTAAGTTTCCTTGAGTAGATGTGATATCTTTTCTTAGACCAACTGGATAGTTGGGAAAAAAAATGTTCATTGGTCTAATAAAAGATATCACCTCTACTCAAAGAACCTTGCCTGAATGAGTGGGAAGCTTATAAAACCTTCCATGTCCATTGGGGCCAGGACCTTGGGTGTAATTTGTAAAAGTCTTGGGCTTCCCTTGCAAAAAGGGACATCTGTTCCTCGTGACTCAACATAGCATCGGTCAAGAGGCATGGGAGTCATCCTGCCCATGTCCTTGGCACTGCAGGACAATAGTTGCTGGAGGACGTTGATAAGGAGAGGTGGACTCGTGTTATAGGACTCATACATGGCACCTAGCCACAGCTGTGGGAGTGATCCAAGCCAGGGTGTGTTTCAGTCACGTTTCTGCAGGGCAGCGAAAGCAGAATAAAGATATGGATCTCTAAGGCCGGTGGAAAAACTCGGGTGAAATTCCTCCTCCATTGAAAGCCCGTGCAATTCATTGCCTCCGGTGGAGATGCACCAACTCACCCCAGAGCTCGGTTTATACAAATTTCAAGGAGCCACTAAAAGGCAGCTTTAATCTCTTTTGA
Organism: Alligator mississippiensis; assembly: GCF_030867095.1. Classification (NCBI taxonomy): domain Eukaryota; kingdom Metazoa; phylum Chordata; order Crocodylia; family Alligatoridae; genus Alligator; species Alligator mississippiensis. Next base: position 43,182,588 of record NC_081837.1, on the reverse strand, counting down.
CGTGAAACCACCACCAACCAGAACGTCAGGGTTGGGCAAGAAAATGGGATGGGAAGAAAATGTTCTCTCACGCTCAGAAAACCTTCCTGATGGTTTCAGGACAGCAAATCATTGCACCCCTTGTTTTCTTCTGGATCTCAGAGACTTGCAGGCAGATGATTCAATCCCCATCTACATTAAAATTAACCATCCCCTTAGAAATGAATGCACAGTTAACAAAGTGATAAGTCGATTCATAAACTTCAGCAGATTGCTGCAAGCTATTGGGAATGAGTTAGACTGTAAAGAAAACACATTGAAAGAAACTGGGGCAGCCAGGAAAGGGAGGTAGAAGCCCCAGGAAAGGCTGACTTCTGTGTCTAGGAGTATTTCTAAATGTGTTAATGGGTTTTACAGTCTTTGGAGGTAAAATTATCATCACCTCCTTGAACATGAAAGATTTCAGACCCAGTGCTCCAGTGTCTGGCACCTTGTCCCCAAGTCTGGGTGTAAAGTCAGTGCCAAGTGGGGATGCACATTTGGATTTGCATGTGTTTTATGCCCATATTGCACATGCTCAGCATTGGTGGAAATGTGACTGCTCAAGGTTTAAATCAAATTAGACCAACTGGTTACAGACCCATCTATCTGGCTGATGCTGTGTTCTCCTTTGACCTTCTCCCCTGTCAACACAGTGTGTATCCAGTTTCTGCACCTTTAAAACCTGATTCTAACTGATTTGGGGCATGGTGTCTATGACAGAGCAGGGAACTGAAGTAGAGTTTCCTAAGTCCTCATCCAGCCCCCTAACTACTGGGCCATCCTTCCTGCCCAACTAAACCTTATTTTCAGACTTAAAGAGGTTCTCATATAATACCTGAGCCTTATGCTGGCCTTCTGCAGAGGGGATCTTCACCCTAATTGATGCAATTAAGCAGAGAGATGAACCCTTCCTAGACACAAGCCATATTGTCCCATCAAGCCAGACCTAGTACAGATGTCCAGCGGCACATACAGATGCTCCATTTGGGGTTGAGGCAAAGCCTCCAAGTACCGTGGGTGAGTGCCATAAATGTGGTGCCCTTGCAACTTGAGTCAGAAAGCATCAGGAGGGTTACAGCCATGCACGCAACTCAGTCACATTACAGCAGACATGAAAGCAGCCTACCGAAAACCATCTGTGCGTCTCTCCTCTTTCACTCTCTTGGCTGCTGGATGTTCCCCTTTGTTTAACATTGCTCCTGGCTTTGGCCAGTGCAGCTGATTAGTAAATATGCCACTGTCTCCTGTATAATGAGAATAACACACCAAGGCAGTGTCCACAAGAAATGCACTTCATAAAACAATTGCATCAACAATCTGGACCACGGCAAGCTTTTCTGCAAAGCAAACAAACAGGTTGCAGATTTGATATGGCATGAATGTTAATCTCTATCGAAAGGAACTGGAAAGGGCTCTTTGCTGATGCAGTGGAGGTCTCTCTACCCTGCTTGTTGTTTGCTGCTGTTTATATATTTTCCCTTTGTGTCAATGGAAAAGAATAACCAGAGGCCACACAATTTAAACTGAAGGGAGGGGACAGAGGGGAAACGGCTGAAAAAACTGCACATCAGCTACGAATTGGCTCCCTTCTGATTCCTGGAAATGCTACGGGTAAAGCAAGGCAGAAGGTTGCTCATTAAATGCCCCCACGTCAGACAGTGCAAGCAATGGCTCCGGAGCGTGCTCATTGCTCTCGCCTCGCTGACAGCAGGCAGGCCAGCTGAAGGAGCAGCATTTCCAAGGGAGCAGGCTATGCTGTGACACTTAACGAGCCCTCTCTGGGAAGAGTGTAACGGGAGTGAGAGCAGGAATCCAGCTTCCAAGAGGAACAGAGACTCCTGGAGGGCCCTGCCTGGGCTGCAGGTGGGGTACATCACTCTTCTTGGTGTAGCCAGTGCATAGTGGGAGGGCAGAGCCTACTTCATTTTGCATCAATGGGTTTGATGCAATGGGGAGAGAACCTGGATCATAGGTTTTGTTCCTCTGGGTGCACCTTATACAGGTGATGCAAAGTCCTTGACTTCTCACCTGGTCCTTGCACAGCTACAAACTCACTGTTGATGAGGAAGCAGCGGGAAAATAAGGTACGATAGACTGATGGGGAAATCCCAGTTGCTGAAATGTTGACTAGACCTCAACTCAACCCAACATTTTCTCTCTCCCTCTTCTCAAAAGAGCCTCACAGAAGTTCAGAAATGTTGTCTTAGCTTCTTCCCAGAGATGCAGCAAGCTCGACAAATGTCTCCCTGGCATCTCCCTGCCATCTGGGAGCCCGGGGAGGGCTTCACATCTCCGGCAGATTCAGATATGCAGGTTCACGCTGCCTGATGTGGAATTGCCTTGCTAACTCACTTGCTAACTTGCTCACTTCTTAACTAGACCGCAGTTGGAGTACTGCGTGCAATTCTGGGCGCCGCACTACAAGAGGGATGCGGATAAGCTGGAGAGGGTCCAGAGAAGGGCCACTTGTATGGTTAAGGGCCTGCAGACCAAGGCCTACGAGGAGAGACTAGAGAAACTGGACCTTTTCAGCCTCCGCAAGAGAAGGTTGAGAGGCGACCTTGTGGCTGCCTATAAGTTCATCACGGGGGCACAGAAGGGAATTGGTGAGGTTTTATTCACCAAGGCGCCCCCGGGGGTTACAAGAAACAATGGCCACAAGCTAACAGAGAGCAGATTCAGACTGGACATTAGGAAGAACTTCTTCACAGTTCGAGTGGCCAAGGTCTGGAACGGGCTCCCAAGGGAGGTGGTGCTCTCCCCTACCCTGGGGGTCTTCAAGAGGAGGTTAGATAGGCATCTAGCTGGGGTCATCTAGACCCAGCACTCTTTCCTGCTTATGCAGGGGGTCGGACTCGATGATCTATTGAGGTCCCTTCCAACCCTAACATCTATGAATCTATGAAACTCCCTCCGTTTAAACAGGATCGCTTGTTCCTGATTGAACACCACTGCCTTTGAGTTGTGAATGCAGCTGCACGTGCAGAAGTGTGTCCAGACTGCTTGGCTGCTTTCTCCCAAACGCCCAGTACTTGGAGGTTTCCTCATTTCTTCCCCATCCCTCATTATTGCCGCAACGACTGCGTCTATTCTTAGCCTTGCTGCACTTTTTCTTTCATTTGATGTGGGCCTGTTGCACCTTCCTTTGAAAGGAAGCTGTGCATTGACTTAATAGGGCTTGGTTGCCAGTTACCCTGATCTCGAAGTGGAGGAAAACACACCTTCAGGGGGTTACACGGTTTAAAGAAACCACAATGCTTGCACCCTCCATATTTGCCTCTTGCCCTTGATCTTCAGCATACACGCAATGTGTCACGGTAGCCGTGCACCAGGCGACCTGGTGTTCTTTACCTCTTCCCCTACTGGATAGACCGTCTTTCTTTTGAAATAGCAACACCATGAGAAAAAGCACATTTCTTAAAGGAGGGCCTTAAATAAACTTACAAATGGTTCCTCTCTGTTTCTTGAAACTTGGTCACTCTTGCTCAGGTTTGCTGGCCTTTAACAAACCTTTTTTTTATCATTTCCCTTCAGGTGATCAGCATATTTGGGACTGTAATGCAGTGTTAATGATAAGACTTTCTGCTAAGTTGCTGAGTTACAGGAACTGTTCATTTCTGATATCTGATTTCTGGGTCCTCTTTCCAGGCTGCTTTTAAATGCCTCTCTCACTGCAGAGACCAATATTTAGACAGGCTAGTTGTATGCACTGCTTCTCAGCAGGTGCTTACAGAGTAGCTCTGGAGTCTATATAGCGAGTGTGGAGATCTCGAAAAAGCTTGTTGCAGGGCATGATGCTACAGACCATTAATCACATCCTCCAGCAGACATTCCTCTCGGTATCACTTAACCAATGGGATTCAAACCATTCACTGATACAACTTCAGGAGTTTTTGAACTGAGGAAAGGCTGTTTTAATATAACCACTGGAGTTGAGAGTGCTTCACAGAGCCGACTCAGATGGGCTCATCCCATGGTGCTTTTCCTGGCATCCTGCATTCTCCGCTCAGATGTGCAAGGCAGTGTTTCTGAGTTATGTAAAAACACATGGCTTTTTCCATGTTGAAAATACAAAGAGAAGCTGCACTCCAGATTTAAAAACCTACCAGGGTGGGTAATCCTTGCATAGATAGTGTGACACGTTATTTTAATTCAGTGGGAAAAATGTGTTTAAAATACGTCCAAATCAGCCAACGCTGCTGCTGTATAAACTCTGTGGTTTCAATATGTATTAGAAATATAATGGAGCATGGTTATACCTGCACAGTATAGCTGGATAAGTTTTAAAAGCATGACATCTAGATAATTTTATAAGGCAGAAAAGTAAATATGCTTTTGGTAGTCGGTGCTTAGAATGGGATGCTTGGAAAAGGAACACGAGTTTTATTCGCACACACAACAGCCATTTACCTAAAATGAAACCTGCCCTTATACCAAGGGGCCGGCATGAGGGTTATGCACTTCTTAAGTTTCACTTAAATAAGACTTAAGAGGTACTTCCACCTTCAACAGGAATGACTTTCATCCTTTTACCCTTGCAAGACCCTTTCCAGCAATTTTTCCACCCTTTTAATTAACGACCTAATTCTACCTTTGAAGCTACAGGGGCTAAGCAGATTTGATGTATGCTGCTTTAGTGTTCTCCCAGCATATATGTGGTACAGCATGCTCAGGCAAAAAAAAAATCTGCCAGCAATTCTCAGTCCACAGAAAAGACCATTTGCAAGCTGTTTTTTATTTGATAATCCTAATTTACGGTCGTTCAATATGATGCAGAGATCGCATGCTCTCTATACCCCGTTCTTGATTGGAGGAGTATGTGCCTTGGGATCAGGCACAACAAAGAATTTGAAATCTGCTTTTATACATCTCTCTTGATATTCACTTAAAATTTGCTGTTTCCAAGAGAAAAAAAAAAAATCCCAGCAGGCAAACGTTCACTCAAAACTACAGGGAAAGTGAATGCAAAATGGATGGGGATACGGCCAGAGCTATATTACTTCTTGAAATGTGCATGAATATTTGCTGAGAGTAGTTGGGAGTTGTCGCCTAACTCGAGCAGAAACAAAGAAAAATCTATTCCTTGCCTCGAGAAGCTGTAGTTAGTGAAACACAAAACTACATAAAGAGATGGTCTCCGCGGATTGGCAGCAAGTCTTGAAAAATTACCAGAGACTTTGCTTTTATTAAATAGCCCTAAGTTATCCTAGGAAAAAAAAAAAAGGGGGGGGGTGGATTTGATGGAAAAAGAAGAGCCTGGCTGGTTTCTTTCTTTAAAATTAATATCCTGTCCTGAGATTGGTAACAGACGGGGACTTGCTCCTCCTGGCATATTTTACTCCTCCTTGCAGGGGAGCAAGGGATTATTCTATCACCCACGTCTGTATTGTCAGACATCAAAAGGCGTAACTCCTAAAATTCACAATAAAAATACTTTTCAGTCCAAAGTTTACAGCCCCCTACAAGTCCTAACCCCCAGAGCTCTCAGACAGGCCAGGCTTTTTACAGATTGGGAAACTGAGGCATGACCCTAAGATCCAGAGTGACCTGTCTCTTGCTATAACCAGCTAGGTTCAACAGGCATTTTGCTTTCCCCTTCAGAGTTGTCTGCCTCTGCAGATTGCAGGGTAGATTTTCCCTTTATATAATATGAACAGGTCTCGTGCAATTGAAGACCTGCAGACTGCATGGGACTGGACAGATTTATTCCCCACTATGCAGAGCACAGCCTAGGTGGTCATTTGCATTAGGGTCTCTGAAGCATCTCACGGCGCTTCCCTTTTCAGCCCATCTGAATGTATCAACCATTCATTTTCACTTGAGAGTCTCGTTTTATGCCAGCAATCACAGCCAAGAGGTCAGTTTAGCCACTGGCAAGTTTACACCTGATGGACCATTCCCTGTCGTTCCAGCGCTGGTGGCAACAGAGCCGACTGCATTCACAGAAGATGTAACATCTCCAGTCTAAAGTCCAGCCATTTCCTTTGACCTGCGAGCACCATCATGATCTCAGCTCTGCAATGGTGCTAGCCAGTCCTACCACCCCGCTAGTAGTATGCCCAGGTTAGATCACACCACCATTCAAGATAACTGGCTCACTTTATAACACTAATTAAAAGATTGTGTACATCTATATATCCACGCTGTGCATATTTGGTGTTTCCATCCCTTGCCCCACCTCATCCAGTGCATTTCCCTCCTCATTTTAGATTGACCCAGTATGCTCCCTCTCTTACGTGGGTGCACAGCACCTGACATGTCGCTGGGGCATCCGAACATTGCTGCAAGACCACTATTAAAGAATAATCACAATAATGCTGGCACCGAATGGAATCAAATACTCTGTATTCAGCAACTTGGCTCAGACCCTGGTGGAAAGTATCATCTGCTTTAAGGCTCCGATCCAGTTAATCTTTAAATCTGCCCATGGATGTTAAGGATGCCTCGCGGCCCTGAAGTTAATTATATGCATAAGTACAGTGCTGGATTGGGGCCTTAATGAAAGACACATGGACTAGAAGACCCAGTCTTCTCAGGCCCCTTGTATGCAGCTCTGCCATAACTCACTACCTCAATTTTGAAATAGCAAGATAAACATGGTCTTGAAAGAGCTCCAGCAACCTCAGTTAACTGACTTTTGAAGGCCCCATATTAGTGGCTCATCAGCACGGCTGATGGAAAAACATTAAAAGTCACAGGGTATTCTGAGGCCCCTGGCAATGAAAAACACTTTCTCTTTGGCTGTTTGAACATCGGGGACTCCTTCTGTGCCTCCCTTATTAACATCATAACTCAAGGAGCTTTCTCCTATTTCCAGGAAAACATTCCAGAAAGCATTCAGGCTGTAGACACACAGAGGAGGCAACAGGCTTTGATTTTAGCAAATATATGGCATGATCAATATTTAAACAGGGTCCACAATGCAGCTCCCTCCTTCCAGCCGTCTGGATGCCAGACATAAAAGCAGGGGCCCTGCTCCGAGCATCATTAACAGTGACCTCTAACTACTTTGTGCTGCTCGATACTCAGGGTCCTTTCAGTGGCAGGCCCCTAGCATTGTGGGCCAGCTCTATGGGAAGCTGAAACTGGGATTAAATACATGTTTGAAAGGCTTGTTCATAACTAGGTGCAAAGGCAATTGCCATGGTAACCTGGACCATTTGGGCAGCATCCTGTCTCTGACAGCAGCCAGTAACGGGTGCCTTTGGAGGTACGGTGAAACCCAGGGAGAATCCGAGCCCCTCAATTCAAGGGCTTTGTTTCCCTACTAAGCCAATGGACTCTCAGGAAGGACTTTACCTTTTCCCAGAGGGTTCAGGAAGTCCTAATTTTGGAAAGCCCAGGCACCTTCACTCGGAGGCACATATCTGGTCACAAGAGTTAATGACCATCCTGTGCCCTCCAGCCAAAAGAGCCGCTCCCTACATCGATCCACCGCAGTCAGTGGGATCAAATACAACAAGTGCAGCAGGGGACTGGCGGCTGCATCCTCTGCTGGCATAAATTAACCCCAAGAAATGTTGTGTTTTTACCTGTAGACCCTAATGCCATGAACTGCAATAGGGCCAAGCCAGGTTACACAAGCTAAGGGCTGGGGTGGAGCTTGGGCTGTGATAGGGATGAAATCGGACCTCTCCCTGTGGATAGGAAGGCAAGCGTTTCATTTCACATCGATTTGGCCTCTGAAAGAAGGAAGATATTTTATCATGCTGGTGGCAACTTTCCCTCTCCTTCCCCTGCTGCCATCTCTTCCATCAGTTCGCTGAACAGCGCCGGTGCAAACTACAGGAGAAAGCAGTGTTTTCTTTCTCTCCAGCCAGAGGCAACTGAGGCTACCAATGGATGAAAGTGAAGGGGAAGGAGGTAGAGGAAAGAAAGCTACTGGGAAAACCAGGGTGAGGAGAACACTTAGAAAAAAGAGAGAAATAAAACCAGCAACATCAATAGTTCCTGTAAAAGCCACCAGCCATCAATTTTTGGAGAGATGCCAGCATCGGATGAGGCAGTGATGAGGGTGGGTGGGGGCTAAGCAACAATTAATTAGCACAATGCTATTCCCAGCATTGCTGCTTGTTTCTGAAAATATAATGTACCAAACTAATCGTATTTGCTAGTAAAACTGTTTAGCTGTGCTCTACCATGGCACATTAGAGCAATAATGAAAATGGTGTCAGAAAAGCCTAATACAGAGCGTGTTTGTACCAAAGGAACCGTATCATCCATTATAGGGATGAGATGGATTTTCTTTTTCCATCTCTCAGTACAGGGTGGGAGTGCTGCATGTGCAGAGCCAGGGACCCGTGTCGTGGTCCTGAAGGAAGCCTATCTGCCTGCAGGCTTTTTGTTCCCTTCCTGGGACAGGAAAGCCACTGGGAAAAAGAAATGCTGTGAACTAGCTGCAAAATGAGGACAACTAACCCTGGATTAATAGCAACATGAGGGGAAAAGTGGCAGAGGCTACTCCTTTTTGTGGATAGGGAATGGCTCAGTATGGCAAGACCTGCTTGTTTCCTCCAACAGTTTGTGGTGCATTTATCACGACAGCGGCGCTGGGTTTTAAGCTCCATTGCTGGTTATCTCTAGAAGACTCAATCATTGCAATGAGAAGTGATGAGGCTAGTGTTACAATTTCCATTTCAAGAACAAAAACAGAAGAGGGAACCGGCACTGAGAAGCACTGAAAACCATGGCTCCATTAGGCTGTTACATTCATGCCGCATCCGCAAGCCCACAAGGACAACACTATGGACCACAAGGTCATTTTGTGCTCAGCTGCTATTTTGCATGGGGCTTTATATTCCCCCCATCAGCAGGTTAACCCTCTATCTCTGCCAAAGTATGCCACCTCATCGCCTTGCTCCAACAGAACGGAGAAAGACAGGATGGTGCTTGTTGGGGAAAGAAAGAGAGAAATCATCCCCTTAATTGGCTCTTCCTCCAGTTTGTGGCGGAGTCCGTGCTTTTCACGGCTACCATCTCACCATCCTCCATGTTACTCAGGCCTAGGGCCATGGCATGCCCTTGCTCTGTGTATGCAACTCCCACTCGCCTCGGGGGACCCTCTACAGACCACTTGAGCACAGAAGGTGCTGCCTGGCCTGCAAAATATTCATACAAAACCCACAAACAAGTCTTTCTCTAAAAAAAAATGTTTTTTTAAATCCAAGGGTGGCAGGGGTGGGGGTACCCACATCCAAAGATGGATTGGCATGAAAATGTATATGTGCTCGCTCATGTGCTATCATATGATCCCGTAGGCAAACCAGAACGATGCTGATTTCACCTGGCAACGTTACTGCCTGTTACTATTGATTGCAACAATTTTTCAGAGATGATGATGGACTGGCTTGATAGCATGTCTAGCAGTTTGATTTCATTCAGAGGGAGTTTATCAAGAACGATCTCCGCTTGCCCTTCCTTCTCGAACCACACAACAGGAGCTTTTTAATGCCCAGCTTGATTCAGCAAAACCATATTGCTCTTTTCATTTTAAAAGATGGGATGCGTTCCAGGAGCTCTCTTAGCAAGTCCGCAGTGCTGTGATACTCTGAGAAAGAGCAGGCCCTTAATGTCATAATTGTAATAAAGACTCCGAGCCAAGGGTAAACAAGTCTTGGCTAGAGCGAACGGGCCCTTCACGTCTGATGTGGAGTGGAGAATGGCAGCAAGCACATTTCTTTCTAGGTGCACAAAGAACTTCATTTCATTAGCACGATATAAAGGATGCAGACTCTTCCACAAATTATAACCTGCAGAGACCAAAAGGGACTTGGGGACCCCATGTCTGCTTTGGTCCAAGGGCAGCGTCTATGGAGGATGTCACATAATAAAACAATACACTGAACTTAACCCCATCCGTTTCACACTTCCCCCTCTTTTTATTTTTTTTTGGCTAAGGCCAACAGGAGTGACAAAAAAAAATGCTTTTTAAAGACTTGTCCTTTGTTTTCTTCTGTCCTGCTGCTGTCTGAAAGGATGAATTAAGGCCAGCGCAACATGGTTTTAAATAGCTGAGACATGACATCAATTCGTTCTGGATCCCATTACCTTAAATATGGTTTTCTGATTAGATCTTAGACTAGTAAACGGAAACCTAAGCCTGGCTGTTTCTTCTTGCTGCTTTTGGCAGTTTGTTTCAAGTTTCAGACCTTTCCTTCTGTGAAGAAGTTCTGCCTGAGTTGCTTTCAAGGCAATATTCATCCTTAACTTTGTCCTAAAGCAGTAAGGAGCATTTAGATAATCAAGTCCAGATCCTCACCCTCCACGCGCAGCCTGCCGCCAGCCCGCTTACTTCCCCGCTCACAGGGGTGTCGTTGTTTGAGGAGCTTGGGTGAAGGTGGAAGCCAAAAGGCCAACAGGTAAAGAGGTGCAGCTCTGTGTTAAGGCATCTTCATGCATCTGGAGGATGGAAACATTGGGAAGGAAAGCTTGTGCAAAAGCAGGCACAACCAAGAGTAATGGGATGAGACTATCAAAAGGGACAGGCGGGCTGAATATCAGGGGAAAACATCCTATGCTGAAGCCCACTAGACTGTGAAAGACTCTTCCACAGGAAATGTGGGAAGCTCCATCGACCCTCAGTAATTTACTATTCGACTGACCAGAGCACTAGATATTAAATGGTAGGGAACCGCTCGGCATTAGCCTGGACTGCACTGATGACTTAAAGAGATTTTTCCATCTCTGATTTCTGCTATTTAGAATCAGTCCGAAGCGGGTATATGACTGACTGCCTAGCTAGGCCTTGTTTCAAAAAAGTACTTAAATATGCACCTACTTTAAACGCAAGCATTTGTATATAAATCAACGGCACAACACCTTTTGCTAAAAGCAAAGCACATGCTTACATAACTGATGCCTAAATGCTGGGGCCTTGATTCAACAAGATACTTAAGTACATGCTCCAAGTTAAGCTTGCACTTATGTGCTTAAGTCCTCTTAAAGTTCACAGGATTTAAAACCACGTCTAAAGCTAAATACTTGCATACATGCTTTTCTGAAGAGGAGTTGGCTAGGGACCTTGTACCGAGCTTAACATCCTTTTCTCTACACCCATAACCCCTTAGCTAGCAGGCATGTCGTCATAGAGGGCCCTTTCCTTCTGGGCTACTATATTTCTCTTTTTTACCAAGTGAAGGTGTAGGCATGTTCTTTTAGGGGTACTTAATCCAGTTAGTGATTGCTGGTAAAGTGAATTCATTAGCTACAAAGCTGAATTGGATAAAGCATTCTCCATGGGTTCTAGGATGACCTTCTCAAGTCCCTTTGTTCTTCATATTTCCAAGAGATTTTGGTGTTTCTTGCTCTTCCACACATTTCTGCAGCTCAGGGAGACAATGCACGAATTGGTCAGACCAAGAAACATGCTCTTGACTTTATGGGTGGCAGAGAAGAAGAGGACAGACCCGCTGAAGGCAAGTCACAAAGCCCTGCCATGCAGAAGAAGGGAAAGCTGGATCTACTGTGTCTCTCCACCACTGAGGCAGAGACCCTGAAGGACTCCTAGATCCCTTGACTTCAGTGGGCTTTGCATCAATGCTTGGGGTTCAGACTGTGTCCCTGTCTTATACAGCCAAGTAGGAGATACATCCCACTCAGACAAATTAAATGCTATCCTAAGCCTAACGCTATGCGGGACTTCAGAGGAACCACCCAGGCATATGGAAGGATGGAAGCTGTGTGAAGGCTGTACCTGTCTGACTTTCCCCACCTTTTGCATCCCTCCCTCAGACAAGGGGATAAACAGGGAAGGAGGTTGTCTCAAAAATGCATCTTAGAGTCATAATGCTTCCTGGGGCTCCTCCAGAAGCTGTAGTCTAACTCCAAGCCATTTGCCCAGGACAACGGAGCAAGTCAACGGCTGAGAATCCAACCCTCCTGCAAAACCCGATCCTCTGTTCAAGGTGCTACTCTCTCTCCATCAATCCCATTTGCTTTTCATTCAAGGGATCCAAGGTAAAGAAGAAACATCTAACTGGCTACTTGCTTGGGATGTGGAAACTTAATAGATCATTAAGTCCACCTCTTCTACGGCAGAACATAGGTCTGCAAGCTCCCTGGAGCGGAGAGTGGCTCTCCATCACTGCAGTTACATAAAACAAAGCAAAATGGGATCCTGCTCCACAACTAGGGCATCATCATCATTAGCAGTAGCAGCAGTAGCATTATTACTCTTGATGTTGTTGTTATTTCCAGAATGCAGCATATATAATGCTAATGATATTGCTCTGCTGTTTAGTCCTATCGTTATGCATTTGTATGGTACAATCAAGCTTCCAAGAAACTTTCAGTCCTAGAACTAGTGCAAACAAGTTGCTGAAGATATAGAAAATGCTCCAGCCTGCATTAGTGAGGACCTTGGTTTTACATCTTCTATAGGAGAGCGAGCGGGGGAAGGTAGGGGAAGCATTCCTGAAGCTATGTAATCAGATCAGCAGAACATCTTTGGATGCCGTATAATGCGCCTGTTAGAAAATATTGAGGGATGAATGAGGATAGAAAGTGATTATGTGACTGCATGCCTGTGCAAGTGATATGGATTCTCAGTGTCTATTTTCATTTCCAGGGCTTTGCTTTTTATTTTTCCTGAATAGCACATCATCCTTAGAGACCCTCCTGCATAACTATCTATTGTGCATATGGTAATACTGCAAAAAAGCATCCCTGCTCTTAAAGAAACAGAAATGTAGAGAATGAACAAACCGATGGACTTTAGGCAGCCCGTAGGAATCGTAGGAAGTCAAACCGACCCCCACCTTCTTACTACATTTATTCTTTTCTTTTTCTTTTTTTTCCTAACTGAAAATTGAGTTTATTTTTATCCTACGGTCCCACTTAATTTGGGGGTCCATTATTCTTTATCTTTATTCTTTCGTCTCTGGGTAAAAAAAAATAATAATAATAATAATTCAATCCCAAAGGAAAGAAAATGGGTGGATAAAAGATTCTGCTTGGCAGTTCTCTCCTGCCTGGACGTCCTCCGGAGATTGCTGCAGAAGGTGGCTACCACTATGTTTTAATTAACAATCTGCATACATTCCAGCTGTTTGACTATTGTAGCAAAACATGTAGAAGCAACAGGGGGGATTTTTTTTTTCCTCTTCAATTTCCACAGTTAAATCCATTCTTGCTTTAACTCTGCCCACATGCAGTTATACACCTGAGTAAGTTTGATATTCGCGTTGAATCAATACTATGATTTATGCATAAAAGCCCAGAAACCCTGCAAAACAATTGTGCAAGTAATTTTTCATGAACTAGACGTTAAGCGCTTGCCAACAGGCTAAATTACCCTCTTGTTAAGTGTTGTATTTTGTTCTTGCTTCTTTCTTCCCTTCCGTGTACTCCTTAATATTGATAAGTGTTCCCTAACACTGAAGAACATTTGCATTTTTTGCTAAACACTGCATAGTCGGGAACATCAAAGGAAGCTTTTGTTCTTTCCCTGCTGCACGGTTCCTTAAATGTAGAACTTGATTTGAAAGATATCAATATGTGCCAGAGCTGAAGGAAATACCTTCCAGTAATGCCCAGCATACTATAGCGCTTGCCAATACAAGACAGACCGCAGCAGTTCAGTGAAACATCTGAGACGATATGGAAAGGCTGTGAGATCTCAAGAAACCATTCTGTGCTTTTCTTCCTGCTGCTCCTCACCCATGCTGGGAGCTGCACACAATACGTGCCGGCCACTTCATTGTCCTCTTTCTTACCCCTCCTTACAACTTTCCTTTTACCTTCATGCTTTCAAAAATATTTCAGAGCAGTTAGGCAGCAGCTGTGCTTATCATGTTGCCCAAGCCTGTCTCATTCTACCTGTACACCCCAAGCCAGGTGTCTTTGTCTTCCCACCCCATTGTCTCTTGTATTGCACTTAAATTATAAGCTCTTTCTTCTGTTTGTACTGCACCTAGCACAAAAGGATCCTAGTCAATGACGGATTATTCAGGGCTATTGAAACACAAATCATAATCATTTCAGTTCCTCTCTTCTTCCCTTGATTCCACAGAAATTTGTTGCCTTCTAACTTTTATGGTTGAAAATTGTTTGCATGCAGATGTGTTGCAGTGATGTGGGAGCCAGAATGGTCCAGGTGTTGGAGTGACGTTGGAGCCAGAATGGTCCAGGTGTTGGGGCGACGTTGGAGCCAGAATGGTCCAGGTGTTGGGGCAATGTTGGAGCCAGAATGGTCCAGGTGATATGAGAGAGGGAAAAGTATTTTATGGGTGATACCTTGCCTTGGATCAGCTGCATGGTGGGAACAGACTTAGATGAGCCTTTTGAATGCAGCACATTCTTCTTCAAGTCTAACCTGACGCTCTGCTTTGGACTTTCTGCTGATGACTGCCTGAGTGCAATTGTGGGGTTTTTGCAATTCAAGCCTTGGTGCCTGGCAGCTGGCCCTACCTCTGTAAAGGAAGACTGGCCTGCAAATGTGGAACTTCAGACTTTGGACAGTTGATTTCATTTCCATTCTGAATTTCTCCATGCTGCAAATCCAGTCCTCGACTGCTCCTTCTGCCTGCAAACGCACTCCCTCGATCTAGGGGGAAATGGCTCTGATTCCACTTAGCGAGACTGCATTTCATTGGCGATTGGATTCCCCAAGCATCTGGACCTTTGAGAGTTACCTTGCCAAAAAAGCCCAAAAAGGCTGCTTGGAACGGGAACAGGCAGCTGCCCCGGATGGAGTTTAAGCAAACAACCTGGGGGAATTTGGGAAGGAATTTTTAAACATATCGAGTCCTTCACTAAAAAAAAACACAACACCTGTATGTTAACAAAAAAAGGACGTGAACCATCACGTCTGTCAGAAATAAATTGCTCCCTCAACATCAGTGCTCCTTCACTTACTTAATGTTTATTTAAATGACCATTTTATGCAGGCAGATAAAAGATAGAGCAGTTCTGTTGTTATTGTTGTTTTTAAGTCCTTGAATATGAAGGCGCCTGCAGCCAGCATTTGATTCTCATTATGTTATGACATTTTCCCCCTGCATAATTTGAATAACACTCTGCTTAACTCAACAGCTGGAGGGATATGGCTTTTAAAAAAAAAAAATTCAAAGTGAATGTAGAGCTGGTGAAAGACACCAGACTTGCAAGTGGAGACTTCAGCCACCAGAAGGAAAGTCTGGGGAGACATCAGTGCACAGGTTTTCCTGCTCACATCCTGCCAAGCCTCTCCTTGAGGACGCACCAGTAGAAGAGTAGTCTCTTCCTTCCTGAAAGTTTATTCCCCACTATATTATATCCCCACTGGGTTATTCCCCACTGTAGTGTACCACTTGCACAGGGGGCTGGAAATAAAGGTTTTGCATAGAGGGCAGGTAGAGTTTGTGCTAGACTCCTATCCATTAGGAATAGGTCAATAACCACCATCTCTCCAAGAGTGCAAGGTCTGAAAGGATCAGTCCTAATCAGTTTGTCTTTCCTCCTCCCTAGTATTTCATCTAATCACTTCAGCATCAAACCCATAATTTGCAGCTTGCCCTGCAGAATTTATTTTGAAGGGGAAAAAAAATACCCAGTGTTGCTTCTGAACTTGAAGTGCTGGAGAGTTTCTTTGTAGCTCTCCTCCTGTACGCAAGGATTTCTTGGAAAGACGATAAAGAGGTTTATCATCATGAATAGAGCAGGTCAAGTTAGTCACCAAGACGAGCGTATTCAGCGTGTGACTGCCTACTTTTTTGTGTTCATCTGAATTGTCTCTGTACCCAGCACAATGTTTGCTAACCTGTTCCCTGCTTAGTATGGGAGCCCTGCTCTTTGAGGCAGGGGTTGGTTTGATAGCTAGCGGCGTGCAGTACTCAGGACAATGAGGTTCGTGTCCACGATTGGAGCCCCTAGACACGATCACAGTACAAATAAAGCATAATAGTATTCAACAACTTGTTCATGAATAAATGTTATGAACATATTCCACTCAGTGGTTTGTTCATGACCTACTTCGAGCCTTTATGTAACAGATTACTCAGTATTCAGAGTGTTTATTTGAGCAATTTGACTGGTCAACTAAATCTCACAGCCTTGTTTCTGTTACCCCTATGAATGACCTCAACTTCATACATTATATCCAGCATCCACCCTGACAGATTTGTGTTTAGTGACAAAGTGTGTGGCATTTCTTGGTTAAACCTTGCTTTGGGAAAGAGCACATCCCTGGAACTGGTGTCACCCAGGCAGAAACGCATGCCTAACACAATAGCAATAGATTTACGCCCACGCATAAGTCCTTGAATATGATGCTATCTGCTGCCGGTGACAGATTCTCATCAGGTCATGACCCTTTTTCAACGTATATAATTGGAATAACACCCAGTCTCACTCAGCAGCCGAAAACTCTGCACTCATAAGGTGGCTTCATCCTTGTTAAATTTATGCCCTTACATCAAGATGTTTGTGCTTTCCTTAGGGGGACGAGACCAGGACCCAGCTCTTCTGTGGCCAAATGAAAATTTTTTGGCAATGCCTCCCATTTTCAAACGTGCAGTCGGCTTTCCTGGATGTTGAGTCTCACACGGAGTGAAAGAGACTTTGCATTTTTAACTTCTAAGTTACTTTTGGAAATAGGACTAGGCTCCTAAGTCACTTCAGCACACCTGAAAATGTTACCTTCTCTCATCCCCGTTGTAATGGTCTACTCACAAAATCACGCTCTCACCCTGATCACATGCAAGGTGAAATGTAATTCAGAATTAATAATCGTTTTCTTAAACCTTGTTTCCTGCTGTTCCTCCGGGCGTCTGACTGGAACGCTAGACGTTTTCCTCCGTCTCAGTAGGTAATGAGTGCCATTTTAGACTGGCACAATGTGCTTGTGATTTGCCTGTTATTTAGAAACATAATGCCAAGGTCTCTTCAACAGTTGTGCTCTGTAACGTCCTTTCAGGAAGCGCTTAAGCAATAGCATGTTATTTTGCTAAATGACCATGCTTCACGGCTTAAGAGCCCGGCATTGTTCTTTGCCTTTGTGCAACTGTGTGAGTCTTCGAGTTCATGTAGCCTTAAGAAGGTCACCCCAAGCTGCCCCAGGCCATATTACGCTTGCTAATTGGGGCTGGCCATTTAAAGGCAGGGTCAATACAGGATGATTTAGTTCTATTTTGCGTGACCTTGGGCCACTTTGCCTGTTTGCGGTTTTTTCCCCCATAAAGGCCAAGTCAATTCTGTTTTGTTAAAACCTCTGATACCCAATAACAATTGTACTGATTCCAGAGAAAGCCTGTTTCATGTTTAATAACTCTCTCCTATATAGCTTCAGGCTCTGAGATGCTGATACAGAGGATGTTCACCAGGGAGAATCTAACCCTTTTGCATGATGTGGTTACAGCGCAACCTCAGCGGGGCTTTGTCTGGGGATGCAGCTTCTTACGTGTAGTTTTCTGAATCTATATTTGGTGAAGTGAACTTCAGCCCATGAAAGCCTGTGCCTTCTCATATATCTTATTTAGTTAATCTATATAGGTGCATATCTACCCTGTCTTCTGACTGACTTCAGACTAACATGGCTAACCATCTCTCTCTTTTTCTATGTCAACATTGGCCCCAGCATGCATAAAATAACTGTTTACCTCATTTAGCTGCTGGGCCTGATTTCCAGGTACAGGACTAGGATGGTACCAAGGATCCTCCCAGTCTTTGCTTCTTTTGCCCACTTACAAGGGAGCTGGCAGGTTTGTCTTTGCCTTGTTGCCAGCTTCAAGTGTTCAAAAAAACCAGGTGCCAGGGCCAGAAAGATGCAGAAAAATGATAAGATTTTATATCTATCTCTCTAGCATCTCTCTATATAGCTATAGCTATAGATCTCTCTAGCATCTCTCTATATAGCTATAGATCTCTCTAGCATCTCTCTATATAGCTATAGATCTATAGCTAGATCTATATTTCTATAGATAGATGAGATGAGTTGTACACAGATCTAGATAAACCTATAGATATAAAACCTTTGGGGTGTTTTTTTTTTTCACCACCTTTTTGATATTAAAGTCCTGAGTTATCCAGATCTTTGTAGTCTCCCAAGCGGCTACTCCCAAAGTGATTTGCAAGCTACATGCATCATGCTTCTTCCTGGCCTCAGACTACAAGTCTCCACTTTTAAGGCTCCTATTACCTCATTCCTCCCCTTCTTATTAACTTCATCGTGTTATCAAACCCTTGACCTCTGCCCCGGCTCTACCAGGAATGGCAGCTCAAATCACCATGCATCACAATTGTCCACCAAATATCTCCGTGTTTTTCTCCTTGCCTGTTAGGATTGTAAAAACCTCTCTGTAAAACTCTGCAAACCCACGACATCCTTCTCCTTCAGCTCCCTCCTTAAAATTCACCTCCGCTGCAATGCCCACCAAGTGCTTGACAATAGCTAAGCAGATGGTGTGCTGCTGTTGCACATGGTTACAGTTTCACTGTGAGCATTTCACAACAGACACCTTGTGTGATATTGGATAAATCCCCCGGATCAATGGTCCAAACAAGGAGCAATGACCTCGAGTTGCAGAAAGGGAAGTTGAGGTTAGACATTAGGAAAACCCTCTCACAAGCAGGGTAGTAAAACACTGGAGCAGGTTACCCACAGATGTTGTAGAAACTTCATCCTTGGAGTTTTTTAAGACCCAGCTAGAAAAAAAACCTGGGCCAGGATTCATAGATTCATAGATGTTAGGGTTGGAAGGGACCTCAATAGATCATCGAGTCCGACCCCCATGATCTACTTGGGGATGGTCCTGCTTGGAGCAGGGGGCTGAACTAGATGATGTGACATCCTAAGGTCCCTTCCAACCCTCGTTTTTTATGATTCTATGATTTCATTGCCCTGTGCCTCAGTTACCCCCTGTCTGACTTGCCTTTTGGAAGTGCTGGGTGTGCAGCACCCAGTTTAATGAAACCCTATTATATTAATTGCCTCTGGCCATTACTGTTGATGCTAATAGCATTACTGGACCCAGGAAAGCCACCCGAGGAAGGGAACAGCCTTATTGTACTTGCCAACCCTCCCTAAAAGCAAAGCTTCCAAGGAGGGAAGAGAAAAAAAGGAATGAAATGTGAAAAGAAAAGTCTATTAAGAACATCCATCTAGCAATAAGCTGCTGCTTTGCTGGTATCTATCACTCTAAGATCTGGATTGAAGACGGAGTCAGCTTGTGTTTGCCTCAGGCCACTGATTAGCCAGCAAGAAAGCTTATTAGACTCCCCGGTCCCCTCTGTGCAGTTGGCACCTCGGGGAAGGCAGGGGGACATTTCTGCCAATGTGATAAATGCTTATGGCATCTAAGATCACTGTTCAAAATAAAGGGAAATGTTATCTGGTGATTATGGAACTTGTCTGGCCGGAGATGGGGGATGTATAATGAGAGAAGCGAGGCAAGCCCCTCAGTGACAGGATTAATGGTGGGGTGAGTGGGCAATCTGTGTGCAGCTCAGCCGCTCAGGTTAGCAGGGCTACTTCTCTGCATTGGGTCCAGTCCTCCTGGGATCCCTTCCCACCTGTCCAAAACAAGCCACCAAGCACTGAATTGGGCCTGATTTCAGGATGAATGTGCAGTAATGGGTCCTGGATACAACACTCTGTTCAGAGTCCAAGCATCTTCCATGGTCAAGGTGTTTGGATTTAGATCCTGAACCAGTCCAATGTGGCACCATGCAGTGACATGAGGTGTTCACATGCCTGGAAGAAACTCTGAGACCCAGAAGTGAGGGCTTGGCTCACTCAAAAGTTTGTGTCAAAGGTCTATGTTTATAACACGGCCCTTATTAGGGTGAGTTTTGTGTGTGGCTGAATTTTGTAAGGAAGGTCTAAAGAGGATGGGTCCCAAACTGACCCTTCGTTCTGGAGGCTGTCAGACTCTGAAACCACAACTGCATCTGAATTTCAGAGCTGGCCTCAGATCGTGCCATGCACTAAATCAGATCACTGCTCAATATTCAGGGGATTCAAAACCCAGGTCTGGATTATGGGTGTTATCCCAGCCCCTATCTCAAGGGCAAACATACTATAGGGATGGTTCAAGGTTAGGGCAGAAATCGTTTCTGTCCATGGTGCATCCTTCATGCCAAAAAGTTTGTATGCCCCTTGGAGTATAGTTGCACAGTATGTACCATCGGGATACCTCTCCTTTGATGATTTACCACACACAGCATTACAGGAATCATGGCACTGTGTCTGTGAACGAAACTACTCTCTACAGAGCATCATTTTCTCCTGGCAGTCATGCCGTTGCAACCTGGAAGCTCTGCCTCGTTGCGCCTGTCAGTGAGGATGGTGGCTGTGAAATGGGCACAGTTGCCAGCAGCAATGAATTTATGCTTTTGCAGTAGCCACAAGACAAAACAAACAGCACTTGGGTCTTAACTGGAGCTAATCAAGGCATAAACCCACTTGTGGTCACAACACATAGTAAAACACAGTCTGAGCATGTTCATGAGGTCAGGGACAGGTACAGAGTAAAAAAATCAATAGATATTTGCTGGGTTCAGACATAAAGTAATTACTGTATGTGTCACATCTGAAAGACTTACTGGGTTGCTGATCTTCTCTTTTTTCCCATTTTGAAACATCATGTAGCCCTGGGTCTGTGGCCATAATACTAATAAAGCTGTCCGAATCTCCACCTTTTCCTGGCTTGATTAAAGTACAATACTGAATCTGAAGTGTTTGTGCAGTCCAGGCTGCACCACCGAGCTCATGAAAGCTCCCAGACACTTTCAGCACTGTATCTCCCAAAGACATTAACATGTGCAGTGCCACGACTGAGTGAGCTGCCAAGCAAATGCCCAGGGGAAGGGGATCAACTCGCAGAAGTAGATGCTGACACTTATTCATAGCAAGCGATGCCTTCCCCTGTGTGAGTGCTTCTCCTTCATTGAACAGGGTTTTTGGTTGTATCCATGTTGGTCTGAGGACACAGGCAGGCAAGGTTCTTTGGGCAGATGTGATATCTTTTATTAGACCGACTGAATAGCTGGAAAAAAATTTTTTGCAAGCTTTCAGGCGCAATCACTCTTCTTCAGGATTGCACCCGAAAGCTTGCAAAAAAACTTTTTTCCAACTATTCAGTTGGTCTAATAAAAGATATGACATCTACCCAATGAATCTTGCCTGCTTGTGTCCTTCAGCTGAGCACTTCTGTTTTCAGTAGGTCTTCTCACAGTTTAAAGGGGCCGCATATATAGAAGCTAAGCTAGAGACGGGAACGAAGCCGCAGCATTTCACTCAGGGGGTAGGGT
The DNA here is from genome assembly GCF_030867095.1 of Alligator mississippiensis. Taxonomy (NCBI): domain Eukaryota; kingdom Metazoa; phylum Chordata; order Crocodylia; family Alligatoridae; genus Alligator; species Alligator mississippiensis. The sequence goes on along the minus strand of NC_081837.1, from coordinate 43,161,342 downwards.
GCTCTCCAAGGTACCCGTCAGGAAGGCTGGACAAAGTAGCCCATGGGCTACCATAAGCTGACAGATGCGATGCCCAAGGCAGAACCATGGGACGGTGTGGTTGAGAAGCAAGGTGCACGTCATTCCTGCCCTTTGCCATATCACAGCCAAGATGTTTTTTAAACTAAGTTACCTAAAGAGGATGTGTGGTCAGGGAACAGTTCCCCTAGGGCAAAAGAGTGAGCTTTTCAATGCCAGGACCATATTCCAGCCTGGCAGCAGTTCATGTGATCTTAAGATGCACACATTAGTGAGAAAAAGCAACAGCAGCCACCCAAGTGCAGCTAGTTCAAGAGTTACTGCAATGTGGACAGAGCAGATCTTGAGTGTGGGTGACTGCACCCATATGATTGCTTCTCATGCCACACTACTGACACCAGTGGAGGATTACAACTGGCGGTTGTTTCTCTCAGCACTTCTGGGAACGTCGTTATTCTTCCCACTTTACTCCTCTATGCCGCAGTTTGCCCCTCCGCAAAGTCTCATACTCGGTGGCCCTATCTACATGAGATGCTTACTGTGCAGTAGCTTGTTACTACAGCACAGCAGTGTCACGGGGCACGAACCATGATGCAATGCTACTGCACAGTACTAATGAGCTACTGCACAGTTAGCATCACCACAAAGCTGTGCGGAGATGCTACAGTGCAGTAACACCAGTTACTGCTCAGCCATTTAGTACTTGGGTATGCAAGTATTAAATGACTACACGGTAACAGCGGCGCAGTCAGCATCTCACATAGACGTGGCCAGTGTGAAGCAGACTGCCCCTGTCTCCTGCTCTAGTAGCAAGATTATGCTGTCTTTCCAGTGTTGCTGAATCTACTGGTACATATACTTATTTCTAAGATGTGTATAAAACTGTACAGCCAAAGGGGTCCCTATATTCTTCAAACAGGGGTCATCCTACCCCTGAGTTTTCATCAGTACACACATTAAAAATGATGGTTTAGGCTAAAGGCATTGCTCTGCCAGCCCCACTGCAGGTCTGGCATGACTCACTCTGTTACCAGGGCACTCAATGGACCCCTTGTGCTGGGCACTGTAAAAATACCCATGGTAAGAGAGTGTCACCGATGGGAAGAATTTAGTCTACACATGTAAATTGGACAAACAGGGTGTGCAAAAGTGTCTCATCCAGAACCACACAACAGCAGCCAGTGGATCCATGGCTGCTGAAGGGGACTGGAGTGGATAATCTTGCAAGGTCCCGTCCAGCCCCTAATGTCTACATCTATGAAAGTCCCAATCTAGTGCCACATGCACTGGTCCCTTGGATCTCCTTGTTAGCAGAGCTGTGGCTGTACACTCCGCCTTCTCTTTCTCACCTTTGATAATAGGTTACTTAATTTTCTATACTTTTGTACTTGCGCCACATAATATCATCTTCAATTACGGGCAGGATCACACTGAGAAATGTGGCATTTCAACTGTGATTCTCTTTCTCACCCGCACGTGTGAGAGACTCTTCCGGTAACACACTCTGCTAACTCTCCCTGCATCTCAGCACAGAAATCAAACAAGAGAAACAAGCACACATGCTCAATTTTTTTTTTTCTACTAATAAAATTTATCACAGCATTCTGCTGGGTTCATCATAGTCTCCTGTATGATCCAAAGCAGTGCAGGTCAGCACTGATCCTTCTGAAAGCCTTAAATTTTGAAAGCATGGATTTTTTTTTTTTGAACTCTGGCCTTTGAGGGTGTAGAGAGAGGCTTGAAAGGCCTTGAACTCTGTCATGTGTATGAAAACTGAGAGAGATATGCATCACATAAGGCCTGACATTCAGAAGTGCTCAGCACCCAGCAACTCCCATTGAGTTAAAGATGGGCAGCACTTTGAAACATCTCAAAGTCTAGCGTGTGCTTAATATGTTAAGCTCTTCTGTAGTCGTTTTTACTGTCTTAGTATGGGCCAGATGGGCTGTGTAAGTCTCTGCTGGACAAGGTCTGTCCGTGTTATGAATTGATCTGACATTACTCAGCAATGATGAAGATAAGAGAGACATTGAATAATTTAATAAAGACTTGAGCTCGATTCACAGATGGATTCCATATAACTCTCAAAATGTCTTTCATATACAACTATAGCTTTGAAAATCTACGGGCACAAGCATTGAGTGAAACTGCTGATTTAAAGGCTTGGGCTGAAACCAGATTAAACGTGATGCTTCTACGGAGATTTTAGTTTCATTTCTTGAGCTTGTTTGAACTCAGAGCAAACTGGAAAGTCACAAAAACTGGACTCTCCACTTCACACCTGGCTGTAAGGAAATCAAGTCTAGACCTGGACAAATACTGATGTTGCTTGTTCTCACTAGTGTACCATAAATCTTGCAATCTTTGGTGTTTTTCTTAAAGCCCCAAGTCTCAGAGCCATGTTGTTATCCCTGAATAGGACGTACACCACATAGACAAGTCATCCAGTGCCCTTCTGGGCGCAGAGAGAGGCTTGAAAGCATGACCCTGAACGGCACAAACCCCAGAAGATGGATTAAAACAACCATTCATTTATTGGTTTTAAAATCTCATGGCCATTCAGCCAGTGTCATGATTATGGGAGTGGTGGGGGGAGCGATTCATGCTTATGGAATGACTGAGCTTGGTTATATTGAAATGTTCAGGGGTTTAGCAGTGACCCAGTCACTTGGATGAAAACTCAGCATTTCACAGGCTCCTTGGCAGCCGTGCAGAGCCTGTACCACCAGGCTGGAAATCTCATCCGACCAAACTTTCTGATACTTCCAGAACTACTCGTCTGGGGTCAGCCCAGGCATGCTACAGAAGGACACCTTCTCCCACACCTGGTGTTTTCATTTCCATCACTAGCCACAGGCTCTGGAAGTGCAGCTGCTGCAGCAAAAGTGAAAATTATTTTTCAAATGAATCTGACCCTCACTACAATGCTGAGGTCTGAGTGTGAAGGCCCTTGGTCTGTTTGCATCCCCTCCAAGCCCACTGGCCCATCGTGCGATGGAGGAGGTGAGTGCCCAAATTGCTACACCTCTCCCCTTTGCTTTCAGCTGTTTCTTCCTGGATCCAGAAAAAAATAGGTTTGCTGGGAAATTCTTTGCAGGTCAAAGAGAAAAAAAAAATCTACCCCCAAAGGAAGAAAAAAGCAGGAAAGGGGGGAATATAAATGCTCCAGTTTAAATTTAGAAAAGTGCTTTATGAACATTTTACTTTTTTTTCTTTTTCAACCTTAATACTCATGAGATAATACACATCTTGAAAGACCTTTCCATTTCTTAATAGCTCTTTCTTATTTAAACCACAATGAAAAGATAAATGTTGGTGGAAGAAGGAAGTAGGCAGGTAGCTGCCCCCCACCCCTCCAGAATTGCTATGGAAACAACAATATGATATTTCTCCAGCCTGTTGTATATTCAGATGGGCTGAATGTTATCAGGAATTGCAATTACACCCTGCCTGCTAATGGGAACACAGTCCACCTTGAAGCACACCTCTCTGCTGAGACCTACACAAGCTGTGATGCATCGCGGGTGGCACTTTTGGCTCACTCGTTCTTAGCAAAGCACGGAGAGCATTTATGAAACAGTTCATGGATAACGGTGCATGGGATGTGCAAGGCCATTCATGTGCACTCTGTTACCTTCTTGTGAAGGTGAAAGAATAGACCCGTGTTATTTCCTGAAGCACTGATATCAGCTACACCAGGACTGATTTTAGCCCAATATGCCTAATCAGTGCAAATGAAGCCATGCTTCTTGTCCTCCTGTCAAGCCACTGGGAGAATCCAGAGTTGCTTACACTGCATAGCTGGGTCATTTGGATGATAATGGCATTTTCTGCTTTGCAGGCCAGTCGTACACCTGAGAAGATTATAGTCATTATGGCACAAAGCCACTCAAATCACTGTCTATTCTGGGGGCCAAAGAAGAAACCAACCTAACCGTATGATGTTCAATTCCTGTCTGTTCTCAAATGGCCGTTGTAACATCATTATCCTCCTTCATACACAAATACAGTAGCCTAAGCAGGGTTCGAAATTCTTGTATGAGTAGCTCATGAGATGTCTCCTGCATTCGCCTTCTTTCAGCTTAACACAAACACTCTGGCCCCATCACCGACCGCCTAACGAGCGACAATTCCCTCCGTGTCACGGTCACTAACGAGCAGGCATTGCACGTTGAGTGATCTCTCTAGGAGGTGACAGGCAGTCCCGGGGGTCTATGATCCAATGGCAGCATGAGAGGACAAATTGTTAGGCACCATACCCTAGTGTCTGCCATCTTCTCCGATGGGACTGGATTATACACACAACTACATGAACATACACCATCTTTTCACCAACAGAGGCCAAAAGCCTGTGGTTCATCAGTAGCGCTTGTATATTTAGTTATGCTTGTCTATCCATAGACTGTGTGTGCTCTAGACACTTCATTTCCAGGGATTGCCATTTGATGACATATATCAGGCTTTTTAAGGAAGGGAATTTCTATGTCTTTTTTTTTTCAAACAAACCAGGGTTAATAAATATTAATGAACAGAGTACTCTCTGTATGTTAAGTCTGGCTCAGTACAACTAATGATTTGAACAGCTGATAAAATTGCTGTTCATATTTTATGCAGTGAGCAAGCTATAGCTAAAAAGGCATGCCCACAAGCCATCACCCTCGCATACAGCCAAATGTATTCACGGACCCGCGCATGGACACATCTAGAGAGATTCCTGCTAGCACATGCACACCAGAACCTGAACCTAATCTTATTTATTGCAGCCATGGCCCACGGGTATGCTGCACCAGCATAAAACACAGCTTCATAGTTAGGGATTAGGACAGAATCAACCGCTTGGCTCTGCAGGAGCTGGGAAACAGTTTTAATAAGGAAACATGAGCCTTTGTATGCATGCTCACATGTCCACTCACACTAGCCTGAAACACCAATGCTGCAGGAAGATGCACGCCCAATCTCAGGTGTGATGGCAGCGCCGGTAGATTGGCATGCTTGAGCTCATTTGCAGATAGCCAGCTTGGGTGTCATAGTCAAGGCAGCACGGGTCAATGCAGGCAGCTGCCCTGCTCTTGGTACCCACACAAGCTGGAGGACAGCTAGCTCCAGGGTGCCTGTAGGGGCAGCAATCACACTTCCCAGCTGCAGGGCAAGCAGGACCAGGTATTTTAACCCATGCTTAGTGTTTACAATCACTTCAAGGTGCCTTTGCACTGCCAGAGCAGTATATAGTGTCCCCAGTGTCAGGGACAAGCCAGCCCAGAGTGGTTAACACACAGGAGGTATGTAGGACTAACCTGACAGCATCTCCTTGAATCACGTGGCTGTGGATCTCCTTTGACTCAGTCTTTGCAAGGTGAATCAGGCCTGGAGCACTCGGGGCCTCCCAGGAAAAGGCCTCTGATGCCCTCACACGCCTGCACACCTGCTTCTCCTGCTCACTTGTGTTTGCACCCGTGTGCCTATCACTGCATGGGCATGCACTGGGGCACGCACACACAGAGCCACACACACGCCATCCCTCTCTGCACTGTACAATTGCAGGCAGCTGGAAATCTGGGGACAGGAGTGGAAAGACATGAATATTAGCAAAACCGCAGCCCACACAGGTGCTCCAGCCCCTAATGACTCCTCCAGTGATTAGTCTGACTTCCCGGCCTGTTGTTTTTCAGGTTTTCAATGACACCCCCCAAGGCCAGGAGCCCCCTCATTCCTTCCTAGATCCTCCGCCCTCTCAGATAGCGAGCTCCCCCTTCCCACTCCCTCGCTTTTGTTTGCCTGTGCCTCTGCCTCTTGTGCTCCCAGGCAGGTATTATGCAGCCTGCCAGCAGCAGGGTCACTGTGCTTTGAAAGAACAAAATGCATCTGCCCTGTAGGCAAAGAAATCAGAAGCAGAGCCACATGATCAAAATGGAAATAGCTTTCCCTAGACCTCCCTTCCCTGCCTCCATCCCCTTCCTCCAGCCAATGGTGGGAGTCCTGGAGGCAAGCACCGAGCCAGGCAGCATGTCACTTAGCCTGGTAGAGTTAGCTTTTTCCAGTGTATTCAGAGGGTCGGCATTAATCCAACCAATGCTCTTTGTGCTGACTTTGCCCTTTTTACCTCCTCCTTTGTGCTGTCTGAAAAGCAGGCATTTGAAGGGGGCTGGGGGTCAGAAGCAGAGTGAGTTGGAAGGCTGCTTTAAACCATGCTCCGTTGGCTCTGCAGTCAATAGCACGAAAGGCTCGCAGAGCTGCCAGCCAGAAAACACGGGCTTTGTCGCTGCACGGGGCTGGCTTTTTCATGGCTGCATTGTCTCCTTCCCAATTATGTGAGCTTTTGAGGTTTTACCAGCATCAGAGGCCAACAGGGCCAGCAGCCCCTCAGAGCTTCTGGGTGCCACCCACATTTGCAATGTTCCCGCACCCGGAGCTCAGTTAAGGTGCCCTCAATCCAAAGCTGCTTGTAGCTCGCCCTGGACCCCTGGACCTGCAGCTGTGCGCATGAATATACATTTGCTTTTCTCCCTGAGGACTGTTTAAATGGTGAAAGCTGTCTGAATGATGAAAATCCCCAGAAGAAGAGCAGCACAAATGCAAACATCCCTGCTCCACTGCCATTCCTCCTTATTCCCTAGGCATGAGGACAAAGCTCAGTCTCTGCAGCTCATTCAGTTATGGGCCTCACTGCAGATATTGTACATAAGGGGTGGTAGGTGGACGTCTGCCTACTAGGAACCAAAGTAAGACCTTCAATTCAATGCATTTAGGCCACTGAACGTATATCAGCTCACCATAGCTTGGGGTCACAACTGAGTCTGGCTGGATTTGAGCCCAAATAGGGAATAACCCAGCTGTGTCGGTCACTAGTACCTCTGTCTGTGAACAGGAGGCAGAAGAACATACAGCCAGATCCCCTGCTTCAGATGAGTTATAAGCTAACTAGGCAAGGCAGTGGATGGATTATTATCCCCATTTTACAGTAGGGCGCCTGAGCTTTCCCCAGTGTCACCCAAGAGGTCTTTTGCAGAGCCAGGAACTAAAGACAGGCCCAGTCCAGGATTTTAACCACCAGAGTACCCTTTAGTTCAGACTCCATATCCATTAACCCAGCAACATGCTCTAGCCACCCCAGCTTCACTGCCGAAAGTAAGGAGACGGTCAGTATTTCCCGTCACTCCCCTTGTTGAGTCCAACACGGTATTTGCCGAGAGTTTTACTATCAGTCGCTGGTCACTAATTATTTTTGAAGTGCGTACAGCAAATTGCACACTGTAGTGGCCTTTGACTATGAGCATCTCTTTCCTTAAACGCTAGAGAGAAATTTATTTGAAAAGTAGGGGGCAAGGGGTGCCATTTCTTCATTTCCTTCCTTCTCTCCTTTCATTAGGTGGTTTTGTATTGCCAGACACACGTCAGTATAATTAACAAAGGAATGCAGGTCAACGATATCAACTAGACTGAAAGGAAAGTGGCAGGCAGGAGGTGAGGGGTCGCCAGGCAGATTAAGAGGTGACGGTGAGAGTATTATTCTCTGCTGTGAGAGAGGCAATGAGGAGAGACTCTCTTGGCATGAACTAAGTGTCCCATTAAAGGCCCAGGGAATGATGCGATGCCCACTCCATTATTGGGGAAACATTGCTGTTTCCAATAGGATTCTGACTTTGGAGGTGATAGAAGTGACTGCGTTGCTTCTGAATGATATCTCACATCTAGCAGACATGCTTTGCATTTTTCATACATATCCATGGAGGCTTCAGAGAAAGCTGACTCTTAAACCACATACCCCTCGCAGCATCAGAAGGACGGCTGTCTCATGCTAGGGTCCCACCCCGTATCGTACATGGAGCGCTGAGTGACCTGGCGCCAGGATTTCCCATTTGTGTGCCACTCTTTCCCCTTCCCCTCTTGTTCAGTCACTTCCTAGCCATACTCGGACCAATTTCAGATGCCTGGGTGTAGTCAAACATCTCATTGTTTCCCCTGCCTGTGCAAGGATGCAAGCCCAATAGTTCTTCGGACCCAGGGCTGTATCCTATTAAAAGGCAATGCTTAGCGCACGGAAGGAATACAAATAATAGACTGACACTGCTGTTAGTCCTCTATGATGTTGGCCAGTTGCCCTCATGCTCCTTTCATATTTTCCTCGTACAATTAATTTGACGTGAACAGTTAACATCTGAACGGAGCTAAGCAAAGGAGAAAGGAAAACGGCATTTAAATCAGAATAACTAGACTGCTATGTAAAGGAAGTCTGTCAACCTCTGGCTACTATTGAATAGATTTTGCTGTTGCATTTTTATGCACTGAGAAACCACTAGATGGCTTTCAGTTCAAAACCGGAGAAGAAAACGGTATGCTTGCTAGTGAAAAAGGTGCACTTATAAATTGGGGGAGCTTAGAAACTTTCCCCTGGCAACTCATTTTAAGGACTGAAATCCCTGCCATTTCATACACTTCTCCCTTTCACAAGCCGCAGGTCCTCACTCTCCTGGAGCAGCGATCCATCGTCAGACCTCGGACTGAACTTTAAGCGTGGAGACTACACTAGAGAGGTATCACCGGCGATGAAATCACACGTGCACATCAGAGTATCTGATACCAGCAAGTGCAGAGGACTTAAGGAAAAGCAGCTTGGGTGCCCTCAAAACCTCTAGTTTGCCCTGAGTTCGAGAAGACCTAAACCAATAGTTTTTCTGCTGCATGCATCCATTTCAACTAGTATTTAACACTCCAGTTTCAATCACTGGTATAATGGGCTTTAAGAATATTTGTCCTATTGATCCTATTTCAGCAGACAATGTTAGCTTTAACTTGCGTTGGCTTAACAAAGTGGTGTTGGCTAATTTTAATCCTGAAACCTGGGGTGGTTACATGGGGGGAAGGGAAATAGATAACCCATTCATTCCCTACTTACCTACCTATACAACCTGCCTCAACGGCTTCTATCGCTATATCAGGTGTCTAGATTCTGGTTTGTAGTTCTCAAGCCAAATCTCATCTCTGAACCATTGGGTGTTGCACCGTATGTTATGACAAGGGTTTATTACATGGCTGTAAGTGAATTTAGAGAAAAAGATGGAAACAAGAACAGTAGATTTTTGACCGAAAAGAAAACAGTAAAGCCAGGGTCTATTTGAAGCAGTGAATCACCTACAATTCCAAACTGCAGCGATAAAATGTTGGCTTCAAGCGTACGAGGCAATCTCGTATACAAGACTGAGCCAATCTAAGTCTTATAGTTCAGCGTTGTAGGGGTCAATAACCAGTGGTAACAGGTAGAAGATCAAAACTTTCTAGTGCAGAAAGAAGTCAAGGTCATGGGAATTGCCAATCCGGATCAGACCCAGCACTGGTTGAGCCCGCTATCTTGTCCTTAGAAGTGGCAGCACCAGCTGCTTCAGAGGAAGGTGCAAGAAACCCTGCAGCTATGGGATAAGCTGCCCACAGGGAAATTTGATTTCTAACTTCCAACCCTGCATGGCTATATGAAAAATATGCATTTCCATCCTTTCCAAATTCTCCTGTTTTTAAATCTTGCTATGCCACCTTTGGCCATAGCTGGTAGCTATAGATATGTTAAGCCATATTTAAAAAAAAAGCTTTGCTCTCAAAGGCAACCAGGGTCCTGCATGAAAAGAAACAGCTAAGGCCAAGTGATTTAGTGTAGGAAACGTGTTTTCAGCAGGTGATCCATCTGTTTCATTAGGCAATCCACTGGGTTCATTAGTTGACATACCTGGACCAGCAGATGATACATTCGATTAGATAAGTACAGTATTATCATTTTGGTTTCAAATGCATGATCCATTTTTTTTCCAGTGGCTAATTTGCCCAGTTGTGTAGCCTGTATTCAGTTCATCAGGCAGCACGTGTGTGTTTTTTCTGCCCCTTTTTTTCCGTGAGTGGTCTACAAGTATCAGCACTAACTGTATCTATTTGAGTGGCTAATGGACCCAAAATATTTCTGGATTCTGCACTGAAAAGCACTTTGTATGCAAAATGTAAGATAAAAAATGTCCAATATGTTATGCAAATAGAATTTACTAACTGTTTCTGAACTTGCAAAATGTGCAAATGTGAAAATATAATTTGCAATAGATCTCAGCTTTAAACAATCCCCTATACACGTGCAATAATAATCTCTCTCATTTCTATAAAACCCTCATCCTAAAGTACCCCTCTGTACTTCACATGTGGTACCTAAGGGAATTGCCTCGCCCGTCCCTGACACGCAGCTCCAGGTGCGATGTTGCAGCTGTTTATACATGCACGGATCCTCCCTCATTGCCGCTTCTCCTGGGGTGGGATGGGGCAGCTGTTCATACAGGGATCCCTCACCCAGCATTGAAATGCAGTCACCACCACACACCCCTTTTCCTAGACAATATCCTACATTGTTGCACGGTGCACAGTTCCATGGAAGATTGGAAAGGAAAATATCACCCAGGGTTGCAGATGCCAAGATAAACGGGGAAAGAGTCAAGCTGGGATTCATTTGAAGAAGTCCAATGGCCCCTTTCATGCATTCCCAAAAAATATCTCATTTCTCTCCAGAAAATTTTGCACTGCCTCTTACATTTTTATTTGGAGCTATGTTGTGGTACACTGAAGTCTGATAAATATGGTTTGTATTGGACTGCTGCCCAAACCATTATATCCTTGGGCTCAATATGTTCCCAGTGTTTGGGTAGGGGCCTTTCAAGAATAAAACTCTTTAAAAAAATTTGGCAGAAGTCGATGGGAGTGGAAAGCCGTGATTGCATCTCAGTCCTCTGGAGTATGAGTCTGGACACTCAAACAGGCACTGCTCTCTTACTCACGCAGTGGATTTCAGCACAGCTCTTACAGTATGAAAAGCCATTTCTAAGAAGTCATGAGATATGTTGGCTGCACTCGGGAACTCAAACCACTCAATCTGCAGAGCAAGCCAGGGGTAGGCTTCACCTAGCTTTGAGTAGGTCCTAGTGAGTCAACTCCAGACCTTCAAATCAGCTGTCATCATCGGCATGTAGGAATGATGATACCAGCAGCCTACATTTTCAATAGTGACTACCGATTTGGGGTGCCTCAGATTGTGGGCGAGACATATGAGGGTGATTAAAGCCAGATCTCACCACATTGTGTCAAGCTCACTTCTTAGAAACTTTAATCATGTTGGAAATGTAGGCCAACACTGGAATTGAGAGCTCCCGCATCCTACTATTTTTTCTGTGGCAAGTTGTGGTGTTTTCTGGCCATTGTGCAGTTATGCAAAAGGCTTGTTCATACAGTTGTGAGACTAGGTTAGACAAACTGTTGTATAGGATGGGTTGGATGGGGACGATCCTGCCTTGGGCAGGGGGTCGGACTACACGTCCTCATGAGGTCCCTTCCAGCCCTACTTTCCTATGGTTCTGTGATATGGATCCACACAGCTACTGCTTTGACTTCACTTGCCACTAAAATGCAGTGGAAATGGAAGCGACAACTGTTTAACAACACGCAGAAATGCCAGACTCCAGTTTATGACAGGAAGTGAAGCATACAACTAATGGAAATGCCAGCTGGACTATAGACAGGCAGGGTAAATTGCTTGAGCTGGAAGGCAGCCAGAATGCCAAAGCCAGAATAGCCAGGTGACCCAAAAAAGGACATATCAATGGAATTAACTATTCCAAGTGATTTAGTAAAGTGCAGCCAACGCTACCAAGCCTCCTAAGAGCATCTCCCCCTATTGCAGCTGCATAAATCTTTCTGCCTTTAGCTACTGAACCATGGTATTACATATGTACAGTGTATAATAACCTCAGATCAGTAGAAATTCTCCTTGAAATTAATATTTACTTTCTTGTTTAGCTGATATTTTGCTCACTGAGTGCTACGACCTTGCCTTCCAGGCCATACGTGGGACTCGGATCCACGTGAGAAGCTGCTGTCAGGAGCGGAGTCGTTCAGGAGCCCCAGACTTTTACAGCAGAGAGATTTAATTTAGATAGCAGGAGCTGATCATTGCTACATATTTTGTATGATACTAAACTTCCCGCATTAACGACTACCAAACAAACAGTTTGGCATCTCACTGAGAGGAAAATAAATGCACAAGACATAAACAGCACATTGTGGCATTGCACTGACACATACAGCTAGTCTGTCTCATTAAAACTAACTACATCAATTTTTTTGCCATGAATAGACACTCCCCTTTGAATGCTGGATCAGATCTGGGCAGGGAAACAGGGGTGTGGGGGAAGAGGAGCACCAGAACCTGGCAATAAATAGACCCTAATAGTCAGAAGTGGGCATCTTTGAAAAGCTTTTCTTTAAACTTTTTTCCAGGGCCTGGCCCATGGACGTCAGTGGATGCATTTCCATAGACCCCAATGGACTAGAAGTCAAGATCCTTAGGATGGTGATAAAAAAGATGCACATATAAACTTGGGTCATCTGATAGCTTCTGTGCAATGAGTTTGCTGGGTCTCTGCCCAGCGTGCAGGCTTGCAAATGCAGTCTCACAGGTTGACAAAATCCTCCGTGGAGAGCAATGTGGCCATCTGGAGGCCTGCCCTTTCTTCCTTAACGGAGCCCAAGTCCTTCTCCTGTCTGGGTTATGTATGAAGCCAACCTTGCAGCCCCTCCTGGTGATTACGATGATCTGGGTCCATCCCCATATACTCAGCATGTTTCCAGAGCACAAATTAGATCCTCAGGAAGTGCAGGGAAAAATGCAGCTGTATCCAGCTTCCCGGCTCGGTGCTGCAGCAACACTTGGTTTTGATGCAGGTCCTGACGATGCTGTCTGGAAACGGTTGGCTCCACGTTACAGAGGCCGTCTGCTTTGAAGCCCTGCCAAAGCTGAAGGAGAGGGTGTTTTGGGGAGTCACTTTTTCTCACCCCATGAGGAGGTACCAAGCTTCCCAGGATAAGCCCAGTGTGAATGGGGCTTCTAGGTGCTAAAGTAACGCAAACACAAAGTAAAATACTACCGATGTCTTATCTCAATAGTCCCTCTCGGCCTCCACGCAGCTGGGTGACATTCAGACATTTTGGAGCTCTATATGACTTGGTGCTTGATTAATTTGGCTTTGCATCCACTAATTGGGGTTCAAAAGAATCCCAGATCCACCCGGCTCTGGCTATAAAACACCAACACACGCATCTCCTCCTCCATGTACCTGACAGCTTGGAGACTCTCAGTATTCAAGGCAGGTTGAGCCCTAGACCCAGAGATGTGACTATTTCCCAAGTTTTAAGCAAACTTTTTTTTCTTAATCTCAGTAATCAATAAAGCACAATTGATTTTTACAGGCATAAATCATAAGTGCCTCTTGCTGCTCAGATGTAATGAGACTGAGTGATCTACTCTTTGTTTTTGCTCCATGAGCTGTTTGTCATGTTGAAGAGGCTGCTGTGAATGACTCACTTCACTTACAACTGATTTAAATGGAGATTTATATTTACAAACTGGTTTTTTTTCCCTCCTGTTATTTCTTTTCTTGCAAATTTTTTTTTTTTTCTCCCTTGCTGGTGGAATAATTCACACTCCTGCTTCCTGCTGGAGGTTTCACTCAGGGATATTGTTTTCTTCTCCCCCGCCCACATTTCCAGCTTCTTTTATTGATTATAGATTTCTGAAGCAAAAAGATGTAGTGTCCATTGGATCTGATCTCTTATACAGCACAAGCTGGAGATTTCTGGGTCGGTGTCAATATAACCATTAAGTCTTCTCTGCATGTGAGCTGTACCAGTTTAACTGCACTAGTACATGTACTTACACTGATATAATGCACTAGGGAGCAAGTTTTTCTTAATATCTAACCTAAGGAACCTTACATGTGTTTAGTTTACTCCTTTACCAAGGAGGGTGGTGAAGCACTGGAACAGGCTGCCCAGAGAGGTGGTGGGATCTCCATCCTTGGAGGTTTTTAAGACCCAGCTAGACAAAGCCTTGGCTGGGATGATGTAGTTGGGGCTGGTCCTGCTTTGAGCAGGGGCTTGGACGAGATGTGACCTCTGGAGGTCCCTTCCCACTCTCATTGTCTGTGATTCTATGCATATCTAATTACACTGTGTCTAATTGTGCCCACATTAGGTTTTGCCTGGGCAGAATTGTCATGGAAGGAAAAAAAAAGGCCACTTCCCGATCTAACGCAGTTATGCCAACACAAAATGGACATGGAGCTGGCCTTTGAGTGAGATCTGGTCGTGATTTACAGACTTCAACTGATGCATATGGGTGAAACTCCTCAGTTTTCTAACATTTAGGCACATACTTAAGCACTTTAAGCAAATGCTAAATGTGGGAACCTGTTCTTTTAAGACGTTCTCATGGGAGCCAGTGAGACCTGGCAGTTTCGCTGCACAGCAGCTCATGTGAGCTGGCGCAAAGGAGACCTCCCTCCGCCTTCTTGGTCTGAACACTGATGGCCAAGACACGCAGCACTGGTTTAAATATGTGTTTCTTCTTGAAAAGATGTCCAGAGCTCTTCACAGCTTTCAGAGAACCAGGTCTTTTTCTAAAAACGTTGTCTGCGGCCATTCCAAGGCAATATCATTCCCTCGAGGTTACTTGACAGGATGAAAGTTTGAATTTAGAAGGCTGAAAACACTCACCTGTGCATTTCCATGCTTTAGTCCCACTCTGCAGTCATGGCTACTGCTTTCCAGTACAATTATTTGTGAAGCTGATTTAGTTAAGCATTTGTTTTCCATTCCTATCAATGGGAATTATGTCAGATGAAGATTTCTAGCATCAGGCCCTTCATCTGCAATGTTATAAAAGAAGCTAAAAGGAACACGTTTAACTCTCCTGGTATCCCATCTCTGGCACTGAATGATACCTGATGTTTCAGAGGAAAATGCAAAACTCTTGTAATGCCTCTGGCTTATGACCAATATACACAAGGAAATTGCTTCCTGACCCCTGTCGCTTTATGCCCTGCAGCATGAGGGTTCATAATCCCCATCACTTTTTAAAGCAGTTTCTGCAGCTGCTGATGCTCTTTTTATTATCATTATGGAAACATTGATTGACTCCCTACAGTTATGGCTGAATTTGAAGTGCCATTCCAAGATCTATTTTTCATTCCCCCTCTGGTTTTTTTTTACTGGAATATCAATTTCTTTGCAGGATAGGATGCTTAAAATAGAGTACGAAGGATTTCTTTTCCCTGAACATTTGAAAGGTCAAGATTAAAGATATTTGCATTGGAGCTGACCAGAAATGGTGGACACGGTTATTAAACTGTTAACCTTTTTGTAGACAATTTCATTTGCTCCTCACAGGCTAGCGATAAAAAAAGGCAGAGTTATACTTGTCTTCAAGGTGCATTGACACAAATTTGGAAGTTAGGGCTGCGGGTTAATGAATCGTGCATTAATTTGGATTGCAGAAATGTACACTTAGGTATGGTACAGACATTCACAAAGCCTGAGGCAGAATCCATCCCACTTATGCAGTTTTCTGTAAGCGGCATAGTTTAGATCAGTGTTAGTTGACCACTTTCATAGATTTTAATATGCTTTCTTTTTAATGCTGGCAGGTTTCATGAGTGGCTTGAAGCAGCATATTTCAGCGAACTATTAGCTAAAAATGTTCTTTGGGCATTTGTACAAGTATTTCTTCCAACATGTGTTTCATTTCAGCTGCCCGGACGCTGCCCAGTTGGCTAACTTTCCTGGGCCCTATTTGATTTCATCATAACCCCTTCTCTCCCTCTCTCTCATTCAAGCACACATTTCCAGACACTGTAGGACATTGTCCCTGTTCTACTTAGCAAGGAAGTGTACAAATTGATTTCCATGTCTGCACCGATCGATATTTATGTGCATTAATTTTTTATTTCCAGCATCTGGCCAATAAGGACATGAATCTTCACCCCGCACCCCCGCACGCTCCCATTTTGGTGGCACTTTAATCCTCAAGCACCACCTGTCATAGAACAATTACCCAAAGATCAAGGAAAATTAGATGAATGCTCAGCAAACCGTGATATCCACTAGCTCAGTGATACCTAGGGCCCTTTACTAGTGCAGAGAAACCTTCCCACGTGAAACTCCTTTAGCCCCATGCATGGAAATAAAAAAAGGGATATTCTGGGTAGTTCATCAAGACATATGCACATGGCTGGCCCTGAGCCTGTGCTACCAATGTGGTCACATAAGGGCCCCATGTACACAGTAACCCCATGCCCTAAGCCCAAGCTTATGATAACTCCAGCAAGACTAAAGCTGATGGTTGGCCCCAGTCTCACTGCATTTGTGGGCTCTGTCCCCTACTTTCCTTCCCTTTCCATGTCTGTCACTACAGCCACCTACGGACAATTTTCTAGCCAGCTTCACCTGTTCGAATCTCAACCCCTGTCCCCAAAACCACCTGCAGCAGCAGATAGAGGATTGCATGTCATTATAGTCACCATTAGGAGTTAACCTGGAGGGGAAAAGAAACCGGGGAGATTGTGTTGTTGACTCCTACTCAGAGTAGTCAGGCCAGCCACTTTCACCTGCTCTCCTAGTTAAAGCCCTGGGAAGTCAGGTCACTTCTTTTCTCTGCCACAGACTCCCTGATGTGACCTTGGGCTACTCACTTAAAACCACTCGGTCTCAGTTTCCCTATTTAAATAATTTTCTTATCAGTGTTGGGGGCAGGCACTGTCACTTGTTAAGCTTTTGTGCAGTCCCCAGGGCTTCCAGGCACCATTCCAGGTAACAGTGAATAACAATGAATCAAGTAGTGACAGTTGTGATCCTTCATCTTTCTAGCCATTTGTGCCATCTCCCATTCCAATTCCAGGTAATTTAATGCAATACGGTCACAGGACCCTGACCCCAGTACTAGAATGGGAGGGGATGCAGGGGTCCCTGGCACTTTCCAGGGGGAGATGACTCTGTAGGGGAGAGATCGGAGGGCGTAGGCACTAGCAGGCCTCAAGAAGCACGTACCCTGTAGCAGCACTCGTGAGTGGCCTACAAACACACCAACGCTTTGCACAGGACACAGGATTTCATTCGGAGGGTGTGACGTTGTGCACAAGTCCGTGCTTCTGAGCTGCCATGATCTTAACTGCGGTGTATTTGGTAGCACACTAGCCCTCATTCTTCAAGGCATTGCACCCCAAACCAGGACCTCTGTCTCCCATAGAAATAATACTTGGCATCAGAATCAGGTGCATATTTTTATCTGAAGCCCAGTCCTGAGCTCTTTGGTCTATGTTAAGGCCTGATTCAAAGGCACCGAGTGCTTTCACTGATGGTGACTGGCTTTGCCTGTGGCCCTCATTCCCCTAAACATCTCCTCGTCCAGTTTATTGCCATTGCTCTTGTGGGTAAGGGGAAAAGGAGTATTCTTCTTGGAGTGTTTGCTCCTTGCTTTTCCCTGTTGTGCATGGGGGGGTTGTTGCTTATTTCTTTTCTCTGCTTATTTCTTAGATGCTCCCCATGCTTGGCTTTTCCTTATTGCAGGCTAGCCCACAGGGGATTGGTGATTTATGAGAGATGAAGCTGTTCCTGGCTGGGTCAGTGGTTCAAGCTTACCCTACTTCAGCAGGGAGTCTGTGCTGCTGCAAACTGAGCTGAGGGCTGGTGTGTGTGAAACAAAACAGCAGAATCTGTATCATTCAAAGCAGAAGGGAGGGGAGAGAGTATTGTAACGGGTAGAGGACTGGACGAGGAGCCAGGAGACGCAGATACTGGAGCTGTCTCTGCTACCGAGCTGCTTTGGCACCATGAGCAAGTCGCTTTCCTCTCTTTGTGTCCCTGGTACTAATGTAGACAAATTGGGGCTGGTCCTGCTCTGAGCAGAGGGTAGGACTAGACATGACCTCCTGAGGTCCCTTCAACCCTTGTTTTCTATGATTCTTTGAATGTCTAATTAATTACACTGTGAGCTCTTTGAATCAGGGACTCTCTCTGATGAAATGTGGGGGGGGCTTGACCTTTTTTTGGCACCCCTAAGAGTATTGGAAATACACTGCCGTTCGGATTAACAGTGGGATGGGAGCCAAAGCAGGATGGCTATGTTCTTAATGGCCCATTGAGTCTAAGCTCATCGCATTTGATGCAGATGGTCAAGAATAAGGCAGCTTTACCATTAATTATTTGCATAGTGGTAGCTCCAAGAATCCCTGTCGAGGGTCACTGGGGTTAGTCGAAGCACGTGCCTGTAACACAAAGACAGTTCTTGCCCCAAAACGCTTGCAAACTTAGTGTGGAGCAAGAGACAGCGGGAGATAACGACAGACCTCTGGATCGATAAAGAAGGACTAAGCCCCGGTGAAACCAGTACGTTTGTTGTAACAGAGCCAGAGCACCAAGTATGTCGCCAGCAGCCTGCATTGCTACCGTCACTGCTGGTTTATGTTCAGAGCCCACCTGTCAACAGCGCTGAGCTCATCAGGACAAAATTTGGAGGGTGGGAGCATGCTGGGAGGGGCTCGGCGAGTGATCCCTGTGCAGGATCCATGCACATGTGCAGTGAGATGGACCACAAACACCGTGCAGCCGGTTGCCAATGCCCTCTTGCCTCTGCAGTCTGCACACAGCAGGTTTAAATAATTCATCCTTTCCCCTTAGTTTGTTTGTTTTATATTTAGTCTGACATGGTCTAAGGGCTGGAGTAATTTTCTAACTCACTGAATGATCCTTTTTCACTCTCTTAAGCACTTTCTCTGTCACACAAAAAGAATTTCCAATCAACAGTACAAAGCATCCACTCGCAACCGATGGACTTTATTTCCTGAAAAGTGTACCGTTGCAGCCCCGGATACATTTCATTTAAATATATTTGCATGGGGAGGCCGAGATAGCCTTTGACTTAGGGTGAATCAAGCTTCTTCCCATGCAAATACATACAGATGGGAGCGACCTCTGTAGCATTTGGGTTAAATACACTTTTGCATAATGGCATGTGCTCTGAAAAGCAATAAGAATATTTCTCTCTCTTTTTTTTATTTTTTTTTTTGAGGAAACTAATTTAATGGAAGTGTTTGAGTGGTTTTCTTCATTCCCAGCCCTGCTGAGTGACTGTAGTGGAAATGGCCCTGCTGCTAGTGATATGCACTGAGTTTAATCAAAATGCCTTCACGGGGTCAGCCTGAGCCCCTCTCAAAGAGGTGTTTGTAATTCTCCTTTCTCCCCCCCAGTCCATAACTTATTAATTACAACTCATTCCCTAAGATCAAAACCTTGTCTGTTTTTGTTTCCCATGTCACGGGATCAGAGATCTCTTAGTGGTTTGAGGCCACAAGTGCATACCTTTTGTGACCTGCCAAACTAGACAAGGGCAAGTGCTGCTTAGAAGAGCACCACTGGGCTCTTGTACAACAGTTGTCACCTACAGCTCTCAAAGCATTTTGCACAGCTGGGAAAGTGCCGTTGTTGTATTTTACTTATTTTAATAATGGGGAAACTGAGGGGCAGAGAGGAGAAATGACCCGAAGCTCACACCTGCAAGTCAGGACCAGAATCCAGGTTTCCTGACCCCAAGTCGTAGTGAGCAAGCTTGCCTCCCACATTCATCTTCTTTTCTCGTCATTGGGTGCCGAGTCCAAATCCTCATGTGACCTCAGATAACCTGCACCATGCAAAAGCATCAGAATTGGTTTTCAAATGGTCCCTCTGACCTTAAAATCTATGAGTCAATGCATTAGTCCCTGCATTTCTAAGCAAACTCCCCGTGGTCAGGCTCCGATTTGCACGCACTCTCCCCTCCGAACCCCCGCACAGCCAAATGTTATGGTCAGACCCGCGTCACTTCAAAGCCACTCGTGCATAACCTCAAAGAAAGTGAATTTTGGATTCCTACCAAAAGCATGAGCAGGGATGTCAAATGAGGGGACTGAAGGAGCAGCACATGACGTCTCTGCCTGGGAACAATTCAACAACACACCTGAAGTTACATAAACTTCTGGAGAACTCTTGCAGGCTGACCTATTAGCTTAATAACATTTTACTAAAAAAAGGCTAAAGAACAATAATGCTGTTGAATACCCTGAGAGCAGGAAAAGGAGTCACAGTTATGACAAACCATAGTCCCTCCACTCTGTGTTGTTCATGTTTTTTTTAAAGTGGACTACTTGAAGAAGCCATGGTCTCTTTAGGATGTGTTGCATGTTCTGCAGCTCTCACAAAGGGACCCTGATCTGTCTTCTCTAAGCATTACCATATGTATTTCAATGTGAAGTATTGTGCTAATATTGTAGTTCAGGAATTTGAATCTAAACCTTTCAGTGCATATAGGTGAAATCCCACTGATGTACAACTGCTGTACAACGAATGCCTCCTGAAGTGCAAGGGAAAATAATGACATTTTCTTCTTAGCCCCAGAATTGCAGCCAGATAGAGAATAGGCCTAATTTTTTTAGAAATAATTAGACCCCTATCTCTCTTTGGTTTTGTTAGAAGGTAGGCACCCATATACCTTTGAGGATCTGGGGCCCTGTCCTCCTCTTTGCTTGAGAGCTTTAAGCTCTGCCAGCTTACCAAGCAAAGTGTATTTTCAGCAGGGCTGCACAAACCGGGACCTATTCAATTCAGATTTGGCCTGAATCGGGGACAGCAATTTGATCTGTTGATTCAGATTGCTGTCTCTGATTCGATTTGGCCGAATCTGAATCTGAAGATTCGATGCTGATTTGGTGAAGAGAGACTTTGAAGGGAGAGAGGGGCTGCAAACAGATTTAGACAGACTACAAAAGTGGGCAGACGAGAATAGGATGGGGTTCAACGCAGACAAGTGCAGGGTGCTGCACCTTGGGAGAAGGAATCCACAGCACACATACAGGCTGGGGAGTTCCCTTCTTGAAAGCACAGAGGCGGAAAGGCATCTCGGAGTCATTATCGACTCCAAGATGAACATGAGCCGCCAATGCCAGACCGCAGCCAGCAAGGCCAGCCGTACCTTGTCATGCATCCCAAGGTGCATCTCAAGCTGGTCCAGAGAGGTGATCCTCCCCTCTATGCGACTTTGGTCAGGCCACAGTTGGAGTACTGCGTCCAGTACTGGGCACCAAACTTCAAGAGGGATGTGGCCAGCCTGGAGAGGGTCCAGAGGAGGGCCACCCACTTGGTGAGAGGGCAGCAGGTCAGGCCCTATGAGGGGAGACTGAGGGACCTGAACCTGTTCAGCCTCAGCAAGAGCAGGCTGAGGGGGGACCTGGTGGCTGCCTACAAGCTCATCAAGGGGGGATCAACAGCAAATAGGCAGAGCTCTTTTCTCCCCAGCACCACCTGGGGTGACGAGGAGCAATGGCCAGAAGCTGCTGGACAATAGGTTCAGGTGAGAGAATAGGAGGCAATATTTCACTGTCAGGGTAGCTAGGATCTGAAACCAACTTCCTAGGGAAGTGGTCCTTGGGTAAATTCAAAAAGAGGTTGGATGATCACCTGTCTAGGGTCGTGTGATCCCAGCATGTGCTCCTGCCAGTGGCGGGGGATCAGACTAGATGATCTGTTCAGGTCCCTTCTGCCCCCTAACGACTATGAAACTATGACACAACTTAAAAAGTTTGTTCTACGTACCCCGAGGCAGCAGGCGCGGCTCGCGATCGCTGCGATGCTGGGGCGCATGGAGCATGTGCGGGGGGGGGGGGTCCCTGTGCTGGGCGGAGAACCTGGAAATCGACAGGAAGTACTTCCAGTTCATTTCCAGGTCTGCCGGGAGCACGCTGAGGGCGATCGGCCGCGGGGGGACCCCGGGTGCCCCCCCACACCCAGGAAGCACTAGTCGCCGAAGTGCGTCTCGTCCACTTGCGGGTCTGCTGCCGAGCGCGCTGGGGACCCCCGCGCTCCCGTGGGATGCTGCGTCCGCCCCCGCACCGCAGCGGTCACGAGCCCCTGCTACCTCGAGGTATGGAGAACAAACATTTAAAGCTGTGTCTGCATTGCCAAGTCTCTCCGAATCAATGCGAAGGGTCCCAATTCAATTCGGAGAGATTATAGGTTCCCCTGATTCGATTTAGTTTTGGAAATTTGGCTACCCAATGGAGCCGAATCTCCACCGAATTGAATCAGGGACCGAAGCTTCGCCCAGCCCTAATTTTCAGGTATAACAGGGAACATAAAATCACTGAGGATAAATCCCATCAGCGTTCCTTATAATTCTGTAGGATGTTTTGATTCACCGAGATCTTCTTCACTTAAGGGAGCTCCTTCCTTTTGTGCTAAAAAAAAAGGATAAATAAATGGATGTTTTTGAAATCACCGAGTGAACAGACTGTGCTAGGAACTAGTGTTGCAATTGCAGTTTCCTCTCGAAAAAGTGATGCGTTCCATCTATTCTGATTTCACAACCCATGTTCTGTCAGTGGGTCAAACACATGACCCTTAAACTCAAGCGGGATGCAATATCATCCGTTTAATCTACCTAAAACTGGTGGAGTCTGAAATACTGGGTCAAAATTGAAGTATAATCTAATAGGTATTGATTTTTATTTTTTAAGCCAAGCTGGTTCAGGAAATACTATAGATTTTCAAGGTACAGTCAAGCCAAAATTTAGCTATTTTCTAGTTTGTTTGAAAACAGGAATGGTACTTCTCTTGCTGAACCATCTGAATTGCATGTACTTTCAATAAGTTTAGAAAAGGCCTATATGTGAAACAAAATGTATCTGTATAAATATAAAAGAACAAATAGCAAAAGGCTTTGTTGGTCTTCCATGTTTTTTCTCTTCTTCCATTCCTGTCTATCTTTTCATTATTTTACAATCTGTCATTTTAGACCTACAAATACAAAAATGTCATGTGTCCCCTGCAGACACGTGTTTCCAATACATCATGGTCATGCATCAACTTCTCTCCCTGTTTGAGCCTATATTATTTCCAGCTGTGTGCTGGAATATATTGTGCAGACTCTACATGTAGACAGGAGTCAAAAGCACAATTTGGATCTAATTCAAGTTCAGTCTCTAAATCCCTGCAAAACTGAGCATTGCTCAGATCTGGGCTTTGGGTTCAGGCATGTTGCAAGAGAGAGATGCTGGTGATGTGGCTGCTTCTCTCCGGACAGAAGTGCAAACAGTTAGGGATAGGACCCGGGACCCACTGCATTAAAAGCACACACCCCGAACACGTGTTGTGTTCGCTGTGATTAACTAGCGAGCGTTTCTATCCTGAGTTGTCCACCCACTAAAGAACAACATGAGCCCTATGCTTAGCCAGGGTATGACAGTGTCCAAGGCTGTGCCCCTTATGCCTGGTCCAGCTGGCCATCGAACAACACGCTCAGCCAATGAAATACCAAATGACAGGCTTTGTAGCATCCATAATTCTCCTAGCCTGATGTCTTTTCTTGTGTCTAAGGTCCTTTCATAGGAGATGGCCACATCCAAGTCACTCTTCCAAAAAGCTGGCTTTGCTGGCCTTATTTAAAACCTTTAATTTATTATTTCTAATTGTTCACTCCTTGCCAAACGCGTTCTGATCCTATTCCTTAGGAAGAGCAAGAACCAAGGTGCAGTCTCCTTTTATGCAAGTAGGACATCCTTTGCAGCGGCAATTCAGGCTCAATTGCAAGCTCTAAGTGACGGTACGCACGCCGGCCTGGCAGCCTCGATGTTGATGAGAACGGAGCCAGCACTTGGCATCCCATGGATTATTCTGTTGCGCTCTTCTATTTCAGGGGTTACCTTTGACGGATTCAAATCTAGATTTATTTGCTGAGTTCTCAATAAATTATCGCAGCATTGGCAACCCAGCTAAACTGAGAACATGCAGGGAAATAAACAAATAGGCAATGGGAAATTTATGCTTCCATGTAAGCTGTCAAATCCAAAGATGATTTACGTCCACCTAAGCATGCTCGTTAATCATTAATCCTTCCACGAGGCTTTCCTTACATTAACAGTAGAAGAGACTGACACTTCCTCAAAAACAATCATAGTTTCTCTCTCTATCTTTGCTTTTGATCTTTTCCCCATCTACTTTAATGGTAAATCTAGCAACATCAAAGAGGTATCTGCATGATGACTGTGTGTCTCTGCAGGTGAAGTTGTACAAGGATTGCTGTAGCTCTCGGGTCCAACTCAAGCCCCCTTTTCAGGGCCTATCTGATATGCCATGTGCTGCTCCTATGCATCAAGGCAAATCTTGTCCCTTCGGAGGACAACTCGTCGTAGGGTTTCCTAGCTGCCCTGAGTCATGCCAGGCCAGAAGTACTGCAAGTCTGCCAAGTGTTTTGGCTCCTCTAGTCCTGGCCAGAACAGCAAAGTCAAGAGGGAAAGTGAAAAGAAGTTAAAATGGTCCAAACTTTCTCAACCTTTCCAAAAGAGCCCAAGGTTTGATTCAAGGTGCAGCTAGGGTTCAAAGCAATCCTTCATCCAAACCATGCTGCACATGCATTATCTCCTCCGAATCCTATTTCTGTTAATCTCTTTGTAGGTGAAATCCAGACAAGACTTCCTGCCTTGGCCTTTGCCATAGCAAATGGGATGTCTCTTTTGGTGGAAGAAAGGTGCAGCAGCACAAGTCAGACCCAAGCTGGGAGCCTGGTCAGGTTTCACACTGGCCTTGCGTTTATTTCCCCATGCGGAAAAGAGAAAGAATTTGACTTTTCTTCTCCGCCACTTGTATGTCTAGATTGTAAGCCCAGTGGGGCATCGTCTCCCTGTCTTTGATTAAATATATGTCCCATATCCAGCCCAAAGGGACACCTAAGTAGAGTTACTGTACTACAGATAACAACAATGAATTTCCAAGATTACAGCTGAGGGCATTGTGCATGGAATATTTATTTTCAAGAGTGTCTGTTTGAATTTTGAAATAATTGAATTCCTGGTGCCAGTTTTGCGTTGGCTTTTGGCAGACGCTCAAGGGGTTGGGTTTGTTGGCATGCATCTTTATGCAAATTGGCAACAACTCTGCTCCTGGGACTGATTCCTTGCCAACTACAAGGGGTTAAAAATCTGAATGTCTTCAGTAAAGGAGCCTTTTGCTGGAGAAGACTGGCCAAGCAACTCTTTAATTTAAACAAACCTTCTGTCTGCTTTCCAAATGATGACTGAGCCAGCAAAATTCAATGAGAATTGTGTGTTGTATCAGACAAACCTCTCATCAATTTTGAGGGACAATTTTAATTTTTTCTGGGAATACAGAAGACCCGCACATGCCCCGTGCTGTCCCTTTCTGCAGAAGCAAACACCTGTAAAAGCCCACACAGCTTACCAAACTAGAGGGGAAAAAAAAATCAATGAACTTTCTTTTCTCCACCAATATCTAAATAGACATTTTTATGTGTTTTTACCTCACTCGCTGCTGAACAAAAGGTCAGTGCTGATTTGAAGTCAGTCTTTATAACCAAGATGGCTTTAAAAAAGAAAAATAGTGCAGGAAGTGCTGTTCTTTCAGTCCGGTCTGTGCAAAAAGATAACAAATATAAATGTGCATGTAACTATGGAACACAATTATACACAGCTCAGCAGAAATCGTTATAAACTGTTAAGAGAGGCTCAAGATATTGTGATACGGAGAGGCCAGCGAGAGTAAGTTTTGGATGGTAAATCAACCTTCCAACAAGACATGACTCTGACAGATAAAAGCAACAGCATCATCTATCTAGGAAGAACAAAGATTTATGGAAAATATCGTAAGGATGTTGATCTTTGTTCCCCTTTAATGTTTGTGATGTTAGCATGCATTGAAGTCCTCCCAGTGATGGATCTATCTGTGGGTATTCTTGGGAAATTCATTCCAACAAAAGCAATCCATTTAGAAGGGAAATTCTTGATTTAAGCAACAGTTAAAAGGGACAAGAGGAAAAGCATAGAGAAGGGGTAGAAGGACAGGAGGAGATGACACTGATTAAAAATAAAAGCGATGTGCCTTTTTCAGCGTCCTTACAAGCTTGAGAATTGCCAGCCCTCCCAGACCGGCCGGGAGTCTAATGGAATCGGCATCAATCTCCTGGTGACTATTGAAAGCAAACATCTTAATAGGGTATTTTAAGAAAATTAATTCAATTAATGACATTACCTCATAGTGGGGGGAAAATAAACCTCCCAAAATAGCTTCAGTGAGAGTTGGCAACCCTAACTGCCTTTCAAAACCATGCATCTCCACTTTCACATGACACCCTTCAACTGAAGAAACCTGGTAGATACCCAATGCAAACCAAAGTCTGGTCCTGCAAAGTGATCTTTAGTGTAGCCTGAATTACCCAAGTGCTCCACAAGTTCCAGTTGTGATATTAGAGTCCAGCAGATTACTTTACAATCGAGTTTTCAGCATTTTGTAACGACTGAAGAAAGATGTTCACAGAACATGGTGCTGTGTTTCTTTTCTTATAGTCTATCATAAGATCTTCCTATTTGGGCAGCCGTTTAGCAAACAGAGCTAGGCTGAAATATTTGTTGGTGGGTTCCTGCTTTGTGATCTCTCCTGCTCTACAAGCAATTTCCCTGCATCTAATTTACTTAGCTTCTTCTATTGTAAATCACCCTGAGCCTCTGCCGAGAAGGACTATCAACCAAAAAAATAAAGATTTGTCTCCCAAGACCTGTCTCTTCTGTTCTGTTTGATTCTGTCGTGTTTTGGATTCTTATAATACACTTGCCACTTCAGTAGCTGAGGGTCTAACATCTGTATATCTTGTGAAAATGAGCTGCTTTTTTTTTTTTATTTTTTTTCTTCCAGAAAAAAGCTTTGAAAACCTCCAAAAATTCACTGTTGCAACAAAAAATAGCCATTGCATTGAATGTGTAATTAAAACTCAGTGGTTTCTAAACTGGACTAAACAATACGGGGGAAAGCTCTCTGCGGAGCCCCTTAAAGCAACGTTTCACCCAAGGTAGCAAACACAACGTTACGTGTTACCGCAACGTTACAAGCAAAGGCATCGTTCAGTCAAAAGAAACCATCTAAAATGGGAAGTGAATGAGTTGTGGGAACTCTTCTTAGATTATCGTTCTAAATAATTTCATAGCTTCGTATGGATTTCAAACATTCTTCCTCTTTTTTTCCCTCCCCTCTCTCTCTTCTAAAGCAAGAGCAAAATTGCATTTCCCAAAATACTGTTTGGTAGTCAAGAGAATATGAATGGTTTCCGGCAGGGTGTTTTGCTGAAACAATTCATTTTATTTTAATTTGGGTTGTGCTTGGTTTGGTTTGTTTGCTTGTTTGTTGCTGCTTTTAGTCTCTCATTCTGGAAAAGTGGATCCTGCAGAAAAACCTGACGGAGGTGCATTTAGAAGCTAGTGCATTGCCAATGCAGGAAGAGAAAGCTATTGTTCTACCAGCCCTGCTGAGATCAGCCTGTGTACAAACAGAAGGCACTATTCCCATGGGTGATTGCCCTCTCTTATTATTCACAGGCATCAGGAAATCAAAATGCACTATTGCTTGACAAATAAATAAATGCAAGAGTAATTAGACCAGAACTGTTTGTACTGAATAAATATCTCTTGCATACAATCAAGCCTGTATTTGGACAGAGGTAGAGATAGACTGGAACCCATGAAAGTAAAATACTGGTACAACTATAGCTAAGGGTCTTTTTTCCCCATATATAAGATAGGCAAGATTTTACCCTGGGACTCGCACTTTGATTTTCCAGGGGTTGAGATTTTTCTGGCTCTTTATGCTGAGAGGAGTGATTCATTTGCAGATCCAAGCACAGGTTTCAAGTATTTCAAGCTCTGGCAGGTATTTGGAACTGCAGTTTCCCCTCTGGGTCTGTATCATATCAAAAACTTCAGTAGCTAATCTAAAATGGAATAGTACTTCCTTGCTTCATAAGGGGCGCATCTACACGTTCATTAATGCACAGTAATTACTGTGCATTTAGTTTAATACTTGCTTAATGAAATACTAACTAAATGTACTGTAGATATAGTTACTGCACAGTAGTGCTGGAGCATGGTTTTTTAGTGATGCTTACTGTGCAGTAACCTAATCCTACTGCACAGTAGCATATTGGCACGGTTTTTGCCCAGCACACTACTGTGCGGGGTTATTGAGCTACTGTGCATTAAGCATCTCATGTAGATGTGCCCGGGAAAGATGTATTTGTTAATGTGTGGGAGGGATAATTGATTCCTATGGCAGTGGCTGCCTAAAGGGATTCTGCTTTTCTATCCTAGGGAACTACAGTAATGTAAAAACCAGATGGAGTAAATCAAGACCAGGGAAAGGGAAACTATGATCCTCCCATTTGGTTTCTGGAGGTGAATGTGCAGAGAAGAGGTAGTAGGTGGGTTGGGGAATGGAGGGACCTATCTAATAAGGAGACCAAATGTGTATTCAGCCTAGCAAAATGAAGGCTGGTAGGAAACATGCTTTGCTCTCCGTGATTAGAAAACCACAAAAGAAAGAGAAGAGCTACTTATACCAAGTGATAGTGTGGGCACAAAAGCAAATGGGCATAAAGTGGTCATGAATAAATTTAGGCTGACACTTAGAAGAAGGTAAAACTAGTTTCAGGAAAGAGTTCATCAGAGATGTTAAGGGACAGTTCATCCAAGGTGTAAGTAAAGACCAGGAGACAACCCAGAATCTCAAAAAGGATGGGGGTCAGTAACCCAGGATGAAACGAAAAGCTGCAATTATCAGCATAAACTCATTGACAATCCACATCCTAACAATCAAACTGAATCTCCAACTCAAATGTCATTTCTATCCTAACTTATGGATGTGAAAGCTGAAAATCCACCACCAATGTAGACGGACATTTAAATATCTTTGAAAGCAAATGGAAAAATCTTCAAAATGTCTTGGGGAAAATACTAGGTGTTAAATGGTAAGAGTTCATAACAGGTGCCAAGACCCATCAGAGAGTCAACCCCTCATCTTGAAAATTACCCAGGCAAGAAAATACCAATATTTGGGTTGTGTAGTGGGAATGAGGCCAGACTATTTGCCATGACACGGTGCCATTGGGCAGCTGGAGGAGCATGAAAAAGGGGTTGATCAAAGATTACGCTGGATGAACACAACTCGTGGAGGGAGCATTTAAGGACTACGGAGCAGAGAAAACTTGCAAAAAGCAGGTCGGGAGAGGCAGGGATGGTGGAGGCTTGCTCACACTCACAAGATGTCAGACAGCGTGAGAATGATTTCGACTCCGTGTAGCCACGCCTGGGTTGCAGGCATTGAGAGAGAGCATGTGCATTTCCACCAGGAGAAAAAATAGTTATTTTTCTTATAACTTTTACTTAAACTAGCAACAACGACAAATCTGGGTCAAGTTCTGATATGAAGAATATGAATGAAATTATTCTTGGGGAAGATACATTTGTGACACCTTAATGTGCCCTAAATGCATTCGGTTCTGACACACCTGCTTTGGCTCGCCAATAGCATCAATGATATCAATCACATGCCTGATGGGCATCCCACAGCGGTGCTCAGGACTGATTCACGCTGGTATGATTGCTCTGTCTGGTGGGGGGGAAGGAAAAGAAGAAAAACAAGTGTAATTTGACATCATCAATCTAAGCCAGAGAATGGGATAGATTTTCTGATTACGAGGTTAAGTGATGCATCAAGAGAGAGCAAAGCACGGTCATTGCTAATAATTTAAATTTAGGAAGACTAAGCACTATGACATTATCTAGATGGCATTACAGAGTGGTTCTTTGATACCATCCATTTGTATGTGTCCTTTCTTCTCCGCTGCTGTATTTATTATCCCAGGAAGGAGAAAAATTGGCACAGGGACAAGGATCTGCTCAGCCCTTTGTCCCCAACTTCTGTCCAAGGGAAAGTCCGTTTAGTATCAGTGCCAAGATTCACTGCAGAGATTCAAGTAACACATTGGCACAAAGAGACCTGAGGACAGGTCAGATGGGCAGGTCTAAATGGGCAGAAACAATTGGTGACGGACGGGGGGACAAGGCTGAACTCCTCAACGAGTTCTTTGCCTCAGTGTTCCTAAGTGAGGGGCACGACAAGTCTCTCCCTGGGGTTGTAGCGAGGCAGCAGCAAGGCGCCAGACTGCCACGCGTAGATCCTGAGATGGTGCAGAGTCACTTGGAAGAGCTGGATGCATTTAAGTGGGCAGGCCCGGATGAGCTCCATCCGAGGGTGCTGAAGGCACTGGCCGACACCACTGCAGAGCCGCTGGCGGGAATATTCGAACGCTCGTGGCGCACGGGCCAGGTCCCGGAGGACTGGAAAAGGGCTAACGTGGTCCCCATTTTCAAAAAGGGGAGGAAGGAGGACCCGGGCAACTATAGAGCAGTCAGTCTCACCTCCATCCTTGGCAAAGTCTTTGAAAAAATTATCAAGGCTCACATTTGTGAGAGCCCGGCAGGGCAAATTATGCTGAGGGGAAACCAGCACGGGTTCGTGGCAGGCAGATCGTGCCTGACTAATCTAGTCTCTTTTTATGACCAGGTTACGAAACGCCTGGACACAGGAGGAGGGGTGGATGTCGTATACGTAGACTTCAGGAAGGCCTTCGATACGGTATCCCACCCCATACTGGTGAACAAGTTAAGAGGCTGTGACTTGGATGACTACACAGTCCGGTGGGTGGCGAATTGGCTAGAGGGTCGCACCCAGAGAGTCGTGGTGGATGGGTCGGTCTCGACCTGGAAGGGTGTGGGCAGTGGGGTCCCGCAGGGCTCGGTCCTTGGACCGATACTCTTTAATGTCTTCATCAGTGACTTGGACGAGGGAGTGAAATGTACTCTGTCCAGGTTTGCAGATGACACAAAGCTATGGGGAGAAGTGGACATGCCGGAGGGCAGGGAACAGCTGCAGGCAGACTTGGACAGGTTGGACAAGTGGGCAGAAAACAACAGGATGCAGTTCAACAAGGAGAAATGCAAAGTGCTGCACCTAGGGAGGAAAAATGTCCAGCACACCTACAGCCTAGGGAATGACCTGCTGGGTGGCACAGAGGTGGAAAGGGATCTTGGAGTCCTAGTGGACTCCAAGATGAACATGAGCCGGCAGTGTGACGAAGCCATCAAAAAAGCCAATGGCACTTTATCGTGCATCAGCAGATGCATGACAAATAGGTCCAAGGAGGTGATACTTCCCCTCTATCGGGCGCTGGTCAGACCGCAGTTGGAGTACTGCGTGCAATTTAGGGCGCTG
This sequence comes from Alligator mississippiensis, assembly GCF_030867095.1. NCBI lineage: Eukaryota > Metazoa > Chordata > Crocodylia > Alligatoridae > Alligator > Alligator mississippiensis. The sequence continues at coordinate 43,130,340 of NC_081837.1, read as the reverse complement.
CACTTCAAGAAGGATGCGGATAACCTGGAGAGGGTCCAGAGAAGGGCCACTCGTATGGTTAAGGGCCTGCAGACCAAGCCCTACGAGGAGAGACTAGAGAAAGTGGACCTTTTCAGCCTCCGCAAGAGAAGGTTGAGAGGCGACCTTGTGGCTGCCTTTAAGTTCATCACGGGGGCACAGAAGGGAATGGGTGAGTATTTATTCACCAGGGCGCCCCCGGGGGTTACAAGAAACAATGGCCACAAGCTAGCAGAGAGCAGATTTAGACTGGACATTAGGAAGAACTTCTTCACAGTTCGAGTGGCCAAGGTCTGGAACGGGCTCCCAAGGGAGGTGGTGCTCTCCCCTACCCTGGGGGTCTTCAAGAGGAGGTTAGATGAGCATCTAGCTGGGATCATCTAGACCCAGCACTCTTTCCTGCTTATGCAGGGGGTCGGACTCGATGATCTATTGAGGTCCCTTCCGACCCTAACATCTATGAATCTATGACAATGGGAGCAGTGTCAGGCCCCCAAAACCAAATGGGGTGCATGGTGGATCCTACTGCAATGGAGTCCAGGTGCTGCAAGCCCAGAGTCCAACTCACCAAGGTGTGCAACTTCTAGTATTTTGCTGTCTTTTTAATACAGACAGGCAAAGCTACTCTTTGCTTTACCTGTGTCTGATTCAAATTAGCAACATCAAATCCACAGGTTCAGTCCTGTGCAGTGCTGATCTGCTAATGTGTGGTCCTGAACATCCTCCACCCCGTTGACTTCAGTGGCCGGCGAAGCAACACCCAAGAGGAGCTGAACTCGCTGGAAGATAAAGCCAGCCTTCAGAACCGATTCCTGGAACAGGGAGCAGAAATTGGCTTCATGCATCCGATGGGCAAGGCTGCGCATTAGTGGACTTTCTGCCACTATTCGCTTCGTGATGGTCACACCTGGGAGATCTGTAAGAGGAGACTTTAAAATGATGTTTAGAGAGAGAGAGAGACTTTCCCTTCTGCCCCAGCATTTTTTGTCATCAGAGAGAAGGGCTCTGCTTCCATGCCATGCATGAGTCATTTATATTCTGTTCGTGTTTTTTAAGAGGAAAAAAAGGCGCGCTTAAAATAATAGCAATCATAACACTAATAATAATAATATGCAACACGACTACTTGGGTTGGAGGAAGCAAAACACGCAGTGCACACAGCAAGGCCCCTTCCTCCCCCCGCAAACACACACGCTTCACACTTTTCTTTCCTGATGCTGTGTGTGGCTTGCTGTCCCCAGGGTAGTCTCAGATTCTCACTGCCAGCTATATCTGCGATAATGACTCCAATGAAGAATGGGAGGGCAACAATATGCTGGTCCCCATCGTGCAGCTAGAGCTGGGTGGTCCTCTCCGATTACGGGTGGCAAAATTCCTCTACTTTTTTTCCCCCCAAAAATAAACGCCAAACCCAGCAGCTTGGCAAAATCCCTATCAGCCTTTAGGGTAGGATTTTTCTTCCTTTCTTTTTAATGTGAAGCTAGCAGGGAAGAGCCAGGGAATGGAAGAGAGGAAGTAGCAGAAGATATGTGATGAATTGTAGGATATTTTCCCTGGCAGTGCTCCCATTCTTTATGATGCCCCTTTCCAATCCTGAATATTCCCATTTTAAAGAAGGAAAACTTCCTTTTTTCTTAAAGATGAAAGAGAGAAAGAGAGAAGGTTGGACCCAGAGAGGGATTTTTAATTATTTTCTGATCTTCTGCATCATTAGGAAGATGAAAGATGGCATCAGTTACAACAGGGAGCACATTCATATAGTATAATTGATTTTTACATATATTTAACGGATGATTCATAAAATGTGATATGGTTGAAGGGGCACAGCCTTTAAGTGCAATATGAATACGAAGGGTCCAAGCTCATAAGAAAGAGATTATCAAGATTATCCTGCGCACAGCTTTCAAAGGGAAGAGCCCAGAGGAGAGGGAATTTGCCATGGCTCAGCACCATCATTATTATTTATTGTTGGCTTTCTGGCAGGTCTGGAGGATGGGGGCACATTGCTCATTGTGCAAGGCACTGGGGGTTAGCGCGCTCGGCTGGGACTCTGGAAACCTGGTCTTAAAACCTGGTTCAGATCGTGGTAAAATATCCTGAGATCTCCAGGTGTGGGGAGCCATTCAACTGCAAAGTACCCTGAGTAATATGTTCAAAAGTGTTCAAAGGCTAGATCCAAATCGATCTCCCAGGCACCTCTATTCAGGCATTGCAATGTCAGCATCCTGCCACTGGAAGGGGAGGCAGGAGGGTTAGATGCCTCAGCTCCCCATCCCTTCCTCCCCTCTTATTGAAACTGGGCTACGGGGTAGTCAGGAATCTGCAATCCACGAGTCCAAAAGGAAGCAAATGAGAGAGTGTGCCTCCTGAACCCAAGTGTCTGCATGGTTTTGCAGCTGATGGAGTTGTAGTTCATTTGGATCACTCTTTTGTCACGTAGCTGTTAAAATACCACTTCAATCTTGTCAAAGCACCTGCAAAGTCTATTTGCGTCTGGCCTGCTACCTGATTTAGTGCCTAGGAGTCGCTAGGGTGTTCCCAGAGCTTTTCTATCCCAGGATTGCACCAGCCCACCGGTGCTTATGGAAGCTTGAGAGACGCACGTGGTTTAGGACATGAAATGGCAGCCCTATATCTGCCTCAAATAATCTATATTGCAGCCACAGCTCGTCAGGCTAAGGAGTCTGGGGATAAGGTCTGACAGCCAGCCAAGAAAACCTGCACAAATGCTTCTCATCTGTGCGATGTTTCTGTCTTTGATGGCTTCAATCTTTCATTTTAGAGATTTATATTGATTTGACTTAAGTATTACATACACACACATACGCACACGCACACACAGTAGAGGAATTTCAGAGCCAAGTTTTCCCAAACAGTCGTATCCCAAAGGGATGGGAAGGATTGATTTTTTTTTCCCAGGTTCAGCTTCTGGGCTATTCACATCTCAATCCAGCCAATTTTCTTTCAAGAGGGTCCTACTCTCATCCAGGTAATTGTGTTTTCTGGCTAAGCAGTAGAGAGAGATTGGTCCTCCTTACCACCTGAAGAATACACACGCTCCCTCACCCCATCTTTTTTTCTCAGGTTGATAATATGGTGAGTAAATTTGTGCCTCTGAAAGCAATGAAATATCAACTTGACAAGGCAAGTGTTATACCATAAGGGAAAAGATTAGGGCATGGAAAAACATAACAGCTCAGAAAGAAGGAACAAGATGTATATTTTGCTGCCTTTTATTAGGTAACAATTACTGTAATTTGGTCTGCACAAAGTTATCTGACTCTGCCCTCTGCACAAAAGCTTGGGGAAAAAAAAATCATCAACCCCCTTTTGTGCATTTTTGGAGCATTTTTCTCAATATTTACTTTGTCTCTTAATTTAATAGCATCTAAATCATTTGAATAAATGCTTTGGATGAACTCAATGCATAAAGGAGATTTCCAAGGTTTTTTTTAAAGAGGTTGATTCCAAAAAAACCATTCTGGGGTAATTTGTCTCTAAGCTTGCAAAGTTGATTTAATGCCTCGGCCATTATAGAGCAATGGTTTAAAACACCAGCTAACATATTGCAATGGTTAACCGCAGCAAAAGTTGATCTGACCACTTTACAAAATGACTTTAGACCTGTATGAAATACTGTTGGGATGGAAAGAATGACAGAAAGAAGTTACCTATCTGTTATCTAATGGATCAAAACAAAAAATCACTTCCTGACCAGTTGTATTCACCTGTTGTCAGACCTTCATCTCGATGATCTCAGGGGAGTGAAGAATCTCCTTGTACCGTACAAGAAGAGAGCTCCATGTGAGCAGATAAGCCCAAAAACCAAGTTTCAGCCCCATTCAGTATGAAAAGAGATGAGTTAAATGCTTTGGAAAAAGGGAAAAAAAATGGGGTTTGTTGGATAAACAGCTCTTGACCCTTAACTAGAGGGTTGCAAGCATGAAGTTGTAATAACAGCTAGTGTGAGTGAGCATTTATTCCATCCCAGCAAAACAAGCAAATAAACTGCCGATGGTGGTTCGAAACTTCATACAGCGTAATATTCCTTTAATGGAATGCTTTTAGAGACGAGCAATAAAAATAAATTGAAAACTGCTTTTCTGCTGGATACAGCTGGCATAAGCACCATCTGAACAAACAGGATAACACAAAGCTTAACTTAGCATCTCCCTTTTTACGACTCCAAAGCGACAGGTCTTATAATAATATAAATTCACTTAAAAACGGACTTTTTTAAAAGCCTTCTGTGTTAATTCTGAGCAGTATAATTACAGGTCTTTTTATGATTTCGGTTTGAGACCAATTAGCTGGCTTCTGAGACACTTTCAAAAGCCTGTGCTTCCCATCACCCTGCCAGTCCTGCTCTGCTGTGGATTTAAATACATGCAGCCGTAAAATGAAATTGTTTGTAACCAGGGGAGGTAACCGTGTCGCTTGGCTTTGCTCTGCTTTAAGTACATTTCCTGCAAAACTGCCGTCATGTGAAATGCAAAGTGCAGGCTAGATGCTCCTGGAAGCTGGAGTCCACCGCAGGGTAGTTCAGTTGCTGGAAAGCGACTTCGTTTTTGACGTCCAGTGCTATCTGTGTGAACTGTGCTCCCGTAGCCATGCAGCATGGGAGGGCTTTCAAAGAAAGTCGTCAAAATCCAGCACAACCAAAGTCTTCTGGAGCAATTAGAGGTCTGAAATACCTGCCGAGGCAGCGGCTGCTTCATTGACTGAAATGTTTTAAGAGCAAAGTGGATAAATTATGAAAAACAACATTGCAGAAGACAATGTGACGCCTACCTCTGGGTATCTAACATTAGTTCCTTTACACGGGAGATACCAAGACCTGTCCTGAAGGAACTGCACCCTTACTCCCATTCATCTGTCCCACCTTACACCCGGCACCATTTCACATCCTTGAGATGCTTCTTTTCACAGTTTCATAGTTGTTAATGTTGGAAGGGACCTCAATAGATGATCAAGTCCAAGCCCCTGCCCTGGCCCAGAGCGCTGGGGTCATATAACCCCAGCCAGATGCTTGTCCAGCCTCCTATTAAAGACCCCCAAAGTAGGGGAGAGCATCACCTCCCCTGGAAGCCCAGGTTTTTCTCCCGAGTCCCTCCCATTCTTGCAGTCGCTCCCAAAATTTTCCCATTTCCTTTCCCTAACAGCTCAGCGTCCCTCAGTAGAGTTGGCTCTGATGCCTTGCATGATAGATACTATATACAAATAAATCCTCATCTACAGCATCCCGGTAGGTGCTAATGCAATATGTGGTTTACGGTATCGGCACACATTTAAACAACAAATGTGTCAGAAAATACATTGCAATCCTTTCTTGTGGTCTGTACAAAATGGGGTGAGCTTTGCGGATGGGTCTTAAAAGGACATAAAGAAGCTGATTTCTGGGCATTAACAATTCATTAGTCATCCCTCACCAACACTATCCCTGATCTGTAGGTGTGGAAATGGTTGCAAAATAGCCTTATCCCAGCAGCATCAGAGCTGGCTCAATCTATCTCTATCGAAATAAATAACTGGGTCTCATTGTATGACTACAGGAGGACAGTGAGCAATTCCAGTTGTCAACACTTCTGTCTCTTTTCTAAGCCAGTGCTTTCACTGGGGTAAACTGATATTGCTCTTCTAGCACCCTGATTCACACCAGCTGAAGATGTGGTCCTGTTTCTTCACCTGATTTTCTTGCCTTTCAGCCTTGCTTATCTTCACGTCCTAACTACAGTTCAGGCATAAAACTGACTTTCAATGAAGCCAGAATGGGATTTGCACTTCAGCTTCCACATAAAAAACATGTACAGAGAGCTCATGACCCCTCTGCTTAGCAAATAGAGCCTTTAGTCTTCGTAATTCCCACGGGAAGGTCACGAAGCATTAGAACTGGGATATCATCCTGAGAGATTATAGTGCTGCCGCCAACTTTTTTGCCACTTCCTTTACTGACGGACGGCTTTTATGCTTCATTTTCTTTGCCTTCATATTCACGCTTAGTGGTCATTAATGCAGGCCTTCATTTTTTGCCACTCTTTGCATCCCAACTAGAGGATTTTACTTCTACAATAAAGGAATTACTTCACTCATCGCTGCAATGCAGCGACTTCGGTGATGCACTACGACGGCTGCTTAACAGTACCTCCGCACAACACTTTGAGACAAGAATTGACAAATCTGCTATAAATATATTACTCCGTTGCTCATAGGGATCAATAATGGCTCTCTCTTTGAGGTCATAGGTTCAAATCAAGTCCAGTTTGGGAGGGAAAGATTACGGGTCAGAGGTGGGTTGTGGGGGGGCAGGGGAGCGTTATTCTGTATAAAATCAAACTTGCCCATCCTGTCCATCCATGGAGTTTCTTCAGGAAAGGTCCTGATATCTCATGCTCAGAAGAGTGTCTGATTCCCAGGGTAGATGTGTCTTAGCCCTTGCTGGCTGCAGAGAGACATGATCCTGGCCTTGTCTGCCTTGGTCACTTCACTGTAACTTCTTGCAATATCTTCACGACATGCAAAGGCTAGTGAATACACTGCAGATCTGATGCCAAACCCAGCTGCTACACCAGCAAGGCAGGCCATTTTCTATTAGCATTGCTACCCTGGACTTCCAGCTGCATCAGAGCTAATGGCTGAGGCTAAACTAGGATGTACATCCATGAAGCCAAGGCATGGATATAACATGAGCTGTTCTAGCCTGGAGGAGTGACAGCGGCATTGCCTCTATTCTCTGCAGGAGCTCTTCAGAGAGGGGAAGAGCACTCAGTCAGGGAAAGCCCATCCGAGGACACTCCTAGTCCAATGCAAGCTCACTTGCTCCTTGTGAAGAGAGAGGAAACCTCCCGGTCTTCAGGATATGAATTCCCACGGCGCAGTACAAGTGCACGCTGAAGGCGCTTGCAGCATAGAGCCTGCCTGCCTTTATTGCTTTTAATCGGACGTGCAACTTTGGTGATTGAGTCTTGAATATGTGACAAGCATCTGATCTCTTCCCTGATCTTCAGGCCTGTTTTGCTTCCTTCCTTGTTACGCTGGGGTGATTACAGGACACTTTGTCAATAGCTAGCGGACCTATCATACAGCTGATGGATGGGGGCTGGTTCTGTCCAAACCAGTCTCAGCTGTGTGCCTGGCGAGCGTCAAAGGGACATGATTGTTTTGCAGCTTATCAGCAAGTATTCCCCCCACCCCAGCATCCCCCTGCCTCCTTTAGTTACATAAGACCAAATTGTACAGATTGGAAGTGGGGAAATCCCATTACAAATATTCCCCAACTCAAATCCTGTTCCCCGTCAGGTCATTACAGAAGTACTCAGAGGCCCCAACCCATAAGGGAACATTAAATGAAATTAAAGCAAAATACACTGCCCCAGTGTACACAGTGATGCCATTAAAGCGGTGCAAAAGGGCAATTAAGCCACTTTAAAGACCAATTTTGTCATGTGTACAAGCACCCATTGGTACCGATTTCCACAGCTACAGTTGACCTAGCTCTGCTCTCCCTGATTGAATGGGTGTCAGACTCCAAGATGCTCTGCTGCATTGCTATCAGGCAGCGTATCCTGCCACCTCCAGCTTCCCATTTGGACATATTTTGATCCTTTTGTGACTCCACATTCCTTAAAACAACGGGATTCTTGTTTGGTAGCAGTGCCTCCAGCCATGAGTGTCTGAATAGGTGAACCGTCTGTACTCCTAATACTCTCTGTTCTGCATTTGTTCCACCTGTAAATCAGGAAGGATGAAGATGATGGTGATACCTTTAATTCTGACACTGGGCTTGTAAAAGAACTGGTTCATTTCTTAAAGCATTTTGAGATCCTTGGATGAAAAGTGCTTTGGGTTGGGGGGTCGGGGGCATGACTATCTTTTTAATCTGTAACTTGGTGACCTTCTAGGCGAAGGAGGTCCATTTGATAGGGTAGGTTGGAATAGGAGCCTACTTTGCAGATCACAGCAAGGTTTGCTGTAAGTGACTGGTTGAAGAATTCCTGTTTGAAAAGGAGTTGCCTTGCCTTATTAATTATGTGGAAGGATGCCTTGAACAAGTGTCTGGTTTTTGTCTATTATTGTTAGAATTTACATGTAAATGAATGATAATCTCCCTGCCCAGTACTATAATCTCACGTGTCACCTACCTTTGAATCTCTGTGACATGAAATGGAGGCACCGGAGAATGAATGAATGCAGAAAGGTAGAACAGGAGTCACAAGACCTATTTTCCCCCATCTGTTTAGGATGATATCACCTGAATTCCCAACAATAATCCTTAGTTAGTCATTTAAATCCCTATCTAGCTTCACAGTCCTTTGTTCCTGCTGTCATATATCTTCCATAGTGACAGCTAGTTACCTACATCCTGTGAGTTCATGGTGACTGGTCCAGGTACTGAATAATCCTTCTGTTATTATATATTTGTGGAGAAAGAAGGGTGAGGTAGGACAGGAAAGGCCATGGTTTTTCCTTGGATAAGACAAGCTGATGAGTTTGAAGGTTTCTGTTATCACCTTGCTGTGTGCCACTCATTGTTATAGGTCCAAAGACTCTGTTTAAGGAGTGAGGGCTGGGGGTACAGAGAGTTTAATAGCAAAGGGATGTGCTGCCCAAGGACAAAACAATTTGACCTAAATTCTCCCCCGTAATGGTAGAGTCTGCAGTAATGAATTCTGTCTTATCTGTGTGGACGGGGCAATGATTTGCAGACATCAGATTTTGTAATTCAACAAATGCTGCTCTAAACTTGAGAGAGGACGGGGAAAATTGTCGATGCAGAATAACATCCTTGCACATGGCAAGCAATAGCCAGATAACTGTATATCATGGCGAGGAGTGATGTCAGGTTTGGGAATCAGATAAATTGCAAATAACAATGGAGGAAGCAACTGAACCTTGAGGAATATCAGCAGATAGATTAGATGAAGTGGATATAAAGAACCATTGTTTGGCAAAGGGGAACTGGAGACCAATGAGTGTGGTATGGGAAGGGGAGGGAACAGCAGGCTGTAAAGCTGTGATCAAGTCCAGATGTGATAATAAGGGGCCATGTTCAGCTCAGGAAAAAAAAAAAGAATAAATCAAGTAGCAGTGAAATGTGATGTTAGCAGAGGCAGCAGCAAGAAGGGATGATCTGCTGTTCTTGGCAAAGCTGTTTCTGTAGGAGAGCTCCTACGCTGCGAAGGCCAGGCTTTTCTGCCCTGCACCTGGTGTGAGCCTTGCCATACGGGCAAATTGTGTGCAAAATGGGGCAAGTGAGCAGACCGGGGTGACACAAGTCAGTCAGGGGGCCTGGCTGTGTCCAGCAGCCTAAGAAAGGAATCTCCTTCATTCATCATCGGCACAGCCTCTCTTTTTTCTGCCACGAGATGCAATACTGAGATGGAACCAGAATAATAGAAGGAAGCAAGACTGTGGGCCCAAAATGAGGCACAACTTTGGTTTGGGCTGCATAGTTGAAGTGTTGTTTGAACCTCAGGGTGGACAGGAGCAAACAGAAGTAAATCAGAGGCAAGAAACCTTCTGGGAACCATCTAATCCAGCTCTGCCAGCCCCCCAGCATGATAAATGCATCCAGCATTACACGTGTACAGAGGAGACGGAGCACAAATCCGCAGACCCCTGCTCGAGACCCTGTTGCTGTCGTGTCTGGGTGGTGAAGACACTGTTCAGCAGTTTCCAGAGCTCTTAATGACAGCAATGCAAATCCCTGGTGCTTATTAAGCCAATGCCTTTTAAATGTTAAATCTCAGTTATAATTAAATTAAATTAAAATAAATAAAAAAAAAACCCCTAGAAATGAAGTGCTTCCTAGTAGCATTTAAAAGGTGATGGAAATGCCTCTAGGCCTCAACAAGCAATGCTGCAGATTGCATCCAGGACTAATTCACTAGCTAATGTCTGACATTGCAGCAAGGGAGGGGGAGTACCCACGGGGGCTAGGGATCTTGCTGAGTGTGGCAGGCGCTTGAAGGCTGCGCGTGCTAGAACGGTGCCCAGGGTGCCAAGAGATTAGCTGCAAAGGGTCATGGTTGCCTCAGTGCACACACCTCAGTGTATTCTCCTTTCTGACATCCGTGTGCTTCCCGAACCCTGGGGGAATTGTTTGGTCTTTTGGGGCCTCAGCTCTGTGAAATGGGACAGGAGGCTGTTTGGTCATCAGAGCTCCCAAATCAGAGTAGATGTGGCTGCTTCAGAGGTTGTGTCACGGCTCCAGATGTTGGTGCTGCTGTTCTGAACAGGGCTCAGGGTGATGCGCACCGCTCTAAAGGCAATGCCAGCAGCTGGCCAAAACCCCCAAGTCAGCTCGTCCACATCGGCCTCCGTGCCACGATGTGCAAGATGTGAACAGCATAGGGGAAGTGAACTCCCTTCTTCCCTTCTGCGATAGCAGACGGGGCTTTCTTAAGTATCTGGAGAATGGACACGTGTGTGTGTGTGTGTGTGTTGTGGCCCATGCTGACCTTATTTTGCCAAAAGCGAGACATCAGTGTCTCGAGCAATCAGTCTGGGACCTTTCAGGAGCATCAAAATCCCTTGTTAAGGAGGGGCGTGGTGTGGAATGACAAACTCAATAAGAGGGAATCTAACCGGACTGGCTGCTCTGTATTTAAATCCACTGCTGTAGCCTCAGGCCTCCCTGCATAATTGCTTGTGATGACTGGGGTGTGCCGTGTACCATTGGGCTGTGGGAGTGCTTGGATGAGTCTGTACAAATGCATTTCACCAGAGCACTCACAGTTCTGTAATTGAGTAGCTTAGGTCCCAATCCTGCAATGTGTGGCCACTTTCTCATGTGTATAATCCTAACGTGAGTGGAAAGGAGAAGTCCCAAAGGAGAGAGATCGGCTCCACCCCGAGTTGCTGATTTCCTGTCTGCTCTGCTTGCTTTCTGCCCCCCAGCCCGTGCGTATGCATTTTGCATGTACACGTGCAGCGGTGGGTAGTTTGCTAGCTGGAGAGCTCTGCCCACTGACAATCCCACTGAAGCCCTGAGGCATTGTCAGCCAGCCCCGCAGACAGCTCCAGCTTCCTTTGCTGCAAATTACTACGCAGAAAAAGAAAAATGACAGTTTTCATCACTTCTCAGTAAATGATTCAGTGCTGATTCAGCCAGTTTTGATTCCAACGGCACGGCTTATCTGAGAGGGGAAGAAACCTGCCATAAAAGGACAAATCACAATCAGCTCTCTAAAGGAGAAGAAGGAGGTCTGTGTTTTGCAGGCCTGAGAAATGGCTCATCTCCCTGTGTCGCAGGCAGCTCCTTGTTCTTCATTAAGTGGCAGAAAAGGGCCTGGCTTGCCGAGCTTTGGAGCCACGGGTCCGAGAGGAGTGACTGTGGCAGAGGGAGCCTGCCGTGCTTCTGAGTGCAATAACCAAAGGCAGATTGGCCCTTCTCGTCCCCGGGGCCTGGCCCTGCAGGGGCACGCTCGGTCTCTGTCTCTGTCCTTTAGGAGCGTGCTCCCTTTGGCATCCAGATCCTTGCTTCTCCCTCCTTTCTTCCCCATCCTATGTGCTGCTCATTCAGTGCTCATATGAGAGCTTTTCCTTTGCCTTCCACCATTTCTGACGCTCTCTTTGCTAAAGCTCATCATCAATACTAGCTCCTTTCTCTGGCCTGGGCTCTTTTTCATGATTTCCCTTTTGTTTTTTGTTTCATTTAGATTTTCTGATTTTCTGATTCTGTCATTGTAATGTCTTTTTACTGAGCATCATGGATGCTTGTCCATGTTATGCCTCTCCTGTTACCACGTTACACTTTTCCTGTTACCACGTTACAAAAATCACCATTAAATCATGTCTGTGTATCCACGTTATCAGCTGATTCGATGCGAATGCAAATGATACCCGCAGACACAGTCTCTGCTGCTAGGAGCGCCTAGCTCAGTTCCCCGTCCCCGGGGTCCTTTGTCCAGGGAAACCTCATCGGATCCAGCAAAACTCCCGGTCATGTAACTCGTGCATCAGGCAAGAAGTCCCACTGGCTTCATGAGGGCTGTTCATAACCCTAAAAACTGGAAGACTGCACCCACCAACTCCAAGGGAATTAGGAACAGGTTGAGAGTTTGTATGCAAAATAAGGTGAGATGCTGCTCTTATTGAAGGCAACTGTAGAGCTTCCTCTGGCTCCAACGGGTATAGATCCAGGCTTTGTCCTGAGTTATTCTGAGCACCCGAGTCTTTCACTGAAGTCCAAAGAAGATGTAAATTATTGGCCAGGCCCTGAATTGATAGAGAGAAGAAATTGTTCTGGGCAAATGTGCATGCACATACGTATTGTTTGCCGGCACTGGTCACATGAGCTGGGAAGCACCGTCTAACAGATCGGTGGGCGCCTACTTGATGATAGTCTTCCTGTCACCGGGCAGATTTCTTGTTTCCTGTGATGACTACATGCTTTCTTTGGAAAATCTCTGCCACTGAGTGGGAGCGCTCAGACCTCGCCCACTGCCTCCAGTGGAATAAAAGGAACACAAGAGGAATGAAAATGAATGAACCTTGCAGCTTTGAATCCCGAGCGTGTCCTACCTTGCACAGGACGGAAGGAGGTTTTCCTCCACTCCCTGCTAGATTCCCTTTTTTCTCATTTCTTGCTCACCCTCTGCCTGTTACCTCCTTCTCAGCTGTAGTGACATTGTCTGGCTTGTAACAATGAGGACCTCTTCCCCACATTTTCTATGCAATTTATTTTCTGTGGCTCAAAGCACAGGATATCTGAGGGGGCTGTTCCAGCTTCTGGGATAAATAATACATGCTTTTTTTCCTTTTTTTTTTTTAAACCTGCTGAATTACATGTTTACCAAGAGAACAGAATGGCTTTGACAGAAGCTACAGTACATGCATTTCAAAACCCTCCCTGAGCAATTGATGTTGGCTTCTTTGTTTTATCGACAAACAGGACGAGGCTCCAAAACAAACACACAGCAGGTTACAACCAGGAGACCTTGCATGAACGCAGGAAACCCAGTGGGTTCATCCCGTTCCCATCTCCAGACTGCACACCAGTTGCCACTTCCAAAACACCTACACACCCCTCTGTGCAATGGAAATGGATAAAAATCTGGGAGCCAGCTCTTGGATATTTGCTTTTAGGTTGGGTTCTGACATCTTTGTTATACTGAATAGGACCGCGCACTGTGAGTAGCCTAACTTGAATGGATGGAGACTAGTTGTTGAAGCAAGGCAGTAGTCACCTGAGAAACGACAGCGTGATTCATAGATGTTAGGGTTGGAAGGGACCTCAATAGATCATCGAGTCCGACCCCCTGCATAAGCAGGAAAGAGTGCTGGGGCTAGATGACCCCAGCTAGATACTCATCTAACCTCCTCTTGAAGACCCCCAGGGTAGGGGAGAGCACCACCTCCCTTGGGAGCCCGTTCCAGACCTTGGCCACTCGAACTGTGAAGAAGTTCTTCCTAATGTCTAAATGTCCAGTGATCTCCCCCTGTACTCTGGTGCTCGGCTTTTAAAGACATGAAATTGTTTGAACTTGTCCAGCCCCGACTTTGCGTTCGAGAAGAAATTATAGGAAGCAAAAGGCTGTTCCCATCCCTTTTTGCCTTACATGGGATTGAAGTAGCAACTGGACCTCTGGATTGCACCTCTGAGTAAGGATGATTTTCAAGCCACGGGTTTTGCCTAAGTAAGGAAAGAGTAAAGACCAAATGCTGACCGCATGGCTTGGCCCTGGGTTTGCAGCAGACGTCACGCCTCTTCCAAACTCCAGCGCACACTTTTGTCAAATCACCTCCGCCCATCTCGCCTCCATAGAAATCGCTTCTGAAAGCCATTTAATATTTCCACTTTGTCTCTGAAACTCAGATTAAATTACATTGTTTTGAGGGAATGGAAAATATACTTGTTAGTATAACGTATTATTTCCTTTGGCTGCAGGATTTGTCTTTGTTAGGCACATAATTCAAGCCTTATCTATTACAGTTAAAAAAATAATAATAATTCCAAGCCATCTGGATTTGTGCTAATATCTGTGAGCGCTAAGTCTTCAATTCCCTCCATACTTCATTACTGACGATCCCCCCCCACAAAAAAAACAATCATTTCTAAATCAAGACTTGTTTTCTGTTGTCAGGCTATTGTTCATTATGATGTATGGAACAACAAGAAGGCACTTTCTGGATTTTCATAAGTTAAGCTAACTGTCCAGTCCTGACAACCCTATTAAAACTGAATAAGTTGGATGTTTAAGCCAGAGAGTTTTATACAGAATCTATCATTTTGACAAAACAGATGCTTCCTCCCCTCTTCCCAGCATCCTTTTCTCTCTCTAGTTGATTATCTTAGCAATACTCAAAAAATGTTGAGAAATATGTGTTTTCCTCCAGTTCGTTATCTCAGAAATAGTTCTTATCTATTGGACTTGGCAGGATGCGTGGCTTGTGCTCTGCTACCCCAAGGGGATCCAGCGAAGACCATGGGGCTGTGTGAATGCCTGCACCCCACGGAGGGATGGGGCCTTGGAGAGCAGCTTGTTGTTCCTGATTCACGGCCCAGTCACTTCACCTCTCTCTGCCCAGTTTCACCCTCGGTAAAGTCGGGCACACAATATCTATTTGCTTCTTGGAAGGAATGTGCGGTGAGGATTAATTAGTTAATGTGAGTAAGTACTGCACTTTGGATAGCAAAAGCGTTGCATGCCTTCTAATTAACAGGAACAAATATTTAGCCTGTGGAAAATAAATGCAGATTTTGTTTCCCAGTGTGAGTCTGACAGCACTGGCAAGAGACAACTGTGGTGTCGGGTGGAAGGGACCAGGGAACACGAATTCCTCTCGTATGAAATGACCTCAGGCCCCTGGAGCCCCTGTGCTGTCTTTTCTCTTCCCGTGGTTGCTTTCTCAGATTATCCACTCTGCATTGCTTCTGCTGAATGCCTTATTACTACTTAGGAAGGATAAATGGGAAAAATTCTCTGTGTATGCAAATGGGGGAAATGGCACTGAAGGCAATGAAGCTGCACCCATTTAAGCCAGCCGAGGATTTGACTTGATAAATCACAAGGGAGACATCACTCCTTATTGCACAGGATGCCTTCTTTCCTTTGCACTTGCTTGAATAATGCAGGAGTAACTCCGCTGAAGTGAACAGGGATACACTCATCTCAGTGTGAGCAGGATGTGCCCCTTTATTTGGGGTAGGGGGGCGACGGGGCTGAAGTCTGTATCTTTGCTCTGTTGTGAACTGGCCCCTTTTTGATCTGCTGGTGCACTGGCGAGAAGCGCCGTTCCATCGGAGTTTCATGCATTGATATATTATACCGGCGAATCTTTAATAAAAAAATTAATTAAAAAATGAAAAGGTTTTATCCCTCCTACCTACCAATTTGTGGCTCTTTCTGTGCTCCTGATGAGTTCATGTCATAAACTTTATTCCCATTAGTTATATTACTGCCCTTTATCTACTTTTGCCTGGGGCACTCACTGTAACGTCAAAGCACCAAATCTATTTTTATGAAATTGCCCTGTAAAAAAAAAAAAAAAGGTGATAGATTAGGTCTTAAAGCATAAGAACAGCTTATTTTAGCACTTGTCCAGGGCTCTTTAGGTTCCTCAGTGGCACTCGCTCCGTTTCTGACTCAAAGATCTGTTGTTCTTTCACCGCTTGATTTTCCATATTCCTTGTCTGTAAGCACTTTTGCTATAGCATTCATCTTACAACACGCTAAGTACTTGGCTCTCGAAGTGCGTTTTGCAAAAACGATGGAGGAAAATTACGGCTGTCAATTATGCCAGTAAATATACATCCATAGCAAGGACCGGGCTGATCTGGATTCTCATTTACTTCCGCCACCTGTTGCTTTGCCTTTAATTCAGGGCAGAGCAGAAGATCAGGCCCTGTCCAGTGAATGATGATCCATGCAAGCAGACCTGCCTTGAGTCAGTCCCTTGATTGCACTTGCAATCTCAGTAAAGAGATGAGGTTATATTTCCCTGCAAGAACCCAAAATATCATTGCATGTTCCCAGCCAATAAATGAAGTTAACGATAGGCATTTAGAGAAAGGTCAACTTAAATATATAAATATATATTAATATATATATAATTAATACATCATTATATTATATATATTATCTAATATTATTATATAAATATATATATTATCTATATATAAATATATATTATCTATATATAAAGCAGGGCAGTTGTGGGCTGGAAAGTAGAAACATTCACAGAGCACCAGCACCAGCCATCCTTAACTCTGCTCTATGCCTCAACCCACCTTCCAATACTTAGATGCTTTGAGAAGTTTATGCCTGTGCTATCAGAACCAAAAATATGTTCTTTAACTGGACAGTAAAGCTTTCCAGCTACCAGTATATTGTCTGCAGACAGGTCTTTGCTGCATCCGAGGTGAGAAGCAAGGCAAGGTAAGGCAGAGTCTTGATCTCAGAGCCTCATCTGGAAAAGGCACTCTCGGCAGGCAGACTGCAGCTGAGCTCAGTGCCCTGCCACTGTCTTTTGGTCCAGCACACAGCAGCACATAGTGTTTCCCATCCCGCTATTTTTTTGTGAGTGATCTCAAAGAGGATTGGGATCTGGTAAAAAAAAAAATGGCAGTTGCAAATGCTGGGCTGACTCTTCTGCTGGTGTTAATGGACAAAACACCTCTGAACAGAACAGAGGCCACTGCCATAAGCCAGGCTTTCACTGCAGAAAACTTTTACCGTGCAGTGGTTACAAAGGGACAGTCTTCAACGCTGTCTATGTGATCACCAAATGCACAAGGAGGCTTCAGGTGTTGTGCAATCAAATGGGTGTTGGAATGACATGGGGCGAAGCGCCAAGAGAGGCTCAGCGACCTACCCAAGCGGGTATCAAATTGCCTACAGGGTTGGGGCTGGGTTGATGTCTATATTATAAATAAAGATGCAAGTCAGCCATGGAAAAGCAAAGGACTGAAAAATCATAGGTGAGCTTAAAGCAGGCACCATCCCTTACTCTAATATCACAGAGTACGAGGGCAGAGGCTTAGGGAAGGACCATGGAAAACGCATTAAGAAAGCCTATAGAACGTGCACGGTCGAAAATGATTTTACTGACCCATCTAGATGCAAACAGAAAGTGCAGCTCATCAGTTGTGTTTCACACGCACAATCAGCTCCAGAGATGCAATGGCTTGCAACAAAAGCCTCAAGCAGCGATCACGTGGTTTGTTCCCTCCTTTCTTCCCCCTGCCTCCCACCCCCAGTATATTAGGATATTCTTTCAGCAGCCAAAGGTCGCATTATCATGGCATCCTAAATAATAACCTCATCCAGGAGGACTTGGCTGCAGCTCACTCCAATGCCTGACTGAGTTAGATGCCCAGGGATGTAAAATATAGGGTAAGCAAACATGTGGATGTAGAGAGCTTTTTAATAGATTGGTATAATTCCATTTTCTTTTGGACTGTGCAGTTTTTTCTTGCACAGTTAGAAAAAAAAAAGGTCATAAAAACATTTCACTTGCAAAACAGAGTAGTATATGTGGTTTTTCATTTACCCACATTTAGGAGGTGTTAAATGTACTGGAACGCAGCAATAACTATAGACTGCAGCTGTATTGCAAGCTGAAATCATTAAGGCAATAGGTGCTAAAAACAGGGACTCCAGCTCCCTTCTTTATGCCATGCCCAGAGGCCTGGGATTGTTTAATCCATCTGAAGGGCTACACTTTAATTTGAAACTAATGCTCCTTGCTAGAGGTATCCAACATGGAATGGCTCCAAACCACAAAATGGCCTCTTTCTCCCTGTCCTCTGACACATGCCTGCCAATTCCTGTTCCATTTGGACTGTCTTGCTCTAAAACAAAGCAAATCCCTATGGACTTTCCAACGGCACGTGCAAAACCTTGATGGGATCTTTGAAACGGGTCAGTCATTTTAAATGCGTTCAAGCTGGCAGCCTAAACTCCATCCTACACCCCTCTTTGATGTCCTTCTGCTGCATTGGCTGCAAAAGGGCATTAACACATTTCTATACCGAATGCAAGACACCAAGACTCAAGTACTAAACTTGTGCAAAGCTGATGTTGTGCACGGACAGCAGCTTTTCCCCAAGTTCTCCTGTGTCACCTCCCAAACCAGTTCAGGCACTGTTTAGTATTCATGTGTATGGATTCACTGATTCGGATATGGGGGGATGTAGAGTACACACCCCTGCCTTCCCTGCCACAGCTTGGCAACTTTCTTTTCACGTGTGAGGAAGGGGGTAGGCTGCACTAGAAGGGGTTTAAGTCCCAGTTCTGCTTTTCATACACCTAGATCTCCTTTTCTACCTAGCTTATCACAGGACCAAGAGCACAAGTGACCTTGAGCAAGGCTTTTGCAGGGAAATATTGAAGGCAGCTTTGCTTCACAGTAAGGAAAAAGAGCTGCTTTTTCGTTTTGAGGGACCAGTTGCCACATGAGGGTCTCCTGCATCAGCAATGGAGAAAGGATCTGGGAGGAGACAAGTTATAAAAGGGACCAAGGGAGGCATGAAGCAAAAGGGAGCAGATATCTGGGGCAGTGAATAGAAACCTGGTGTTGGTACCGAGCTTTGTGTAGTGGCCTCGCATGGTGATTTCCAAAGAGAGTTGGAGAAAGGGGTCTTCACTGTCTTGGATGATGATATGTGTTATCACTATTATGCCATAATATTTTCAAGCTAAATTATAACCTGGTGTACCCAGGTGCCACTGTGTCAACGAGGGGAAAAAACAAAAACCCTTGGTGAGGAAAAGGCTGTTGGCTAAGTCTTGTGAGGGCCAAGGGCTGGACAGCTGAAGCCTGGGAAGGCTGCAAGTCTGCTGAGCCCAGAGAAGGGCCAGCGGTGTTCAGGTTTGCCATTTAATCAAGACTGCTACTGGAGAGTAAACCCAAAATCCTTCTCCTATTGGAGGGACAGAAACCAAGGCAGCAGCTGTGTCTACACAGCAGGGAGAGGTGAGCTGCTGTTACCAAGCTGAGGAGGAAATATGCTGAATAGAGAGTTGTGGGAGAAAAAGAATAACCCACAGTTGAACTCCTGGAACCCGCAATTCCCATGACTAAGAGGCTGGAAGTTCAGCCAACTAGATTTAACCCGTTAACTGGCAACGCTGCCACTTAACCACTCTGCTCGTTAATATTCCGCTGGCATTGACGGAGCATCTAGACACACTTGCATCTGGCACCTTTTGCAGCACCAGGTGCAGCGTGTCCTGAGATGGCTGGCATACGGTGGGGCTTCGATTACACTCAAAGCATTAGTGATTACTCTGAACGTCAGGGTCACTGTGGTTCTTATGCAACTTCACCTAAAATAATACACCAGAGTGTGTTGTTTGACTGGCATTTTTGCATCTATAACCCATGAAACTGTGTCCCAGGTACACCTCTGCCAACTTCCCATTGCCCTTGCAGGCAGCAGCACTTTCTTTCCAAGTCCCCAGTGGGAGGCATTTCATGAGCATGGCATTCTCACTGCGGCCGTGAACTGTGATTCTTCGGGGTTAAGATGAGGAGGAGGAGAAGGATGTCTTGCCATCCAAAGTTAATAAAAGGAGTCCACCATCCATTCAGACAGGGCCAGCTTGACAACTAGATTCCTCTCGCCCCTTAAAGGACACCAAATAATGAAGGAGCCCATCATGAAAAAGTATGCCCTATGTGCCAGACTGTAAAAATACAACGTGCAACATTCGGAGGAGCTGAAGCATAAGCAATTTGATCACTGATGTGGTTCATGACCTTTAATTGGTTTTAAATTTTTAGATGTCGCACATTGGGATGTGACACACTGAGTTTGACAAAAATGTAGCATTACATCTAGCAAGTGATCCATATTGCAGAGTGGCTTGTTCCCTTGCGGTAAGACAGCAGGGCCATATGCCTTCAAAGTAACAGGAAGGAATGTCAAGTTGAGCCAATATGGATCATCCAGTCAGCTGGATACTTGGCTAAACATTTGGCTTAGGTCCTCATGAACAGCAAGGCATAATGCAGATTTGAACAAAGAACAGAAATATGCATCGAGAGTGACATCCCCGCTGCAAAGAGCCAGCATAAAGTTTCAACGGCAGTCAAGTACTTAGCCCAAGAGGAGTGTATTGTCAGACATCCTAATCAGTGGGGCTAATCATGGAGAGAATTATGGCTCAATAAAAGAAGGATACTCCAAATCTGGTACTTAATTTTTGGTTTGAGTAGGAATTTAGCAGAGCCTAGGCCCTGTGTTGGCTCTGCACAGGGTGAATTTCCCCTGCGAGGAGCATCCAGCACATATGATTTTTTCCCTGAACTTTCTAGGATGATTATGTTTGTTAGCACTATTATGCCATAATATTTTCAAGCTAAATTATAACCTGGTGTACACAGGTGCCATTAAAAGAGAGCCCTGGGGCTCTATTTATGTAAATACTTAGTAGATGAAGGTCCAGTAGATGGTGCGGCATAATTACCAGCCTCATAGGACTGATGCAACTTTTACACTGCAATGCAAATGCCTTCCTCTGGGTGTTTTTGACAGTCCCTCTTCGCAGACGTAGCTGTGCTGAAGCCTCTGATGTTGCACTTATTCAATCTAAGAGTGAATTTGAATCTTCACCTTTATAGCACCTGGGACAACTCGCACTGACATCTGATCCTTGAAGGAACTGGTCCTCTTTTCTATTCATCGATAGCAAAAGAGATCAAAGAACAAAGTATTTAACTTTATCTCGTCTCTAACAACCTGACAGAAGTGCAAGATAAGTTGCCTATCATGCTTCTTGTCAGCACTCGACAAGAGATGGATTCCCCAATCCCTCTGTAATACAACTCCAAGAAGGCAGGGCTGGAGTGTCTCTGCAGCAGGAATGTTATCCCAGCATTATGGCATTGCAATAAATGCCCTTTCCAGACCGCTGACTGGACGCCAGGCTTTGCAGAAATATGTGATGAAACAAATAACACGAGGCATAAAGATGAAATTCTGCTCCCACAATCTTGTTAACCAGGCTACTTTCTTGTGGGTCAACAAAAGGGTCAGAAGTTGGACTTTTCTCAGATAACTGATCAGTTGTACCTCTCACTTGAAGCCTGACCTACAAATAATGACATCATTTCTTCTAAATGATCTTCCTAAACTTTGGTTCAGTCATTAGCATTTCAGAGGCTGAGACCTATGTATCACTCATCACCAGACACACAGCAGGCAGTGCCAAATGGAAGGATTAATGGCACAGCACTAAACACAGCTATAAAACCTACCTGTCTGGGAAGCATCCTTGCTAATAGCTTTCTTACGGAAAAAGAAGCCGAAGTGGCATATCAAGAAAAAACAACTCTGCAAGCGGCCATCTGCACAGTTGTGAATAGGAGCAACACAGCATCCACCTTCCTCCGAAGACCTGGCTGCACGGCGGAGTGGAGCTTTCCACCCTAGATGGTGCTGCTGAGACATGGACTCATCACCTACGTCTCATCAGAGCATTAGAAAAAAGTCCACATGTGGCCTTCGTGGCTACTTGTGGGTATGCAACAAGTCTATACGTCAGGGTGCCGCCTTCACCGGTATGCAGGCATTGCTGACGATGCAGTGTGCAAGGAAGGGTCCAGTGCTACAAATGGATGGGAAGGGAACATGGAAAAGGTTGATCTATGCAGAATTCACTGTTGAGGAAAGTGACTTCTGCCCTAAGTGTGTGCCCAGTGCACTTGAGAGTGATAGCCCCCTTGGCGTTCAAAGACAGGTTTTGAAAGCCAACCTCATACAAAGGGACAAAGGCTAAATTGAAGAAAAAGGCCCATTTTATCTGTCTTCAAGCCTAGCTGGGGATGGAAAAGTTTGTGCACATAGGGAAGTTGTGGAGAACTGAAGGCCACTTTAGTCCTTGCTTTTTGCTGGCCCTTTCTACACAGTGTGACTTTACCCTTGGCTTTCACCTAGACCTGGTTGTACTGTATGCATGGAGATTAGAAACCAAACCTAACTTAGATCTTTTCTTCATGTGCTGAACAGCTGATGAGCTTCTTAAGTAACCCCTGGGCTGCAAGGTTGATGTGGTGCCCATACCTTAGGCTGGCTCTCTGAACAGACATCCATGCTAGTACGGCTCACCTGCATAAAGAAGACAAGTTGATGACGTAGTTGGGGCTGGTGCTGCTTGGAGCAGGGGGTTGGACTAGCTGTGACCTCCTGAGGTCCCTTTTGACCCTCACTTTCTATGAATCTGTGACAAGGAGGGTGTGTGGGCAGACCCAAAGCCCTTTTGCACTCGCATGCAGAATGAACGGAGTCACAGGACACTGTCTGTGCAATCTGCCCAGCTCTACCAGGCAATTAAAATCTGCCAAGGTCCTTTTCCCACCAGTACACAAAAGCAAAGCAGCCCTCCAACCAGCTTCCCTACTTGCAAGCTGACAGCAAGGGATTGTAGTCGCTGCTTTCCTGGATTGCCTCGTGTTACTTGGGAACATTATTATTAGAGGCTTTTTTTCCTTTTAAATCATTGCAAACAACAGGGGTTTTTCTTTGTAGCCTGTGCTATAATAACTTAGGATAGTCATAATGAATCTGTTCCTGGGGTAGAATTAATAGAAGATAGTAATGGTGATTAGGTAATTAGTACGTACCATGAGTATTTAACCTTCCTGGTGACAGGCAAGTCTGGCATCACCTGAGCTCATGCAGGCTCTCTGAAAAGAATTAACAATTTTAAATTACCCCATTTAAGTTATTAATCGAGAAATATAAATGGGCCCAGGAATAACAACAGCCATGCCCAATATCCTGGGGCTTTTACACCTCTGCATATCTCAGATCTCGGTATTTCCTTCTTTTACTTTTATTTGAAATTAAAATACAATGACAAGTGACTGAAAACAGGCACACTTTTGCCCTGGCCCCTTCCCTAATGCCCTTACCCTCACAAATGACTGGAAAGGAAATATATATTTCCTTTCTGCCCTTGGTTTCCTTTAAAAATCAGCTCGTTCCATTTTAATGTTGAAAGGTCACAGCACATGGGCCTTTTTTGATCATTTATAATTTGAGGCAGATATTTGTGACTGGAACGAGGCTCTTTTTTACTACGTAGCGTTGCTTTTGGTTGTTCAAAGCTACCACTTTTCACCCAAGAGGCAGCTGCGCTAAAGCGATGGGCAAAGTGATTCCTGTAGGTTGAGATGCATGTTCTCCTCTCCATATAAAAACATGACATAGGAAACAATGTGGGCAGAAACACTCTGTTATGCCAAGGGTTTAGTGAAGGGAGCCCTCTGCCCATTAGCTGGGTGGAGGGAGAAGTGGGTTGTCCCTTAAAGTTTCATCCAAGGAGGTAGCTGATTAATGAAATGGGAGAGTATAGTCTATAGTTTGTGAACCACTATGGAAAAGAGAGCACCGTGCAAGTGTCAGGTACTATATTATCCCTGTTCACCAGACGCAGAAGGTATGATAAAATGGTCTCTGCTCTGAAAGGTAGACTGTCTCTCAGGCTCTGCTACCTGTTTTGTCTATTCATTCCAGTTGGACGTGGTTTTCAGTCTAAGACACTGCCAAGCAGAGTCGTATTAATTTGACATTTCTGTAGAATCAGTGCTCTGGTGAAAACCAGAACGGGGATTGACCCCAATCATATGGTTTGGATTCTTACCTGGATCCAAACTCCCCCCAGGGTGGGTGGATTTAGGCTCTGTAGCCTGGTCTGTTTATTGCTAGATTGAAGCAAAAAATCCCCATGCCACTTCTTCAAAAATGATGGCCTGCATTTGTCTTTCCAACAAGAAATGCATGGTTATTGTTAGGCAAAGATATACCAGCAGCTTGGCTGGAATATGTAAGACATGCACAGGTTGGGTAAAATTTTAGCCCCACTGAAGCCAATGGAGACTTACCGCTATGGTATAAATTATAATGTATAGATTTGTTGTTGCTATTTTATACATTTTAGGTGAGGGGGGGCATATCCATATATCTAGTTCTCTCTCATTCAGCTTGGCTGTCGCTCTTTAATGCTCATCTCCAGCTTCTTCCTATGTTCCTCTCCCTGCATTGGAGAGTTTCTCTTTATTAGCAGCCAATAATGTATTAATGCATTCCTTGGTGTGAAGTGTGCTCTTAACTATTACCTTGGACACTCATTTAGTTGAATTTGATAGTGACAACACATTGACATTGGTAAGGTTAATGATCCAATACTTTATTTCATTGAACAAGTTGAACAACATTTAGTACATTGTTCCACAATGTCCTAGAGAGCTGTCTCCGCTATTACTTTAATAGTGGTATGGCATCTTTGCCCTTTAAGTAATTGGCACCGTGAAAATATCCTCTAGGTCCTGTCACAATTGATTAGTATGGTATTGAATTACAAAAAAAATACTTTTATTTGTCTTTTTCAATCTCTTTTCACAGGAGGAGGGTGGAGTCTGGCACTCAGGAAATGAAAGGCTGACAGAGCATGGCAGCTTGCATGCGCTCCTGTAAGCCTGGGTACTTGAGCCACGTGCTCCTGCTTCTGGTCATCCCTGGCCAGGAGCATCCATGAGGCTCTGGCCACCCTTCTCCCATCTCCCTAGTCCTGGCCTGCAGTGTTCAAGCCTGCGGATGTTCACACAGGTCTAATGATGCTTCTCAGTCCTAACTCACCCTGCAAGACTTCTGGGGCTGGTTTTCTTGTTCCTTTTTTTCTCAGTCTATTTGGGCCTCTCTGTCTTTGAAGTTACCCATTGTGGAGCTTATTTTGATGGCAACAGTATCCTTATTTAGTGAACGAGGAACTAAGGTACAGAGTTAGCTGAAAAACCCTTTCAAAATTGAACACAATGCCTGCATCTGAGCCAGAACCTTATCCTGAGTCTTAGGTGGGCAAGGCACTAGCTCACTAATGACCCACATGGTTGTTTTTCGAGCTGGGTTTCCTAGGTCAGCAAGCGTCGGGTACAAGCAAGCCATGTTCATTAGTTCAAAAATGGTTCGGTGCTAGGTGGAAACATGATGGGGAAAGATGATGGCTGATTCGGGAACATCTTGTGCTGTTTATTTGCCAGTCTTCAGATGTCAGAGACAGATTGACACGCTTGGAGCAAAGAAGATCCCTTCTTCAAAAGAAGTCCCATTCCAGCTAGAGGAACAAGAGCATGAGATGAATCCCAATCTAGGGAGAGAGCCAGGAGCTCAGGTCCAGCATTACTCTGACATCTGCAAAAGGAGAGGTGGCATTCGGTGGCACTGATCTGGAAGGCAGCCAAGGCATTCAGCACGGGACTAGTAGATGCAAGCAGAGCATCATTCTTGTGAATGCAGCGACCACATTGTGGTCCGGTCCTTCTTGTATATGGCTCGACCAGCACCGCACACCCCTAAAGGGCTACACTACCTCCTCGGGGCACTTTCCTGCCACGACTGAATCGATGGAACTGAATTAACGTGGCACTCAGTGACCAGTGGTGCCCCCAAGGCCCGTCCTTGGACCTGTACTCTTTAACATCTTTATAAACTATCTAAACTCTGGTGTCAGAAGCGGACTGGCCAAATTCGCAGATGACACCAAACTTTGGGCAAGAGCATCCACACTTGAAGATAGGCTGATGATCCAGGCTGACCTCAATAGGCTTGTAAGGTGTGTGGATGAAAACCTAATGGCCTTCAATATGGAGAAATGCAAAGTGCTCCACCTCAGGGCTGGATTTATACATTTATAGGCTCAGCAGTGCTACACTCGCTAGCACCATGTCCAAAAGAGACTTGGGGGTCATGACTGACCGCAAGATGAACATGAGCCACCAATGCGATACTGCAGCCAGCAAAGCCAAAAAAACTCTGGCTTGCATCCACCAATGTGTCTCAAACAAATCCCAGGATGTCATCCTCCCATTATAGTCAGCCTTGGTGAGGCCACAGCTGGAGTACTGCATCCAATTCTAGCCCCCACAATTAAAAAAGGATGTGGATAAGCTTGAAATAGTTCAGAGGAGAGCCACGCGCATGATCAGAGGGCAGGAGACCAGGCCTTATGAAGAGAGGCTGAGAGCCATGGGACTCTTCAGTCTGGAGAAGTGCAGGCTCAGGGGTGACTTGGTGGCAGCCTATAAGTACATAAAGGGTGTGCATGGGGATCTGGGGGGATGCCTGTTCACCAGGGCTCCCCAAGGGATGACAATAGTAATCCATGGATTCAGGCGGATTTGGACAGACTGGGAAAGTGGGCAGTACAGAATAGGATGCAGTTTAACAAAGATAAGTGCAAAGTGCTGCATCTAGGGAGAAAGAATCACCAGCACACCTACAGATTGGGAGGTGACTTTCTAAGCAGCACAGCAGCGGAAAGCAATCTTGGAGTTACTTTCTTCTTCCAGCTCCCCCTACTCTTTTACACATCAAAAAAGTTCTCAATGTTGGATGCAATTTTGTCCTTCTATCTCCTTCCCCTTTTCTTTTAAATTACTGTTGATTGTGCAGCATCTGCTCCCTTCAAGTTTGCATATGGCTCTCTCCTTAAATCAGCCTGCCTGTCTAGGGGCTGCATACAAATACTCGTCGGAAAGTTTTCTTTAGAAGACTTGCAGTAAATCACAGAGGCAGGCTCCGTTAGCAGCAGGAAGGAGGCTATAATTGAAACTACTAGCTAATCTGGTCCATCTAGCGGGCTGGTTATTGATATTGCTCCTATCAGGCTGGTATCTCCAGCTGTCCACTGGTGCATACACACTGCATTTCTTAGGAACAAATTGAGCCTTTAATTAACCCAGAAAACTAGGCAGCATCCCTTCACCAGGCTTTTCTACTCCCTTCCCTTTGGTTAGCAATGTGCAAATCTCCTAGCTCCCGCCCGACTGCACTTTGCAAATCTCCTGGGCTGTGCTGGCAGTGTTCATGGGTGCATGGCTTCACCGCATGGAAACCCTGCCTCGTGAGCATGCACGGAGGGCTGCGTGCATACAAAGCCCACGTGCTCAATGTTTGGGAGGGTCTATTGAATAAAGCCTGCTGAAAATTTGGCAAGAGAAGCAGAAACAGGATTCGGACTTCCAATCACAGCATGGCGGTGCCATCACAAAGTGCTGGGCTTCAGGAACGAACTTCATGCTGTTCAAACCTAGTACCACTCACAACACAATCACAGAAAAGAAGGCCTGGACCTCCATCTAGTTCAACTCCCTGCTGAAGCAGGATCATCCCTATCCAAACCATCCCATACAAATCCAATTACTGACGCTACACTGTCGACCCCGTCGCACAGCCACAAAGTATAGCACCCTAACACACAGATAAAGCAGGGGAACGGCAGTGGCCAAAGACTTGCAGCTACAAGGGCTGTTAAAATATTCTGGGGATAATCAAGCCCACTCAAAACCACAAGCCCTTAGCTTCAGCCAACACCCAAATCTTCTGAGGAAGGCAGAACAAAACTCCCTGATATAAAGCTCTCCATCTTGAGTGGCACTTATGTGGCACTGCTCTGGCCTTCGGCACAACAGTGAATTCCAGCAAACACAAGGAAATAAAGCAAGCTTTGTTTGAGTTTTTCCATGTAAAAGCTGCCACCGATATGGAACAGAGCTGGATCAACCCTGGGCAAATAGGCTCTTTATTTGCACTTTATTTAAATGCTGAAATCTCCGATCTGGCATTTTGTACTTATACACAGATGGAGTGGATATCTCCTGAGCTTATCTCTACAAGGATGCTGGATGAGGGCCTGAGCTGCTGATAGAAAGCATCCAAAAGTCTCAAATCAGCATCTAACTAGGTTACACCCTTCCTACTCCCAGGGTGAAAATGTGGCCTGATAACAAAACCTGCAGTCAGCAGACTCCTCTCCTCTGGGATCCCTTTTATGCTGAGGGGATGGGGATATCTGACATCAGCTACAGAAACGACCCGGTAGTTAAATAACTAAATAGACCCTATCGACCTGGGGTTCACAATCATTATCTTGAGACACCTGTAGCTACATACCCAAGGCATTTCAGTGGCTCCTAGCATTGTAGCTAAGCACCGCTTGGCACTTTAGCAAGCACCCCTGGAAGACTGGGAAATGCTAATTTTTCCAGATACTAAGTGGAAAAGTGAAGCCCAGGGACACTAAGTGAAACGGGGAAACAGGGAACTGATCTGAGTATACCCAGGTGTCAAGCTAGTGCCTTCAGCGCTGCACCATCCATCCTTGCCTAACCCAACCCATCTTCTATTCAGGAACTCAAAAGACCCTTGCTCCCTGCCTCCCCTCAGGGGCTGTTTCGATGTTTCCATGATGAAACTGTGAAGGTTTTGTCTTGTTCTGGTTTGGAGCAGGAAGGCTGGTCCTTGACTAGCTCCAGCACAGGGCTTTCAAAATAGATGGATAGGTCCAGCATACAGGAAGCCGCCCTCCCTTGCAAAGAAATACAAGTGATTTAATCTCAAATGCAAAGTCAGAGCCTAAATTCATTACTATTCTTTCATTGTCCTTCATTGACTTTCCAAGCACTCAGCTCCCCAGTCCCCTGCACAGTGGGGTAAAAAGTCTAATACTCTGGTATTTACCTTTTCATCCCAAAAGTAGCTAAATATACAAACAGCAGGATAAAATCCCTGCTTTTTCCACTCGCTTCTTCCCAGACCTTTAAATTACTTTCCTTTCTGATCTTCCTTGCAGCTAGGTTTTCCTGGCAACTAGAAGATTTGTCCCTTTATATCTCCCTAATCTCCTTATCTGTGTTTCTTATCAGTCCCAGCTCTGGCCTACTTACCTGGCATCCTTCTTAAGCCAGATAAGGGACAATATTTGGAACAGCACAGTTACCTAGTTAAGGAACGATAATCCCCTCAATGAAGCTCAGGCAGCACAAACATGAAACACAACGGGCGAGGTGGAGAGCTACGTCTGAAAGTTGCATCCCAGAGGTTGAGTCTGGGCTGGATTGGAGGTTGGAGCGAAGCTTCAGGGGGCAGGTTCAATTCTTCCTGATGAGTAAGAGGCGACTCCCCCTTTTCCTTGGAAGACAGTTCCCTCTAAACCTAAGTAACAAGGAAACATGATTTCTATGAATGTGGTTGTGTAGCATCTACTTACCCACCCTCCCAGAAGACAGGTGGAGATTCCCAGGCATTACTCCGAACAATTGCTAGCTACTGTGAGGCTCGGTGCCAGGTGTGGTCACGGACTGCATCAATGGAGCAGCCAACGGAGACTACGCGGCCTCAGGACTTTCAAGTCATACATAATTTAACTTGGCAATGGCCCTTTGTGAATTAAGAGTCTGGCCCCAAGTTCAGCGAGTAGCACTAGATTTGGAAGACGTTCAAAATGCCCTTCAGTACGCTCACCGACCTCTTCTGAGCTTGTCCAGGGACAAGATGAGGGTGAAGCACTCTTTAGTCACGTGCCCATTTTTAATGCAATTATCCAGCTAGACTGGGACATACACTAGCCCTTTTCACTGCCTTGCCAGCAGTTCTTCCTAGGGACGAAGATGACATCTTTGCTTCTCAGTCACAGGCCCACAAACCCAGCCACCTGCGTCCCTCCTGCAAACGCTTCCCTCTCCTTAGCCTGCTACAGAAAGCATGGGATCTTCCATGAGTGGGGTCAGCAAAGAGTGATGGTGGAAAGCAATGCTGCTAAGTATGAGCATAATTCACCTCGGGTTACAAGCTAAATGATTCAATCTATAACTATTATGTACATAGATTGTCTTCCTTGGGAAAAGAAAAATTAATATTGGCATAACTGTTAGAGCTAACTACATGGGGGAAGGGAAGTGACTGCATGATGGAATTGTAATGACAGGTGTCAAACACGGACACTGAAAAGAAGTGCAAAGGCCCCAAAACAAGGCTGAAACCCAGCACCTTCCTTTGAGAGGCATTACTTGCTCGTTCCTTTTCTTTTTCAGTCCTTACCGATGCAAAATGCTGAACAAAATAACATCATTTAGGAAAACGTGTGTGCAAAATGCTTGCAATTAATGTGGCTCAGGAGGTCTTTTCAACACCTCCTCACTACTTAAGCCAACTACTTAAACTGCTCACTGTAGATCCTCAAGAAAGCACAGAGTTACATGCAGCTAAGACTATAGGATAAAGGTGTATTTGCTCACAAGCTGTAGTTAATAAACCTCGGTTTCCTTTCCTTGTTCTGAGACCTGCTGAAGCCCCACGTTCTGTTTGTATTTATTTTAAAATAAAGTCTTGTTAAAATATAGCGCTGCTGTGCCGTAATCTACCACAGCTTCCAACAATGTCACTACAGTGGTTTCTCATCTTCAAATGCAGTCGCGTTTGCACTGAATTGTGGATTGTGAGTTTCTGGCAAAAAAATAACGAAAAAAATTGAAAAGAAGGCTAGATTTCAAGGTTAAAGCACAAGACTCCGGGTTCTAGTTCTGATCTCGAATTAATATCATGTAAGGAAGTAGCTGGCACATCTCATATTAAAATCTTTCTTGACCCTTACCATGGGTCTTGGTGCTTTCTATACTGATTGGGATCAGAACCGTCCACAGTGCGTGTCATAGGCCTCACAATACTATCACCTTCCTTCTGCCTCAAAAATTATTGGCCAACGTCTTTCAGAACAGAAGGACCCAAATTCTACCCCACTGTGGGTCCATCTACACGTTCATTAATGCCCGTTAGGTAATGCACATTAAATCTAGCACCTCCCTTGTGCAGTACTAGAAAAATGTGAATTTGCCTATTTTAATGCACACTGGCCAAAGAACACTTTTTGGTGACACTTTAATGCACATTGAAATAGGCTAATGTGTATTAAAGCACATCTGTATTTACTCGCACAGATATTCCTAGTTCCAGCAATGTGCTGTACATGGACAATTAGGACAGCCAGGGTGGAGCGAACATTTTCATTACATCCCTACCTTGCAGGGACACTGCTAGGCTTGCACCATTTATACTTACAATAAGCTTTAAGAGCATGAATAACATACTTCATGTAATTGCAAAACTGTAGTAGGAGCAGTTATGATTCATATTTGTTTTGGTCAGCAACCACAGTTGGTTGGCACCTTCCAAATGTAAATGAAGGCAAGCTTCCTGCTCCAAAGAGATCAGGCTGGAAGGAAACCAGATGAATGAAAACTAGGAGGATGAAGCATGGCATATGAAATTGTAACCTTGTTGCAGGCTTTGCCCATTCATTATCTGTGTGCATGCGAGAACTTGTGGAAACCTGCAGAAAAAAATGGATTATTTTTGTCAAAATTTCAAATATTTGCAAAGTCTCACCCAGCGGTTGCTCAGCAGTACCGTACATGTTGCAGTCAGCAGAATAAGGTGACTATTGTTCCCCAGGTATTGTGCAAGGAGAGTGCACGTAATACATTTGATTACTCTCCCTTTAATATTGCCCAGAAGACCTATGAGCTGAACATCATCTGCCAGCAACTTCATGTTTTCCTGCCAAAGAACTGAAGAGTTGCTGGACATTAATTCCTATATCATTTCTTGCTCTGGATGGATTCCATACCCTTCTTGTCTCTATATAGATGACTGGGTACAGTCGGAGGGGAGGAAAGGCTTTGCTGATGCATGCCCAGAGAAACCAGAGGCCAAGTACTCTGAGGATGTAAACCAGCATAGCTCCATTGAATGACTGCCCGGAGTGCCCCCTACTCAGGAGCTGTCTTGATGTGGAGGATGACTGCTAATGCAAACTGCTCTGCCCCCAAACTCAGCTTAGGTTTAGGTTCATTCTGAGCAAGCAAAGCACTTAGGGATGTTTCAAGGCAAAATTCCCACCGCCCTTCCCTCCCACTCAACCATCCTGCAAAGTGCCTCCCGAGATTTACTGACCGTCCTGGACGCCCACTAACAGCCCATCTCATGATCAGGCCACCAGGGCTAAGTAAGGCAGTCAACAAGCCCGAATGGATTCAGTCTTTGCAGGTTAGTCTAAGCTACAGAAATTTAAGTGAAACAAAAGTGAACAGACATTTCCCTTTGATTCAGGAAATGCAGCCACAGGCCTGCAGTGGCTCAGGCCAGAAGCCAGGGGGTGCTAGAGCTCTCTGGCATGTAGCCAGCATAGGCTATGTGCTCGCTTCCTCTTCCTGCTGCCCCCAAGTTTTCTGGGCTATGCAGTCCACAATCACAGTAGCAGGACTCTGAAGGGTTGCTCATCATTCCTCTTCCTGCTTCCAGGTGCCTCTGGGAGTTGTAATCCACAGTCTCAGCCAGCAATAGGTTTGAGCAAGGGTGTTTAACCCCTTTCTTGGCCCCAGACCCCAGCTAGGGTCTGCCTAGAGGGGGGCAGTCTTCCACCCCCTGCCAAGTTTGCCCCCTTACCCTCTTGGCAGCCAGCTCTCACTGCTCCAGCTAGGGAGCAGAGGGGCAGAGCCAGTCCTTCTCTGCTGGGACAGACAGCACAGCCCAGCCCAGGGATGTAAAGCATGCTGGGGGATTGTGATTTAACTTGAAACAAGAAGGGGTCTCGGACAGAAGTTCCATAAACCAGTTTGACCCAAATCAGTTAAGTCTGATACTACATTCAACCAGGTTTATCTTAAACCAGTTTCAGCCATTTTGAAACTGGTTTATGTGCACTGAACTTCTGTTCTGTTACAGGTTTAAACCAGTTTCTGATCACTGAAACTGGTTTATGCGCATCTTGTGTCCCTAGCCAAAGGGGTCAGGTGTTGATTCACAGGCAGAGAGGTTACCATGCGAAGGCCCACGGCAGATGCTTGGGGTAGGGCGTGCACTGGGGGGAGCGAAGGTCTCTTTGGTAGGCCCTGAACACTGGCTGGCAAAGCCCACGTCAGTCACAAATACTCATTTAAAATGGTGAGAAAAAAAAAAAATCCTCAATTTATGACCACGTTTATTCTGTTTTGTTTGCAAACTCTCTTCCCTTCTGCCTTTTTCCCTCCAACCCACCCCCTGGCTCCTTTACCTCCACTCCCCAGCTGAGCCTTTCTGGAATATACTGTATGTTTGTCTCTTGCTTCCCTGAACACCCATTATTATGTAGAATAATAATGCGGGAGCTCCACTCGGCACCTCTGCTCCGTGGCTCCAAGTGGGTTGAATTGTAGCCAGCGGCAGGGGGTGATAAATGTAGCGTAAGATGCCTTTTCCACAGCAAACTGCAAATTGCCTCGGCAGCACGGCCCACAAAAGGTTCCTGCAGAGTGAATTTATCTCCCATTGTCGACCCAAAGAGGAAAGCAGAGAGGACCAGGCTTTCTATTTTTAAAAAGTCACATTCGATCTTGTTCAGGCTCAGAGTCCAGAGTATTTTCAAGGCCTTTCTGTGGAAAATGCAGGCCTGAGAATGTAGCACAGATAAAGGGATTTATTTTTAACAGCAGCCAGGGTTCATGACCATGTAAGCATTTCAATTTTAAGCCACACAGTTTGAATAATATATTTTGCCAAAGTGAATGTTATGTCATCTAATAACTCACGGATGGGAGGAGGGATGATGGCTGGGGAAAGGAGAAATAAGATTGATACAGTGAAATTACCCTCTAAAGATTATCATATGCTTACTACAAAGAGAAGAGAGAGAGACTATATGGTTTATCTCTATCCATCCAGGCATTTGCAGTATACTTCTCTCCATAAGGATCTGTGCTGAGATATTAGTCTGATGGACACTATAGAAAAATGTAAGATTGATTGATAGATACTTGAGCACATATGATGATAAAGAGAAAAAAAGGGAAGGGAACACAGGATGATGGATGGATATCACCACTGATTTAGGTACCCACAATTAACGGTATAAAACATCTCCGATATAATATAAAATATCCTTTTATTTGACGAACACTTGTCAGGCTTGTACTACATGGTCCTCCAAATGTCAGCTTCAAAATTAAACACCGGATACTTAGTATTAATGTCTTTGGATTGATTTCAGGAGCATATGCCAAATAGTCATTAATTGTGGTCATGTTTGATGTACCCATATCTTTGGTTTATTGTTTGTATTACACAAAGTCTTCCAACACTCTCCCTTCGGTGCCAATGAGATCAAACCTCCACTGTGCTACGTGATGTGCAGACATAGCCGCTAGCTCAAAATTGTGCCTGCCCCTCTAGCTAAAGTTAAGAGGGGAAACTGAGGACTGAGAGGTAACAAGAGCTGCTCTGAATTGCACAGCAAGTCCTAGGCCGATTTGGGACTGGACCCTAGACCCCACTATCTGCCACTGCTGCTCATGGCCACTTCTTCACGGTCTGTTTGCTTGTGTTTTCCTAAATGCAGAGTTACACTAATGATTTTGAAATCTGTTATCAAATGTGCTCCGTGCTATTATCCGATATGCAAGTCCAAAAGAATAACTGAGCATAAATGAGAGCAGAAGGTAGCCCTCTTCACCTCAGTATGCCCGCCTGTGATGGATGGGTAAGTAAACACCTCAATGACAAGGTTCAGTCAGGTTTAATTAATTAATACTTTACCTAATTAAGGCTTAAAGAGCCTCTCTTGAAAAGCACTAGAGATGGGCAAAGACTTGTTATTATTCCTCTAGTCTTGAGCTTGGCTAAGTTGATATGAAGAGGCAATTAGACATCTTTAAATCAACAATTTATGAACAGTCCAGTGGCTGCCTGACCAGCACCCAGCCAGTAATAACACATTTGATGGAGAGGAGATTTCAGGGCCTATTAGAGAGGAGACGTGCTATTCTCTATAGGCGAGCAGTCGGGGAGTTGAGAAGAAAACAACCTCTAAGACAATTTACACTGTAAATTCATTTTCTCAGTTTAGTTGAAAATAGACTGACCTTTTTACAATTCATAGTGGAATTTTTGGGAGAAAAATGCCCTGTTTTTCTGTATTGATATACTGAGAAATTGGTATAATGTTTTTATGAAGGAGCATTCGAGGGTGAGGTTTATTTATACGCTACAGGCTTGGTAATGGAGAGGAATCAAAATAGTCACTCCTCATCTTCAAATAAGCGTCTTCTGCAAAGACAATTCATGTTACAAAGGGAGTTTTCTGTGCGTCATTGATAAGACCTTGCTTCTTTATCAGAATAACTTAATAAGTTAGTCTGCCTTGACTTCTAGAGTTTAGCTTAACAAGGGTACCTGCTTTTCCACCCAGCATCGTTACCGTTCCCTCTTCAAATTTCATTTAACAAGGGAGCCTACCATTCCTCCCAGCATAATTATAGTGTCTTCTTCAAATTTCTCTTTTTATTAAAAAAATGCCAGCATCATTCAGTCTGCAAGCAGGCTTGCTGAAACCTGCTGCAGACACTTCACTTAAATCTCCCATACTGTGGTGCTCAGAAAGGAAATTTATGTCCAGTGTTTAGGGAGCCCATGGTTGAAACAACTGTGTTTGAACTTGGTTTTTTTCCTAGCATGGCTTCAAATAAAATGGTCCAACTGTGCAAAGCCAGCTTTCGTGAACACTTATTCAAAATCTGAGAGACTGCTTAATTAGACAGCCTTTGTTCCAGTGAGCCTTTGTACACTCAGATGTGTCAGGAGTTGATGTTCTTGGTCCAAACATCTGCATTCACTTCTCTGCCAAGACTATGCATGTGCCAATGGCCATTTTTATTATTAGCGATTCTGTCACTATTGGTCAATCATTATTGTCCCATGTTTAAAAAGTTAATAATCCAGTCAAGCAGGGAACAGATTGATTAGTTCATTATTTGCCAGTCACTGGTGTCGTGGGTTAAAAAACCTTCACATGCAATCAAATAAGGAACAGAAATGATGCCGCATGAGTTAGATGGCCATAGAGAAATCTGCAGATAGCAATTAGCACTATATGGATGCATGTCAGGGGACTTTGCAGAATATTTCCCCAAAGGTGACGGCCCACAGGTTGAAAATTGCTGGTCCTGGGAGCACATTTTGTAGTGTTATGTCCTGTGTCTGAAAAAGACCATGCATTGAAATGTATTTCCTGACTTACCGTAGTTGCCGTATTGCTGATGCAGTAAGTTTATAGTCCATCTGTGGAGGCCAGATCTGGCTGCTTTCAACTCTTTGTGATATTCCTCACCAACAGCATGAGAAGGGGGGAAACCTTCATTCCTGCTGATGAACAGGCCCTGAAGAGATCTGACTGCCATGGTCTTCACCTGTTATGACATCTCTTAACCCTTTGATGATTTTTCTACATCAGGTCTTTTTCTATGTCAGGTCTTTTCCCTACATCAGGTCTGAGAATTTATCTCCCCAGTCCCCTCACTGCCCCTCGTACCTCTTTTCTTCCTTGCTTTATTAGAAGTTCCCCAACATTTAAGCTCTTCACTTTTGTGTTGCCTTCAGCTGTGGATCGGCAAATCACTTCCCAGCAAAATAAATGACATCTATCCCTAACATCTGAACTGGTAGAACATGAATAATTAGAGTGGAGCACAAGTAATTTTTGAGTCAAGGCCTTGGTATGTCATGGGCTGTAAAATTTAATCTGCCAGCAGCTCCTGGCCTGGTATCAATTACATACAGTAAAATGAGGGAAAGGGTCCCATATTTCTATGCAATTATGGGAAATGCCATGCTCGTGTTTGAAATTTGTGTGTTATCTCTGCTCTGGTGAAGGGCTTGGACTTGTTCCTGGTGGGTGTATGGGTGTTGCACGCACCCAGGAGAATTTGCTTTTCCTTCTGTATGTGTGTGTGTGCACGTTTGTTAGTGTTAATAGCAGCAATAATAGCAGTAATTAATAGCAAACAGACCAAGAACCGACTCCTGTGTGCACGGACCCTAGATCACACACTTGCGGACCTGATATTGTTTGTCAGCCTAGTGGCTGTTTAGACAGTGACCCATCGAGTCAGCCTGTAAGTAATTAGAGAGTAATTGGCCCCTGAATCATTACCAGTGAATCAATGATTGTAAGGGAGAGTTAGTATTTATAATGAACTTAGTGTAAGATAACATGGCAGTCAGTAGACTGACACTTCTCCTTCCAGCCTTGGCAGTTATGCAGAGAATGAAGAGTATGGGAAATGTTTTTTGATGTACATAGAAACGGCATCAAACCAAAGGTGAAAATCTCACCTTCCTGGACCAGCTCAGCATTTTGTTCCCCTGTCTTCCCTTTCTCTACCTTTCCAGAAGCAGTGCCCTTGGGAGAACAGCACCTTGCAGGTACTGTATAGGCAGGCTGCTCTCATAGAGTTTTTAAAAGTTAAAAATAACGAATGCATTGGCAAGAGAGCATACACTAGTTCATCCCTACACTTAAATGTTCTGCAAATCACCAGTAAAAGTTGCTGCATCTGCAAACGACTGAAGCCAAGCTCTGCACCAAGTGATGCAATGAAACTTTTTATGTGACAAACTGTGACTGCAAATGCTCACCCACTACGGCATTTTCTTCATAATTTTGCAGGAGCTTGGATGGTTCCCAGCCTTGTCCCTAGCCTCTACCAGCAAACATCAGCCCCTTGCAATGTAAATGGAGTCTCAGTCCATTCATTTACTAGCTGTGTCCTCTGCTGTGCAAAATGACAAGATCCACCATAAGTAATTATCATCTGTGTTAATTAATGCATACACCGTGAAAATGGGAACCCACGACTGGGCCCCGGGGATGGCTTTTCCCTTCCCCAGGGCAGCTGCCTCCAGAGGTGCCCTTTAAGGAGCTCCAGGCGTGTCACCCAAACTGCTTAATAGGGAGTCAGAGTTAGCCTAAGCCACACTCATTATGTAACGACAAGTACATTAATTACAAGTAATTTGGAAAATGTCTTAGTGGCTATGCATGCATTAAATGGAACAGATTAAACCTAATATCAGGCGTTTGTATGTGATACCATGGCATCGGGTTTGCACCAAGTTCCTGATGAGGATGTAACAAGTAAGAGCCCTCAGCCCTATATAATACTCTGCATTAAGTGCAATCACTCAGAGTGGGCCACTAACTGAGACTGCTTTATTAGGTAAAAAGGAGCAAAGCACGGAAAATGGTATTAAAGATGAACAAAAGCCACCATTATTTGGCAAAATTAAATGCACTTTCCCAAGCAAAGAAGGCAAAAGTCAGCCATTATCTGCCTATAATAGAGAGGAGCAGATAATGGGGAAGGGGTTTATGATCTCTGCAAGCAAGTGAGGGGATATTTAAACTACACTGCTTTTATAGGAATGCGGGACAATTAGAAAATCAGGTCAAGATGCAGGATGATCCAGCCCTGCCCATGCTAACCCGGTGTGAATGTGCTGAAACCTATAGTCCTTCTTCCCCTGGAAATGCAGCTGTTCTCATTGTTTTCTGGCCTCACAACGGGCTCTGAGCTGTATTTATACCTGTCAAGTGGAAACTCCTGAACACCATCACTGGGCATGCGCCAGGCAGAGCTCCTTCCTCCTCCAGCCTCCTGACTCACACCCGAACCTCTTTGGGGTAGGAAACCTGTGCTCCTACAAGCTTGCAGAGCACCTGCTTGCCAGTCCTCTCGCACACCACCACCTGGATATGGGACCGGGGAGCCTGCTTCTATCGGGTTTGATGGGCCTTGAATCAGGTCCTCTCCTCTAGTTGTGCCCCCATGTTCATCCTTGTCTCGTTTGCCTTCTGCTGCCCTGTGCTGTTTCTTTAACTATAATTGAGGTCGGGATTTTCAACGTGGGCAGATTAATAGCTATCACTGGATTACATTCAAGTAGGACTGGGGAGTCTGACTCCTTTGAAAATCCCCGTCCTTCTTTGTAAAAATAGAGCGGGTTTTGGAAGCGCTCGGCTCCTGTTCCCAATGAAGTCGACGGGAGCTTTAACATGGATTCCAATGGGGCTAGTAGGAGGAGGACATGGACCCCCTTTGCAAATCCTGCCGTCCGTCCAAAATAGCTTCTGGAGAATGAAATGAGCTGCATAACATTTTGAAATGCTCGGCTTGTCTGTTTGCAAAGTCCTCAGCATACCCTGGCTGGAAAACAGAACGACAGATGCCAGCTAAGACTGCATTAAGACAGAACTCCCACATCTGTCGCTAGTCTCTATTCTGGCATGCAGTGAATACATTACAAATGCACACACAAATAGACAGACAGCCCACGTGTCACTGAAAGTCCAGGGGACTTGGGCATTGTTTAGACCATTACCTGTTATCACTTAATTAATACTTCAACCACATGGTAGAGGCAGGGGGGCGACTTGCTATATACTTGTACAGCCCCTAGAACAATGGGCTGCCAGCCTGATTGGGGCTTTGTTCACTTCCAAACGACAAGTAATGAGCAGCCCTCATTGTTAATAATATGAGATTAAACATGCATATGACACGTTAAGGACCAAACTCGTGCTCTGAGCCACACTAGTATAAATCCTGAATTATTCAGATTCGCAGGATTCCCTCTGGTTTAACCAAGAGCAGAATTTGGTTGATAATCAAAGAAGACGAGTCAAATCTCAGCCTACCTTGAGTTTAAATCCTCTGTGACCCACTGTATTCAAATTAGACTGGATAAAGCCTGAGAAAACAGGCTGTACGAACCTTTCCTGGAGCCCGAGGGAAGCACAGAGTAGCCTAATCGGTCTCTTCCCGTCTCTAATTTCTGTGATTTTTATGATTCATTTTGCTGTACTGTGGGAATAAAAAGGAAAAGGCAAGGACCTGGACAAATTGTTTCTGGCCCTGGATACTAATGGAAAGAAAAATGTCAGAGTAGATGAAAATGAGGTCGTTCTTGCGAAGGCAGGGCAGCCGACGAGATCAGAGTGCTGCCATCAACTCTGCCTGGCCTTTCGTTAGAGGCAAGACAACACCCTGATTAATGGAAAAGGCCAAGAGCAGCACCAGCCTTGACAAACCGAGATACTCGGCAGAGGAAAAATCAAACCCCCGCAGAAAAGTCAGAGGGTTTTGTCATTGTAGCCAAGAGCTTAGATAGTCGCAAAGTTCCTTGAAGCTCCCTGGGTTTTTATTCTCCATCCTGTGCTGGACGTACTCTATCCAGAA
Source organism: Alligator mississippiensis (assembly GCF_030867095.1). Taxonomy (NCBI): domain Eukaryota; kingdom Metazoa; phylum Chordata; order Crocodylia; family Alligatoridae; genus Alligator; species Alligator mississippiensis. The sequence continues at coordinate 43,090,494 of NC_081837.1, read as the reverse complement.
AGGCCACAGTTGCATGGACAAGCTGCCATGAGGTTGGCTAAGATGTGAATTTACAGCATGCTAGCTACTCTGCGGTTATTGCTGGCTGGTGGCTGTGAGATCCCTTTCCCCACTTCCACCCAGGAGCAAGTTGCCCCACACATACTGTACATGGGCATTTCCCAGCCTAGCTTGGCGTGCCCACGACCAAAGGTTTCGCAAGCAGAAATGGCCAAGGCTCTGACTTGATTCCTTATTTCCCTCGAGGTAACTGCTACTGTGCTTTCCGTGACTGATTGCTTCAATAACAATTGTAGTTAGGAAGACTGGGCATCCACAGGGACGTTCCTAAAGCCAACAGCCCTCTTGTTTCAGGCTCAGTTCTGTGCGTGGAGTAACGAGGGGTCCGATCTTTCTGCACGTGCCCATGCAGTGACAGATTCGAGCAAGGCCGGTGTCCCAACCTTACTGGAGCAATGTCAGGTTGGATTCCTCCTGACCTGCTCTAGATTCATGTGAGTGAGATCCTGGAGAAGCAGGATGCTTCATGTCAACATAGCTACTCATCAAGGGAGGCACCAAGAGCCAGTCAACAGGTCTCTTGTTCGCGGCTCGGGAAACCTCGGCTTTGCTGCTAATCAGCTGCGTGACCCTGAGTAGTTGCATCTCTTCCCAAGCGGTTTCTGTCTTGCCTGCATAAATTGGGAGCTTTTACAGCTGGGCACTATTGTGTTGGGGTGGGGATGGGGGTGTGTTTGCTGCACAAAGCACCCTGAAGCCTGGACTTCAACACAAGACTCCAGATGCCATTTCAATAGAAAATAATACTTGCTTGGGTAAATAAGTCAGGTCCTCAGGTCCGACTCTATGGGGATACTTTGACCTCATGAGCTACAGATGTGAGGCCAGAGCATGATAATGATACAGACTCATTCAGTCTCACAAGTCTGCCAGAGGAAGGCTTGTTCAAGGGCAGGATTGACAAGCAGCCCTTGTCCCTTGTTTCTCTGAGGACTTAAGGGAATGGTGTCAACTGAACCCAGGCCTCCACCTCCCAGCGCTCCCGCCCTTCCCACAACGTGTCTGCAAACATTCGCGCTCTGCACTCATCTGCCTGACAGCTTGGGATTGCAAGTGTGTCTGTGGCTGACTCAGAGACCAGATGGAGCGATAGCTGAGGTGGTGTATTAGTAATTCATGGGACTCATTGCATACGATAGGGGGAAAGTAATTGTAGCAGCTGTTATTAATAATGAGATATTTTTGTGCTGCATATGGTTTTCTCTTACTTTTATGACACCTGACATATAGTACATGTGTTGGTCAACAAAACATTATTGAGAGAGTCATTCATCATTTACTGGGTATGAGAAATTTCAATTAAAGTTGAGCTCAACTTGAAATTGTAAAACATATTCCTCTCGGAGCTACTGAGGGTGCCCAAACAGGGAATATTAACAATTTTGAGAGGGTGCATGATTAAAATGAATGGACTGCCCAGCCCAGTCATTGCTGGAAACAAAAACAGAGGTCAAGACCTTGAAGGAAGCCCTTTCATTAGTGCTTGGTGCCGGCTCTCCTCCGCTCCCAGTGAGGCGCCTAGGGACAGAGCGCTCTTCCTGCTCAGTGCTTTTGAAAGAGGTGCATCAGGAAGGCCAACATTTTCAAATGGGAATGTGCACTCTTGCAAGTGTACCAGCTAAGCCGGCATCCACAAAATGGCATGTGCATCACCCTCCCACACAGCTGTAGAAGTAAAGAGGAGGCACCAACAGATTTGCTCAAGAAGGTGCAGTAAGTCAGGGAGTCAGGTCTCCTGGGGCCTATTCCTGATGCAGCCACCATCACCCAGGAGAGGGATGCAACCGAGAAAAATGGCAAAATTTAAAACCATTCAAAGAATTGCTTATTAGTTATTTTTTATGTCAAATTAACCTTCACAACTCAGTGCTGCAACCTATATGGAAGTCAAAGCTTTTTAAAGGGTTAGTTACCCCTGTGCTTCCACAGGTAGATGAGCTAGGATAAAACATGTCGGCATTACCATGCCTGATGTGGGGTAAATGGAAACTTTTGCTTTTTTCTAGTATTATACTTGCTCCCAATCAGCCAGGGGCTGGCAGCTTTCAGAGACAGGACATCAGACTGGCCAGACGGCCGTTCAGAAATGCCAGATTTCCTGTAATCTTTTAACTAGCCGCAAGGTCACGCTCCAGTCGAGAGCTCTCAGTAAAGCTCCCCAGTCTTACCAGCCAACAGGAGTGAGTCGTTCCATGAGAACAAATGGTCTCTGGCAGGTTATTTCAGCACAGGCTGGCTATTTGTGCCCCAGTTCAAATTTGCCATTCCTGTGAACTTTATTGCAGCTCTCATTGGTGTGGTTGACTTTTGGTTGTGCAAGTTTGTTTCTCCTCTCACAGATGCAGCAAAATGACTCTCTCTTTATGACATAGGTACACGGAAAGAGGATTTTCAATAGCCCCGTTTGTGTTTAAACTGTTCCGAGCAGGTTTCTGCATCCAAATGAAGAATGCGGCAAGAAACTCTATCTGTCTGGATAATTCCCCAATATCTTTGTGGTGCTTAATTTAATGGCTGCCTTTCTAGCTAACTGTAATAGCAGGTACTACTCTCTCCATCAGTGTTATTCATTTATGATTAACTTTATAGGCCTTATCAAGATGCATGCATAGTGGTCATTTATCTTGGAAGGCTTCTGCCTCCAGAACTGGACTTCAGTCATTTTCACGGGAATAGAGACAGGGGGAGGATTGATCCTCTGAAATCTCAGCCCTCTGATAAAATATGTTGTAATTCAGGGGTGCAGCTAGTGACTACACCCAGAAGTTTTAATTGTGGCTACCCTACACAGTGCAAAGCAGAGGCACCAAAGTAGCAGTAGCTTGATTTTTGGAAATACTAAGGAAACTATTTAAATGCATCAATATGAATTGACCATGACCTTGTCCAGGGGAAACCTTGTGTTTCCTATGCCTGTACTTGGCTGACTTATTAAAATGCAGTATTATCCCCAGCCAATTTCCCCTCCAAATCAGATAGGAAGCCTCCTTCCCCCACCTTCTCTGCTGTTTTGCATGTTCCTCACTGGGCAGAAACCAAACTAGATACGTCTGGAAATCCAGAGCAAGGGACAAGGGGGAGGGAAAACAGATGTACACCTGTCTGCAGATTAACAGAGTTGGGTCACCAGATTATTGATCCCAAAGGCAAAAAGGATTTGCTGAAGACACAGTGCTTTCCTATCCACCTCGTATTTCCTTGAGTGTCCCTCCAATTAATTAGCTACGCTCCCCTTGCACTTAATTAGCTCAAAGAAAAACAGCCCAGTGTGCTTAGCCTTATAAATTACAGTCTTGTGCTGTCTTATATTTTATAGGTGATGGCACTGCCTGCATTTCCTTCCAGGGGTCATATCTACAATTCTCACTGGTTTGGAAAGATGCTCCAGCAGAACGGTAAGGAAACACATTTCAAATATATCGAGGGTACCTTATAAAAAAACTGGAGGAACAGAGAAAAATGGGTGGAGATCAAATAAATTGAACTCTATTAAAAAAGGACTAAGTAATGAAAAGAGTTACTGAAATATTGCATGAAAGTAACGGGAAAATACTTCAGGTGTTCATAGACGCCACATGAAAAAAAGTAACCGATTCCGCGGTTCAATTACCAAGCTGTGTGATGAGAGCCAAGATGGTACAGACATTTTTCAGCTCCAAAGCACATTGCATATTGTCTGCTCTCTTGAATCAGACCAGGAAACCAGTTTGGCAAGTAGCCTGTCTCTCAGTACAGGTGGCTCAGAGGAAGATGCATAATCCTAGCTTTGGAGAATGAGGTCCTAACATGAACCACAGAGCTAGCCTTGAGGATAGGAAACTCGCCACTCACCACAGCTGTGACATGCTGCACTGCATCCAGAATGGGATGAAGAGCTCTGTAGAAGCTGATCGTTACTTCTGCATATTTATTACTAATTATTATTGTTTACATGCATAAAAACAATAGCACATTTATGTACTGAAGCTAGCTTAGGGCTGGAGAAGTACTAAACAATAAACTAACCCACAAACATTAACAATTAAATAGAAGAGGCCCCAGTCTTAAATAAAACATCTGCAGTAATGCAGAGAGAGAGGCAAGGAAAAGCCCCAGTTAACCCTTATCTAGCCTAAATACATCAGTCTGTTGGTCACCAATCGCTTGATTTGAGGATGGTCTCCACCCCAGCTCATTGATGGGTCTTGAGGTGATTTGAGAGTCCAATCCTCGAGCCACAGACCCCTCTGCAGAAGTTGCAGGTCTTTCCACGGGATAGAGCATGCTGTAAGCTAGGATTTCTCTTCTTTTCCTTCCTCCGTTCTCTCTTCTCTGCTTTAAATGCATCATCTACTCCCAATACAGCAGCCCAAAACCTATTCAAGACTGAAAATCATATAAGCATGCAATGAGTCCCACTGAAGACAGAGTTGGGCACATGCTGAAGCACCTGGATGAAACAGGGCTGCAGATTTACTAGAGGTGAAGAAGTCGATGGGGTCTCCCCTGCTTAGAGTGCAGTTCCATTTGGGTTTTAAAAATAACTTGTGTGCACAATTGGCTCCATTGGAAAAATCGCATCTTGGTCCTGCTGCTGATGCCTTCTTTGGAGCCTCGTGTAACTCAGTAATAGAGCTGGTCAGAAACTGAAAACAAATGAATTAAAAAATTCAATGAGAACAAACAAAGCTGTTATCCCTGCAGCTTTTGGACTTTCTAGAACCTGAGATTTTCCATTATAGATTGTGCCAACCTTTTTTGTGAAAAGTTGCATTGTTGTCAAAGGCTATATGCTATTCAAAAAAAAGACAAGATTATTCATATATATGTATCTCTATATATATACACACACACATATACACGTATATATACATATATATATATCTCTATATATATACACACACACACACATATACACGTATATATACATATATATATATCTCTATATATATACACACACACACATATACACGTATATATACATATATATATATCTCTATATATATATACACACACACACATATACACGTATATATACATATATATAGATAGATAGATATCTCTATATATATACACACACACATATACACGTATATATACATATATATATATCTCTATATATATACACACACACATATACACGTATATATACATATATATAGATAGATATCTCTCTATATATACACACACACATATACACGTATTTATACATATATATAGATAGATAGATATCTCTATATATATACACACACACATATACACGTATTTATACATATATATATCTCTCTATATATACACACACACATATACACGTATATATACATATATATAGATAGATAGATATCTCTATATATATACACACACACATATACACGTATATATACATATATATATATCTCTATATATATACACACACACATATACACGTATATATACATATATATAGATAGATAGATATCTCTCTATATATACACACACACATATACACGTATTTATACATATATATATCTCTCTATATATACACACACACATATACACGTATTTATACATATATATATCTCTCTATATATACACACACACATATACACGTATATATACATATATATAGATAGATAGATATCTCTATATATATACACACACATATACATGTATTTATACATATATACATAAATTATATAATATAAAATATGATATATAAAAATATAATATAATATTATATATTTATATAATATTAAAGATATATTATATAATATATATATTTTACCAGCTCTTCTCAGCAGTTCCCCTCCACAGTCCCCCTGGAGACTTGAAGCTCCTTAGATCACCAGTAGCTAGAGGTAAAGTAAAACAGATTTCACTTGCTTGGTTTTTTTCTTGGAAGCGCAGAACATAATTATTCTATCATAAAAGGTGCTGGGGGAAATCGAGATCTCTTTTTCTCTTGACATTTTATAATAAAAGGGCCTTGTTCCTGACTCTTAAAAACTACAGGAGGCACTGCCCCATACCAGAAGGGAGAAACATTAAAAGGATAAGACAAATTTCTTTTTAAACTTAAATAGCAACCCATTTTGAGCAACTGATTTCAGCAAAGATGTCAACTCTGCTGGGTTATCTTGGTATAAATCCAGAAGAATTCAACTGAAGTCAATGGAGTCCTTCCAGATTTACATCAGGGTATCTCTGAACAACATCAACATCCTTCTAGTTGAATCACGCATGGTTCATTGACTGGGACTGGCTTCTTGGAAGTCGCACCCTCCACCGTATCTCTGATGTTACATTAACTGCCATGTATTGTATACATTCTCCCTATGTGCAATATGTCTTTCTCTGTATCGTATACACAGGCACAGACCACACTCTATAGTTTATACGTGTATTGTTTAATTATAAACACAGGCAACCACATGTTCACACAATGTATATACACACAGCGTACTGCTGTCTTAACAGTGTCTCCCTGTGTCAGCATCAGGATAAACAAGAACATTGCTTTTTTGCAAACTCGACATCAAAGTTATCGAGTGATTTATCTTTTTTTCCAGCACTCCAGCCAGAGGTGGTGTTAATGCAGAGGACACCCTAAGGTGAACTTATTTTTGCAGAAAGTGGTTCATATTCTTTAGCATCAGTTAAGACCTCTCAAGCTCATTTTGTGCGCTGGACGTCGATTTTCTCAAGTAGTGTTCAGGGTGCCTTTGTTTTCTGGATACACCGCATCCTTTCTCTGAGGTTACTCTGAAGAGTTAAAACCGTGCGGTGGTTTCTCTTCCCTGTAGGAGCCAAATGACTCTGTGCCGAATATCTTTCTAGAATTAAGTTCAGAGCAGCATCATACATCACCGTGACGCCAGTGTCAGTTAGCGTCGCACTGCTGATTAACTAATTGAAAACTAGTACAAGAGGGGAAGGGCAGATTTATGATGTTGTCTCACTGGCTGTTCTACCCAATGGAAGGGAAATGAAAAAAACCATCATGAAAACAGAGTTTAAATAACTTTCTGGAACAGGTTTTCAGCGGACACCAACTGTCACAAAGAAAGACTACGGCTGCTGTTCTCACACATCCTAATCTGTGCTTGGAGGATCTGTCTTTGGGGCATCGTCCTACTCAAAAACGGTGGAAAATGGAATCGCAGGAAGGCAAAATGGCCGGTGTCACCTGGGTATCTTCGACGGGAATGCGGGGTCGAGCCCTATTCCTGCGCTTCCTGCTCAAACGCTGCCGTTCTGCAGAGCTGGACAGGGAAGCTATAAAACAGGAGACCGGCAAAGGAGATTTTAAAGCTGTTAGGTCCCAAATCCCACCAGTGAAACTCTGAAACCTCCCGTATCAGCCCAAACAGCGACAGAAGTAGAGCACTTCAAGGACACTGAGCAAGTTCTGTGTTACACTTGCAACTAGGCCAGGCAAGACTAACTCCACTGAAGTGACTCTAAAAAGAAATGGTGTAAAAAAAGATCAGAATCCAGTCTATGCTGTCTGTTGGTGGACACAGAAACTGTCCTCCCAGACCTCCCAGGAACTTAGATCTAGTTCAAGAAAAAGTGGGTGGTTTGGGGTTTTGTGGGTGCAGTTAAGTACCAAAAAGTCTTTAAAGTCGGGGTCCGTGCTGCACCTCTCAGAGCTGAAGGAAGGAGGCACTAAGGAGACTCCAGGCTTCCTTCTTTCTGAGCTGAACAAGGCAGGGATGGGGGGAAATGCTGGCTTAAGTCCTTTCCAGTGGGGCAGGCTGCTGCTGCCATAGCACTGTGTAATGGTCCACCCCTCCCAGCACATCCCTATGTTGTGTGCGCTTTGAGAGAAAGCTGTGGAAATATTAGGTCCCTTGATGCTACTCATACTCGAAATAAAGAGGCTGGAGCAGGGTGAATAATTCACCCCCAAATTTTTGGAAACAAGCCCAAACTCCAAACTTGACATGGTTCCCTGGTCTCTAATTATAACCTGTCTGCAGCTCTGATGGATCCCAGCAGCAGAATATTTATAGTAGAGACTTATTACATTGTATGCGCCTTCTATTTAATGCAGTTGTCTAGGTTATTGGACAAAAGGTCTCAATCACGAGCTTGCAGCCTGCTGGGTTCAATTCTTCTAGCTTATGGATTGAGGCTTAAGTTTAATGCAATGAGATGGTTACATTATACAAAGCATTATTTTAAACATCTATTTATTAAAGCTGAATTGCACTAGAACTTCTGTTGAAAAGTATACACACCATCCATACAAATAGCAAATGAACTCACGGGGCTTTGTGCTATTTTCTGTTTTTCTCTGGGCTGCTACATACTCCAAGTACAGTAGGTTAAATGAATTCTCAACCCTTTATTTAATACAATAAATTTTGTCAGAAGTTGTTATTATGTTTTGCTGTGTGCCGTACCCAAAGTGTAATATTTGCATAAAAGCTACATTGATTCTGTGAATGTTTTAAGTAGGATGGAAACAGACTGGAGTTACAAGGAGGGACTTAGCAAGGTAGCTTTTATTTAATCTAGCTAAATCAGTGTGTAATGATAGGCATTAAAATGTCGCTGAATTCAGGAAAACAATGTTATTTGCTTCCACAGAGTAAATCAAGGACGATGTTGGTCAATTTTTCCCCTAGAAGCTGAAAGTACAAAATATAGAGAGCCTTCAAAGTAGAACAGATGGTTAGATTCAGCCCGTAGTTACTCTCCTACCCCCACATTTAACCAAGGCTGGAGGAGAGCGAAAGCTGACAAACAGTCAGTAGATGCAGCAAAATCTCTATTGCTGCAAAGATTTCCATGTGGCAGGACTGCCGGGTCATGGCAAACTGACACACATACCTGGGGAGCCCAGGGGGAAAAACCCAAGCAAAACTACTTCAGCATCAAGAATGCTTGGATCACAAGGATCCCGAAAGCTCGCAAAGAAGAATTTTTCCAAGTATTTGAGTTGGTGTAATAAAAGATACCAGATTTACCCAAAGGACATTGTCTGCCTATGTCCTTTGACCAACACGGCTACAACCTACACGCCGGATCACAATGAGGCATGCACAACACTCTGCAAGAGAGTAATTGCAATGAATGTGCAGCAAGCAAAGGGCTCCCCTTGTCCGTCACCAGGTAGCACACGTGTCTGACTTCCACCAGGATTGTGACTACGCATCTCACAGCGGTACAGGTATTTATCCTCCCAACACCCCTGTGCAACAAGTGCAACTATGACTCCAGTGCAGGTGGGGAGCTGAGGTAGAGAGAAACAGGTGTGTTCCCAGAAAAAAGAAATGGGACCAGGATACCCAAGTCCCAAATTAGTGCTGTCCTCTGTGGATCGGGACCCTTCGCAACTGTAGGGCCATCATAGGAGCCAAGGTTAGCTTTGTGGGCTCAGTTCCTCCTTGCAAGAGCCCCAGGGAGATTCCCGTCGCTTGCTGGTGGGGAACAACTGAGCCGTTCACATGCAGGTCAGTAAAGGATAGGAGATTGAAGACAAGTAGTGTTTCCAGGGTGGTGTCATAGAAAATGAGGTTGGATGAGACATCAGGAGGTCACCTGGTCGAAGCAGGACCAGCCCTAACCATCGGCTCACCCGCTGAGTGACCGATGATCTGGGTGCTTCATTCGAGCGGTCACCGCTATCTAGATGAGCAGCACCTTGTGTAAGGAGTATCCTCACGTATGTGAAGAGGCGTGCTGATACGAGGCCCGGCCTGCGAGCAAGATGCCAGGCAGCATCAGGAAGAGAACTACTTTCAGAGGAAAGGAAGAGTCTGAATCAAAGGCAAGTGATGTCAAGCCAACAAACAACTTCATTGAGTGGGAACAGGCAAGGGACACAGTCAGCTGGCAGATAACAGATGGGCCAATCTATTCTTGCAATGGGCTGTACATCAGGGATGGGGAAGCATGGCAGAATTGGACGCAGGGGTGAGAGCTGGGGCCCGGTGTGAAGACAGAAAGCCCCGGGCAAGATAAAGTAGCCGTAACACCCGGCTCCCCGCAGCGAGCCAGGCAGCGGTGGGAGCCGCCGAGGGCAATCACGATGATGAAGAGCACTTACCACTGCTCGGGAAGGTTGTTGTTATTTAGGAAGTGTTATTTTCCAGGCTGCAGCACGCTGCTCCGGTTAAAAGGACAAAACAAATGAGACAAGTCAGGCAAGGGCTACTTTTGCCTGCATCTAAACCATCCCCGTCCTGGCTTCATTCGTTCCTTTTTTCCTTCTCCCCTTGAAAACACTGACAAGGACAGCAAACCCGCGGGAACACGGGCTAGGCCAGAACGAGCCTTTTTACACGTGAGCTAAGAGGCAGCTCTGGAGGAGAGAGAAAGGCTGCTGTTGCGGTCAAGCGCTCTATGCGGGTTCGGGCCATCTAGTCCGAGTCCTAGCTCTGCCACAGACTTCCCATGGGACCCTGGGCAAATCACTTACTCCTGCATCAATACTCAATGGTAATACTAATGGCACTGCAATAACACTGGCAGGTCCAGCATGATGCAGCCCTGGAGCTGGAGCTCAGTATTAGGCAGGGAGACAGTTAACTCGTTAGCAGAGGGGGGCAGCGCAGCTGTGTGTAGCCCCACTGCAGGGGTGGGCAACCGTTGCGGAGCCCAGCTGCAATTAATTACCTCATCCCACAGGGAGCTCCAACAGGTTCCTAATCTGGGAGTCGGGGCAGTCTCTCCGTGCGGTCCTGAGGGTGAAGCCAGGACTCGGGGAACTGTCGGAAGACCCCAACAAGTCCCCTTCTTGATAAAGAAGATGTCTAGAGAGACAAACTGGGCTGCGTTGGGGATTCACTCCGGAGCAGTCGCTTGCAGTTTGAACCATCCAGCCAAAAACAGCCTTAAAATCATCTCTCCCTCTCCCTCGCGGCTTGCTGTAGCATCACGGGCTTTCAGCGCATCCGTGCAAGGTAATGAGACGTCACTCTTTCATTTCCTCTTCAGTCTTGTGATCCAAATATCTACTTGGGGTTTTTTTTTCCTCTGGTTAAACAGCCCTTTTTCCTCCTATTCCATAAGGTGGCCAGTCACTTTCAAAAGCATGAATTAATCATTCAAAGGGGCTGGGAAAGCAGCACGAAGGGCCCTCCGTTTTGTCCCAGTAGCTCTTGGCTGAATGTGTTCACTTATTCAGTCAAAAACCCTTTTTTTTTTCTGGTCTCGCATTCTGCAAACACTACCTGGAATCTGAAATCGTGTCAGGGACTCTTTCTACCATCTCAGAGAGAAAACCTCACTATATTTCTGTACCAAAGACTACACTTTCAATACCGGTGACTCTCTTATTTTAGTTTTAACTGAAACTAAAGACCAAGAAAGAACAAAAGTGAAGTGTGGGAGAAAAGCACGCCGGACAGCTCGGCTCCAGAGAGCCAAACCGGAGCAGCTCCTGGACTGGAGTTGCCTCATAACATTTGGTGATCTGAGCTGGGCGTGTTTAGGATGACAATAATAGTGAGGTTAACACATCGCGGGCTTGGATCGTGAAGCATCGTGAGACAGAGCCGCGTGTCTTGAAAGGGCCCAGCAGAGAGTTGGTTTGATTGCGTCTCACCGTCAACCCAGATGAAGGTGAATTTGTTTGCTTGTTCGTTTGATTTGCATGCTGCCCTTCCTAATGCGGCTCAGGGCAGCTGACAATTAAAGAAACCAAATAGTTATCAAACAGGAGAGCCACTAAACACTTTCAGTGGGAACTAGCATCTCAACCTAAGACAGAGACCCCCTAAACAATATCTCAGCCTAGCTTTGTACCTTCCCCTGAGAACAGGCCTCTCTGGCATCGGCGGCACTGCGGGAGAGGACGGTCTGAGAGCTCAAGTAAGGGGCCACAATCTGGTCCACAGTAAGCAGCACAACAGAAGTTAACTTGCCTCTGCCCTGGCTTCACAATGGCAGCAGAGGTGGAAAAAAGAAGAAAAAAGCAAATTGCAAAGGTGGCAGAAGTCTATTTACTTTTGCATTCATAAAGCCCCTCTTACCATTGGCATCACTGGCTCTCATGCATCTGTCCTGACATGGCCGTTAGGTATGGAAGTGCACTTGCATTTGTTTTATGGAGGCAGAGAGTAACTCTGGCTTTTTATTTCCAGTACCCGCAGTGGGTGAGGCGTGTGCTGGGAGATGGCCGCCCCAAGTGTGTCCATCTTGCTGATGGAGGGAAGGCACAGACATTTCTCAAATCACTGTAAATTGTTCAAGTCAGTACCATGTCCCCAACCAGGAGATAGCCTTCCAAAGGGAAAAGCTACTTGCGTCTCGTCTGCCCTGGGCTTTCACAGCCAGATGAGTAACTCAAGCCAGCCATTCAGTATAAAGACGTGCCTCTTAAGGTAATAAAGATGGAGCCAAAGACCTAGATCCTTGAAGGTTTTCAGATGTTGGATTCCCACTGATGTAGGTAGGAATTAGGTGCCTGGATGAGGATCTGGGCATAAGTGTCTTGCCCAAGGTCAAATGCGAACTCCGTAGCAGAGTTGCTGAACTTGAGCACCCAAGCCCAAGGTCCTTTCTCTTTAGTCATGGAGAGCATCTTACCCCTCACAGCTTTTATGTTCACTTGGAGTGAAATCCATCCCTACGCAGAGACCCAGTGCAAGGTCTGTGCACAACTCAAGGTATTATTTTGAGCCCCTAGGCAAGCTTTAAGTGATGCATTAGTCTTTGTGTTGGCCCCTTTGGGGCATGAATTCCACCCTAACTGCTTACTAAATGGTGTTTTTACTTATTTTCAAATTCGAGGCATTTAGACACTGCCAACAAAATCAGAAAACCTGGGAATTTTATTGGAGATGGGTGGGGAACATGGTCATAAAGTTTGACCTGGTTTATTTAATTTGGTAAGAATAATAATAATTCCTCTTAGAGCTGACAGCCTGTATGTCAAAGTTTCAGCTCGATTTGAAATGGCTGAAAGATGAATTCCAGGGGAAAAATAACACCGGCTGCGTAATGCACAGTCTGACAGAGCCTTTAACTAGAGTGTTGCTCTCTACCTTAGTAAGCAGCAGATATAATTGTAGTTTAGAAGGGAGAGCTGGGTTTCATGTGATTAGGGATTGTTTGCATTCCCGTCCATTAGGAAACAAAGAAAAGGAAGTTGTTGGGGGGCTTTGCGTGTTTTAAGCCTGCATCCAATGTTTTTCTCCCTGGGATTTCCTTAATTACTTATAAAACCAATCACAATGATGGTCGTTTAATCATCAAACCCAGTCTTAAAAAATCTACAATGCAGGAGTTTGGGGATCTAACCTTGCAATAGCACTGCTCTGAAAATTGCAGATGTGATTTAATGTTTTCCCTTGAATCAACAGCGGGTGGGTGGGTTTTGTTTTTTTTTAATTAATTAATTCTGGTTCTAATTTGCCTTTTTGTAGGACCTTGATGAAAATCAGATGCACCTGATTCACTCACTATTCACTCTCCCCAGTGCCCTGGTGTAATTTATCACAGGAGAGTAAAATGTCCTGGATAAATCACAGCTGAATACATAAAGAAGCTGACCAAAAAATTATGGAGATCATCAAGTATTTTTTTTATGATAAAATATCTATTTAAAAGGAGAGCTGTTTCTGAGAGCATGCTGGGATTATTATTTTTTTTTTTCATGTAAGATCTAATTTCAGGAGTTTTAGGTGATTGGTTTTTGAAGGTCTCTAGGGGTTAGTTTACAGGAATGAGAAGAATCACAAAAAAACCCCCAGAATGCCAGGGTAACATTTGGGACTGCTAACTGTGGGTTGCTTGGTAAAGGGCATCGGTAGAGGCAGCGTTTTGGACCAGGTGGGGCAGTGGTATGATGGCTCCTATACAGATCATCACCTATTATGTCATCCAGCAATAACACGGTTCATATACTTCAGTGAGGCAGGGCTCACGTGTCCCTGTTAGACCCTGATCTTCCACACGCTTATATACACGCTTCACTCTAATCCCATAAGGAGTTCAATTGCCTTTAAGAGGAAGACTCAGGCATTTAAAGTTAAGACGTATAAGCATGTTTGTTGGATTTGTGTCTTACCGCTTGATCCGAACCTCGCTGGGGTTAAGTGATAGGATCCCGGTGATTTCAATGGGTTTTGACGCTGGGCAGGCATGGGATAGGCTTCCAGCTCCCACCTTGCAACCGATGCTGAGTGCGAGGACGCCTCCAGCCTCCATGTGTTGCTCTCTATAGGATCAGGAGGCAGAATCAGGGCTTCAGTAATGCGTCTCCACACCTTTGGGACCAGACTGGATTGCAGTGAAGTGGTGCTGTGTGGCAGCCAGCCTTCCCATGGTTTTGTCCCTCCCTGCATCAATGAGAGAGATGCAGAGTCCAGGTTGCACTCTGTAGCGATAGAAGTGTAAATCAGGGAGGCGGCATGCTCTTCCCCATAAAACCTCCATAATCATGCCCATTACACTTCAGAAATGGATAAATAAGGAACTGAGAGACGTCATTTATTCACAGCATTTGGAAAAGGGAACACGGTGTCATAAATCCTTGGTCACCACGGACTTCGGAGCTGCCACTTGGCAGCATAGAGCATCATGGCCGAGAGGAGGGCTAGCACATGCCTCCCCCGGCTTCAGAAACCTAATCCCCTCCCAAATTGAGAGACTTTTAGCTAAACTGTACCATTGAAGTCCCCTGCACACTATAAAGCACCCTGTTTCTCTCTCTGCACCCCACTGACTTGTTTTTTTTCTCTCTTTCCCAGTGCTTCTCCCTTTTCCCCTCCCACTGCTATTTATTTTACCTTTCAGTCTGGATCCATCCTACTTCCTCTTGTCTGGTGCCATTTGGACCAAAGCCCAAAGCAATAAAGCCATTCCTAGGACTCATTCTAAAACTTAAAAGAAAAATAAGAAAACCTCATTATTCAAAACAGCGCACGTGTCGGGGCACACGCATGTGAGCCTTGGTGGCGGTGTGTGGGGCTGTTTGGAGCCTGTATGTGCTGGTGCTATTGCTGCAGAATTAATGGTAAATGAACGATGATTATATTGATGGCTCATCATCATTGTAACAGGGGGAGAGAGGGGACTATCCCTCGCCTGTCAGGCTTTTGCCAATCCTCAACACAATGCTCCATGAAACCAAAGGCCCGGAGAGAACAGAACAGTCTGCAAATAAGAGCCACATCTCTAAATCTTTGGTTAACAAAAAATTGGCGATTTACTAGTATTTGAAGAACTTGCTTTTCACTGAAGCCCAACAGTGAAGTGACAAATGCAAAGGTATTTTTCTCCATAAAAAGGATGTAAATGAGAAAAGAATCCCCCTAGTTAGTGAAGTTATTCTAGCAAGTGGCTATATAAATGTCTTTATATTGTTATTTCCAATATTAGTTTGTTGTTCCTCCATGAAAGCTGATTTATTTGAAATGTTATTACTTGAAACACCCTAATCTTTTTGTAATAATTCATATACTGGAGATTACAGTTTTGGAAGGCAGCCCAGCTCTGGCTGGAATCCTATTTATGGATTAAAGGATTTGAACAGCATTGCCAGCTAGATCTCCGAAGAGCAGGATAATGTAAACCTGGTTCCATATAAAATGCTTTACCTCTGCAATAGTAACCCCATTAAAGGCAGATTGTTGGAGGACGTTGAACAAGGGGACTTTCATTACAGCAAAGCAGGCTATCTTGCACCCCTGAAGAGCAAGGATATTCACAGCCCTGGCTTGGGCAGCTGCCCCTTGGGAAGCGAGGCTGATGCTACCTCTATCACACATGTTCCTCTCCTTCAAGATCTCCTTGCACACAGCCCCCTCCTGCAGGTCCTTGTTGCAGGGCCTCAGCGGGTTCCTCCTGCAGGGCACTGCCCAGGACCAGGTGCCGGCGCAGAAGGCCAACCCCACGAAATGCAAACCATGCACATTATCCCGGCAAAGGACGAGCCTCCCACCCACCTCATCCCTGACCTTTGTCCCTGGTATAATGGAAAGGAACCAGTTGGTGTCTATAAATAACATGTGCACGTACAATGCATTGCAGCTGAAAAAAGGCACGTGTGTAGAACCGCAGCCATCTCTCTTGCATGCGACATGACGGCTATTGGACAGCACGCGGCGAGGCTGTTCTGCGTTGCTGTAATTGCTACCTCTGTGTCTAGCATTTCTGTAGTGTTACGGTGTTTTTCAGCCTGTACGAGGACGCTTGTGATGCCTGTTACTTTAGGGAGACCCAGCTGTCAAGCAGGGGGTCACCGCGCAGCAAGAGGAGGGGCTCAGGGAGGATATAAGCCTTGGCTGTGACCCTGGCAGCTGAGCAAAGAAGAGCTCCAGACTGCAGCCAGGCTCCTAACTAACCCCAAACTGGGGGAAGCAAGACCAGAGGTTTAAGGTGAGACTAGGAGGAGGTGAGGACATCCCAACTGGCCCACGGCCAAGGCAGAGGAGCAATGCCACAGCTGAGCAGCGCTGGCATCCAGGAATTGGGGCTGAAGGCAGAGAGAGCGAGCCACAGCTGATGGGGCCCATAGCCCAGCAGAAGCAGAGCTGAAAGAGCAGGAAGCTTGGCAAGAGCACCTGAGCCCAGATGGGGCTGGGGAGGCAGGGCTGAACTTGGGGTCCAGTTGCTGGGTTTGAAGCCAGAGCCCCGGAGGAGTGAGCGTGAGCGGGGCCAGGGAGCCCCGAGGTCCATAGCCCAGAGAAGGGCAGGGACTGGGTCCAGGGGGCCCAAAGTGGGGTACTGGTGGGGTGGAGCTGGGCCAGAGAGCCCGAGGGGAATTAAGTCTAATTAAGCAGCAAAAGACGGTTAAAGAGACAGAGGCTGGAGGCATGGGGGGCCCAGGTGATGGATTTAACCGAGGCTAAATCCATCACCTGGGCCCCAGGGTGCTGGGATGCCCCTGGGGAGAGACACTTACTGGGTGGGACATAGAGCATGATTGGTAATGTGTGTGAGGCATGGGTGTGTGGTAAGGGGATATAATAAGCCCTTAAATTGCTGAGCACTGATGCCTGAACAGCAGCATGGGCTCAAGTATCCCTGGGGCGGCCTCCTTTCCCAGGATCTAGTAACAACGAGGCATGGCAGGTGAGGTGAAGGGGAGCAAGAAGTGAGGGCAGAACAAGAGGCTGAGCAGCTGCCCCTGGGACAAGCACATACATGTGCTATTTAAACCCTAGTTGGAAAAGATGGACAGCTTGCAAGTGATGCACAGGCCTCTTCCACAATCTGGCTTTTATTACTGTAGTCCTGTAGTATCAGCAAGCCCTAGTCCCAGGCCAAGGACTCTTGTGCTAGGTGCTGTGCAAACACAGAACAAAAACATGGAACAACAATGTACCTTTTAGGGATGTGGTCAGTACTTGCACAAGGATTTCAGGTTTGCGCCTGACACGAGGTCTAACTAACTGCCATTATTTGCTTTATAATCCCATGTACTCTAGTGCACCATGCCAAGTTTGCTTCCCCCAGCCTTCCTGTAGAAGTAGCAGAAGTCCATGATATGTACCCGGTTAATAATGCTGTGCAGTACAGGTGGGTGTAAAATAGTCCGTGCACCGCCATCTCCATTTACTGTATGTCACACAGCATAGCGCTTCAGAAACCTTTGCAGGGCTGAGTGGACATGCAGGCCTTCCCTGGAGCCTTACCTCAGCTGGGACCATGCAATGCATGAGCCCTTCCTCTGCCACTGTAAGCAGGCCTCTCTTGATGCTGCTGAGGGTACATGTGCACACACGTGAAATCAAGACACTTCTGTTATACCTGATCCATTCCCATCTCCTTATAAGTGTAACATCCTTTGTCCTTCTTTCCACTTTGTGTTTCCAAGGCACCCGGACAGTACTGGAGAAGAAACCATTCTGCTAATGCTCCCTAATGTTTCTGTAATAATTCATGGGGCCTTTTGATGTGGTCATGTTCTGGCTGACAGCCCAAGTGTTTAATGGAGTCTGAGGCTGGGCTTTGATGGACATTTGTACAACTTGGGGTGTTTCTGCATGTAAATAGAACCAGCGTGAGTCCCCTGCAAAGCACTTCACCTTGGCCTAGGGTAGCAAAGACTGTAAAAGCCCGGGTGATCGGTTTTGTTCTCCCAGCATCATCCTCCCTCCACTCAGCCAATGGAGCTATGGCACAAAGTGGAGCAGGCTGGTAGAGGCAGCTTTTTCCAAGATTTTGGGCATGTTTCCTGCCACAGCAGGTGCTCACTACTAGCAGCACCATGTGGTACTGCAGAAGGCAGTAGATCTTGCCTGTAACTAAATAGTTTTTTGTGATATTAAAAGCACTTTTTGGAAAGAGCCAGGACAAAGAGGGTGAAATTCACTCTGAGTCATGTCTCTTGCACAAGGACCTCAACTTAGCAGTGCATAGGCCTTCTGCTGCCTGCTTGCATGGGGATAACTCTCATTGCTGGAAAATGTTTGTGCTTTAGCGATTTCCTGACCCAGCTTGGTCATCTTCTTGTGACCTGAAACATAGCAGTTGATAATGATGTAGTTCAAGTTACAGTAGCCTCTGTGTTAGACCTCCAAAGAGTTGGCTCTTCCTCTCTCTTTCTCGTTAGAGTAAAACAGGAAGTGAGAAGATTTGGTTCTGAGGATGTGACTAGACAGAGGCTGGCTAGCCAGGGAGGAAAGCATACACCCACCCTCTGCCAGATCAGGACAGGAATTACAGGCCCATCTCAATCCATAAAATGTGACATTCATAACAAACAAACAAGAAAAAGACACAGGGTGAGAGCTTTACCACCAGTGACTGAATCTCACAAGCTCTGTGTATCTGTGGGATTCACAAGAGACTGGGGATGTTGCAACAGGCTGACCTTTGATGGCCGGGCCTCAGTGCCAGCCGCTCAGCTGCTCTGGACTAAACCCCCGCCTCACTCTCCTGCCACGCCTTAATGAAAATAATATGAATCTTCTTTCTAAGGCCCACCATTCAACCGCTTGATAACAAAGGCCTAAGCACACACTTCAACCTCTCCTTATACATGTCCCATGCCTCGCATCAAATATTCTATATTCTCACATCCAGTAGTTCTGCATTGTCACATCTGGTCTTTACACGTTATCACATCCAGAATCCCTAGTCACAATTCAGTGATTCTGTCCCTCACTAGGGTCACTCATCTTCATCTGGGTCACTCTACACACTTGGCCCCTCACTGGGCCTTCTGCCCCTGCCTGGGGCCACACTCGGCCCTTCACTGGCCTGGTTCATTCTCCCGGCCCCTCAACAAGCCACTTTGGTCTTTCATCCCATGGGGCTCAGGTAGCTGCTGCCATGCCTGTCCCCCTGCCCTGGGGTCTTCCACCCCGTGGGGCTCAGGTAGCTGCCGCCATGCCTGGCCCTACTACACTGGGCTCTGGTGTCCCCCTTTGGGCTTGCCTGGCCCAGGGCTCTTCTCTTGTCAGTAACCCACCCATAGGCAGGGGCTGGGGTTTTCAGGCACCCCTTCTCACCTTTCACCAGGGTGGTAACTGGCCTGCTATTCTGGGGGGACTGTTCCCCTACCAGACCACCCATCCCCAACAGGGTGCAGTTTTAGGTCATGCCCAGGACCAGGAGCCTCCAAACCATCCCCATAGCTCCTGCCCTTCCCTCCAAGATGTTCCAGGAACAGCTCAGCCTAATGTTGCCTCCTGGCCAGCTCAGCTCAGACTGCCCTCTTTCTCTGAGGGCCAGAGTTAAAAAGGAGGTTGCTCTGCCCCCTCAACCAATCCCAGGGTCCTCCTAGGATCATGTGCTAGCCTTGATGAGGCTAGCACTCACCTGCTGGCTGCTCTGCTGCCAACTAAAAACTTTAAAGTGGCAGGCACCGCACGTGTTCTGCCACAGGTATGCAAGTGGTCACCACACACAGGGTCTGATCCTCCTGGGCTCAGCAGGGTATTTCTACTGGGGGAAGTTGTGCATCCTTAGGGTGAAGTTTACCCGAGTTCAGAGAACCCGCCAAAGGCCTGTTCTTAATGAATATTCAGGCTTATCAGGACTTTGATAATACAATAAGTGGGTGGATCCAGTTTGTTTGAATATTCTTATAATACCAGACTTATTCTCTGGGGTTAGAGACAGAAATACACATAAACCAGTATAAGTGATTGGCAGCTGGTTCAAACATGTAACACAACAGAAGTTGAGTGCACATAAACCACTTTCAACATGGCCAGAATCGGCTCAAGATAAACCCGGATGGATGCAGTATCAGATTTACTAATTTAGGTTAAATCAGTTTATTGAAATTCTGTCCCGGATCCCCTCCAGATTCAAGTTAACTCACAGTCCCCCAGCTTCCCAAGTTGCTTTGCAACTCCCCTGGAGGCTCCCCCTCACCCAAGCTGTCTGCTCCAGCCAGGCATGTCTGTTCACTTGCTTATTGGTTCAATCTATACAGCTTAGACTAACCTGCAAAGATTGAATCAATTCAGCCTCAGGCTTTTTGACTGTCTGTACTTAGCCTTGGACACTCTCTTCCTAGATTCAATATAGCTTCCTGAATGAGCGCCCACACTCCCGTCGCCAGCAAAGCACGTACAGCCCAGCCCTGCTCATTTTCCATCCACGTGTTAACAGGGATTGATAAAAAATCCCAGGTTTCTGGATGTCGTTTTTATCTGGGATGAATCTCTGAGAGGCACATTGTAAGGGACTTTTCCAGCTTTTGCTGTTGCTTATGCCTTCCACTTGCTGCGCAGTATGAAAAGCAATGAGACCGTGATGTCTGTGAATAATCAGAGGATCATTTGAGAGGATTAAAGCCTTATACAATAGGCCGGAGACTAATTGGAGGATTCTGTCCCTTTTTCTCAGAAATGTCCTTTCCTTTACCGCTCGGTATATTAAGTGATTGCCAGAATACCTCTAAGGAGAGAGTTAAAAATGAGTGAAAGAGAAGAGGAGCCTAAACATCAAATTCCTCCCTTTTCTGGATGCCCTGGTGCATTGACCTGTTCCACCTGTCTCTTGCATCGTGCCCTATTCAGGCGCAGTGGCCGGTGGTACTTTGTAGGCCTGTAACAGAACCACAATTAAGGAGGAGCACAAAAACAGCGCAGAGCCCCGGAGCTACGGCAGGGCAGCAACGTATCCTAAAACACAGGAGAGGCATGGAGCCTCACGGCATCCTTTTTCACCGCATGAGTGGAGCCCGCTTTCTCTTCCTGAAGGTGAACACTGCAAATTTCTCCTGGAGAGGACCATGTACCGCACAGAGCACATGCCTTTGGCATACAACAGCTAATAAATCAGGCTATAGCGCGGCAGCACACATTAGTATTTCCCCTTCCATAAACAAGCAAAAACTGTACTGTCAAAGGGCTTGATCTATTATAGCGACGGCACGCTGGCAAAGGGAACCAAGGATATATATTAGTGGTGCTAGGGGAAGGCTGTGTCACAGCAGCAGCGAGGGGACGCTCCATCTCCCTGTCACCGTCTTCCGCGGCAGAAGACGCAGTCCTGAAATCTCTCTCTACCTCTGCTCATTTGAATCCAAAGAAGATCCAAGGTGCATGCAGCAGTCCTCACAGGACGGCGGCTTTAGCAGCTTTCAGCAATTTAGGCGTGACTTCCAGATTTCGGAGCAGTGGCTGTCAGCAGGGCGGTCTGCCCGCTGCTGCAGGTGTGGCAGGGAAAAAAAGCAGCTTCAGTAGCAAGGCCTCCCCTGGACCAGCTCAGTCTCACCCCTGCTGAAGCATTAGTTTGCTTCATCCAACTCAGCGGCATGCGTTTGCTGCACCCTTGCAGCTTGCCCGAAGCGCAAGGGTGGAAAGCGAGGGTCGAGGGAGGCAGTGCTCGATAACAATGATCAGGACCGAGTAGCCCATCTGGCAGCGGGAGTCAGACAATACGGTGTATGCGGCTGTTCAAACGCTTGATTGGCAGGCCGGGCTGGGGCAGCACTTGGCATGGCTATCAAGCAGCAAAGCCATCCCAAAAATGCCTTTGCTCCTTCCAGTCTCATGGAGGGGGGCGAGGAAATTCCAGACCGAGCCTGCTTCTCCCAGCTTTGCGCTTGCCAGTTGGTCTCTTTCATTAGATACCAAAAAAAAAAAAGAAAGAAATCAATGACTTGGTCCTCCGTGTGATACCAGCTGTAGTGCAGGGATTACAGGGGTGAAATGAAAGGTGCTCCCACACAGGCGAACCAGAAGCCAGACATCGAGCTGTACGGAAAAATTCCCAGCTGCCAAAACAGTTGGCCAAAAAAACACATTTGTGTTTTCCCCCCATTGGCAAAAAGCTCCAGGATGTTTGGATGAGCTCCCATGAGAGTGAAATGGTGAAGAATGGGCTGCCCACCTTGCAATTTTTTATCTCATATATTATTTTATTTTTTTAAATCGAGGCTACTAGTGTTTGCAGCTGGCCAAATCATTTCTTACGAATAATATTAGGAATTAAGCCCCGCTTTTGTTTAGTAAATGCATCTCAGTGTTGGGGGTGTTACTCATACGTTTGGGTATTTTCATGCCATGGTATTTCTTGCTGTATCTGCTCTCTCCTCTGATGCCTGTTGTTTGTGTTGGTGTGTAGTTAGGCACCCTACAGCTACATGGTATTGTGT
The DNA here is from genome assembly GCF_030867095.1 of Alligator mississippiensis. Classification (NCBI taxonomy): domain Eukaryota; kingdom Metazoa; phylum Chordata; order Crocodylia; family Alligatoridae; genus Alligator; species Alligator mississippiensis. The sequence goes on along the minus strand of NC_081837.1, from coordinate 43,067,957 downwards.
CTGTCTGTCATTTGGCTGAGTGATCTTTTTGACGTAGCGACTGTCTGATAAAGCAGGCTGCCCTGGCTGGCATTTCAAGCGAAGGCTCATCAATGCTGAAAGTCATGAAAGAGATCGGAGAGCAAAACCTAGGACTCCTGACTCTTAGGTACCGACTGCTACCCACAATGCGTCTCTCTCCCTGGACAACCTGCATGTGCCATCCATCATTCAGCTCCCTCCCCAAAGAAGCTGGCTCTGGCCCCGTGACCGGTACCTACCTCTCGGTGCAGGATTGCGTGCGCTCGCTGGAACAGGAGGTGAAATCACACGTGCTGCCAAGGGCTTCAACGGCAGAGTTTGGTGGGAGAGCTGTGTTTCAGCATTTCAGTTTGTCTCGGTCCTCTTTCTCCTCTTAATTGCCTTAAAAGAAAGAGAGCTGTTCAACCTTTCCTGGGCTTGAGGAAAGGTGTCTTTTTTTTCTCTCTTACTATAACCAGGTAAGGAAATGTGGGCATGTTTCCTCCAAGCAGCAAAGAAGACTGAATTAAGGTGGAAACCCAGACACACACACCACCACCGTCAGGTCAGGGGCTCCGGCGGCAGCAATGTGCATCCGTGCCATGTTTCAGTGCAGCCAAGCACACACACACAGCTTGGGCTTCTTGTCATCTGCCCAAATCAGAGAAGTGCTCTCCAAGCAAATGCAATCTGTGCCTACCCCCATGGAAAGGGCCATTTCTAACGATCCTGCAGGGATTAGACCATTTTTAAATGCACTAGGAACAAGCCATTCAGCTGTGACAGAAAAAGCTCATATCTACCTGAATACTTTCCTCCTTCTCCCTCTCTCAAAATATCCTTGAAAGCTATCTTGTGGTGCTCGGGATATATTGATCTCTTGACACTGGGCAAAGAGAGGACAGACAACTGCAGGAAATCACTGGTGGGAGCAAAGGGATGGACCAGGAGCTTAATGTAGCACAGCCAGTGCTTAGTGCCTCACTTTGTTACCGAGGGGGGGGAAGAAATTGGGAAAACATCTGAGATTCTACATCTGTCCTGCTAGCATGCATGTTGTGGGAACAGGCAGAAAAGAGGTGAGGGATCAGGTGTATGCAGACAGTCCTTGACTTACAACGTTTCACACTTACAACATTTATAAATTGACACCCCGTTTCAGCTTTCTAACATCAGTTTTGACTACAATCAGCTTGATCCAACGCCATGCCACACCAGCGAACATGTTCACTGCATCACCCATCTCCCTGGAAAACATCTGTCCAAGCTTCCTTGGACGGTTTCTTAAGAAAGCAGACAAGACTCCAGAAAAACCTGCAGCCAAGACTCCTGAGACGACTTCAGCCAAGAACCCTTCAAAAAGTCCAGCAAAGTCACCTCAAAGAAGTCCTTCCAAATCAATATGATTGCTATTTACAATATAGATACATGACTGTACCTATATTACTCATTTATAATTGACTGAGTACAAAATTATGGGTTATTTTTGGTAAAAATAGGGTATCGGGCCTTGGTTCAGGAACCAATCCCTTATTTATAACATTGTTTCCTATGGGAAAATCGGTTCCAACTTATAATGTTTCAACTTACGACGAGGTTTTCAGGAACCAAGTATGTCGTAAGTCTGAGGACTGCCTGGGTTTAATACATTCTCCATCAAGCTCTCTCTCCTTCCCGACTCCTGGGAGAGGACACAGCCTTCTGCTGACAGCTGGCACGTGGACCAACAACGCAGAGCTTGCAGGGCAGATGTGCACAGTGATGCATGCACATCTGCCACATTTACCCCTCGAAAAACTGTGCTCTTTGCTGTCCTTTGCCTGGTTTCCTATCGTGAAGAGAGCTCAAGGCTACCACAGATGCTGGTCTCCTTCATTTTGCCACCTCCGTCTCAGGACTGACTTTCAGACTCTGGCCTGTTTTCCCCCATCTCCTGCATGGTGAATTCGGAGGACATCATAACACCAGTGCCATAAAGGATCCATCTACTTCCATCTATTTCCAGACCCCACCATGCCTGTGTTAATGAAATGGTTGCAGGCGTGTTGCTGGTAGGTTTTCAAAAAGCTTGTTGTGCCTTTTTTTGACATTTGACCTCTTCCTAGTAGTGATGGGCAGGAGAATAGCATGGATTATCACCCCTCCCCTCTTTGGGAGGAAGGGGGCTGTGATCTCAAGCAACTGGATGGGGATCCTGAGCTCAGTTCCCAGTTCTGCTACAGATCTACTTTGTGACCCTGGTCAAATGCCTTAATCTCTTTGTGAGCTAAGGAGAGGAAAGCTGCTGTTTGGTTTGCGTATCATTTGGTATAAAGCAGGTCCTGTTTCCAGCTGGGGCCTTAGGTGCTATTGGCATACAAATAATCACCATCCAAATATATTCCTGGCATCTACAAAATGGGGCTGAAAAAACTGACTCCAAGTTTTCCCCCTAGTCTCATGGCTCTGCCTTTGAGCAAAACTCGTTGTACCCTGGTGTAGCTTCATGGACGTCAGGGATGCCATTCCTGATGTATACCAGAAGGAAAGGAAAATGATTACCTGTTGTTCAAAACGATTGCATTTAAAAATATACTTCGTTCCATTTATTTTTAATGTCACATTAATTAAAAGCACATTTATCAGAGCGTCAGCAAGGAAACATTAACTATTTAAATATTTTATTGAAATATTCACATGCAACATCGTTTTTAAATCTGCACTAAATATTATTTAAATAACCAATTGAAGTTTAATTAATTCTTTATGCTAACAAATCTGCATTAATTTCATTCACGCGCAAATGACCGTGACTGATTTTTTTTTTTTTTTAAGGCATTTATTGGATTTTCAACAAGAATGGAATAGCGGATTCTGTGCTTAAGACTTGGAAAATGAAACATATCTTTTTTTTTAATAACCACTGGAAGTGTAATCAACATAATTGTCTTATTAGAGCTAAATGAAATCTTTATTTGATTTGGGTAATTTAAAGTATGACCTTTATCTCCTCCTCTTTGAGGATTCTTTGCTGCTTCCTGCAATTTTCACCCTCATGTGAACAACCTGGGGGAAGCCAGGGGTGATTTAATACAAGGGACCAGGCCTGTGTTTATGCTAATAACCACCACCTTGAGACCAGTAGACCCACCACCCGGGACACAAAGTGGAAGTAATGTAGCTTCCTTTGTGCGGCCACGATCCAGAGCATGGCTAGACAGAGAAGTTCCTGGGTGTGCACCCAGTGGTGCGCTAAAATGGCTATACTGGTCCCATTTCAGGAGTTAGCGAGCCCAGAGCAAGCACAGCGTGCCTTGCTGAAGCACTGTAGAGACGCCTGCTGACATGGAGGCAGCATTTTTACGGTTAAAAATAGCACCATCCTACTACCATCCAAGTCTATAAAGGCTGTAAAACCTGCAAGTGGTTACCTGTGCCCCTATCTCCGTGCACACGAACAGAGCCGCTGCTCACGTGCAGAGAGTTCACAGCATCCGGCTGTAAGCTGCTAGTTTTTCAGTTTGCACCAGGGTGACACCAAGTCCTCACCACCTGGCAGCGGCTGAAGAGCCAAAAGGAGGACCTTTAATGAGAAAAGTCACCAAATCCTCCATCTGACTCTTCAGACCTCCGTGTTTGCCCTGCACGATTGCCTCGCTTTGAATGAGTCGCAGCCACACGAGCAGTTTTTAAGGGGGGTAGTACTCGCACGCACATTTTTTATGAGCTAAGATGCGAGCAGCAGTGCTTGCTGATCCTGCTTTCTCCAGCTCTGATTTATAAGCTACTTCATACTCGGTGTCACTGAAGCTTAAGGATCCCTTAAGTCTCTTTCTTCCTTTGCAAGACAAATGAAAGGCTGTTATAGCAATGAGAAGGAAAGCCAGAGCTAGTACAGAGAGCAGGAGCAAAACAAACAAGGTGGGGGTGAAGGGATGTTTGGAGGATACATATATATGTATTTTCCTCAGTCGAAGGATTATGGTTGATTTTATGAAAAGTTCATCCTGAAGGCACCAGGCAGTTGCATTAGTTTAGCAAGATTGAGCTGTTTAAAATTTCAGGGTTGTCCGCCAAAAAAATAATAATAGGAAGTTGTATAGAGAGGAATGTGCTGACAGCAGTAATGTTTCGGTAATAATTCATGTGTTGTAGATGATGCTCTGGAAAGCAGCCCAGCTGGCTAATGTAGATTGGTGATGCTCTCCTGCTGATGGCTGTACAATTGATTGGCATTTCTGCTCCATCATGAAATCAGTTTGCAAATGAAATGGAGATAGTTTCAAAGGCCAGAACTGGGGGGAGACGGGGAAGGGGGCAGAGTGCTCGAGTGGGGATCAAGATCCAAGGTTGAGATGCGTCGTTCCTGCTTAAGGAAACAATCTGGGTTTGTTAGTTTGGTTTGATTCCAGTAAGAGCGCCGTCTTCTAGCAAAAGATGTGATTTCTTTCCTTCTCCCCCTCCATCTCCTTGATGGGCTTGACACACCAATCTGCATCCTCTGAATATCAGATCAAGTGTTTCTACAGCTGCCTATCCATGGAGGCTGTGCAGGCTGACAAAAGAAAGAGGTCCAAAGGCACGCGGCTTCACTTGCAGCCGTTTGGGGAATTCACTGCGATGCACAAAACAAAGCTTACGTGTTGCATAAGCCTGGTGTGGGCCCTTTGGGCAGGGGTCGATTTTACCCGCAATACCGAGTCCCTATCCTCTGTTTCAGTGGCTCTCAAACCAGGAGTCTTGGCAGCGGCGTGCTACTCCTCTCCTTGAAGGACTAGCATATCATGTCTGTCGACAGCCAGAGCCAGTTTTATTTCCTCTGAGAAGGCCCTGAGGGAAAGTTAATCAAAAAATCTGAACAATCTTGGCCAAGTCCCTTTTGCCATCGCTGCAACCTTTCCTCTCGCACTTTGTGTGCACAACTCCTCCGTGCTGAGGAGGGGCACATTGCTGCTAGTTTTTCCTCCCTGCGTTTGCTCTTTCTGCGGGGCTGGGATCTTGGCTCAGTGACTCCTGTGCAGACACCCAAGCGCGAGTCGCTGCCAGCTGAAGTTAAATACGAACATCGCGGCAGACTCTCAAGGGGCACAGAGGAAGCAGAAGCTGCCTTCACCTTCCTAATTTCTGAGGCAGCTCCTGTGCTAATCCAGGTCCCCCAATCAGCGTAAATTTTCAATAGGAGACATTTACAATTAAAACAGACCCTAAGTGGCTCTTACACCAGCCTTTGCTGGCTCCTGGGCAGCACCACACTTTGCTCTCCCTCTCAGGCTCCTTTTTAATGCACTGTGGCTGAAAGCAGCATCTTCTGACCATGACATTACCCTTGAGCTTGTTGGGGACTCCAGGACTAAGTACAGACAGTCAAAAAGTCCAAGGCTGAATGGATTCAGTCTTTGCAGGTTTAGTCTAAACTGCAGAGATCAAACCGAAACAGAAGCGAACAGACGTTTCCCTTTGATTCAGGAAATGCTGCCACGGGCCTGCAGTGGCTCAGGCCAGAAGCTGGGCAGCTAGAGCATGGCTCTCTGACATGTAGCCAGCATGGGCTATGTGTCGCTTCCTCTTCCTGCTGCCCCTGAGGTCTCTGGGATTTTCAGGCCAGCATCACAGCAGCAGGACTCTGCAGGGTTTCTCATCACTTCTTCCTCCTGCTTCCAGGTGCCTCTGGGAGTTGTAGTCCACAGTTGCAGCCAGCAATAAGTTTGAGCAGGGGGACAGGCGTTTAGTCCCCCTCTTTGGCCCTGGACCCAAGCCGGGGTTTGCCTAGGGGGAGGCATTCCTCCTCCCCACCCTGCAGACTGGGCTACATCCCCAGCTGGGCTTGCCCCCACTCCTCCCCTTGTCAGCCAGCCCTCACTGCTCCAGCTAGGGAGCAGAGGAGCAGAGCTAGCCCTTCTCTGCTGGAGCAGACAGCATAGCCCAGCCCAGGACTGCAAAGCATGCTGGGATACTGGGGGACTGTGATTGAACTTGAACAAGGAAGGGGTCTAGGACAGAAGTTTCATAAACCAGCTTGACCCAAATCAGTTAAGTCTGATAATACATTCAACCAGGTTTATCTTAAACCAGTTTCAGCCTTGGTTTATGTGCAGTGGACTTCTGTTCTGTTAGTGATTTAAACCAGTTCCTAATCATTTAAACCAGTTTATGGGTAACTTCTGTCCCTAGCCCAGGTGAGCCTAATGCCACCCAAAGACCCAAGGAACAGTTTTTGTCCTATTAATAGCAACTCAGCTGCCCTAATATTTGTAGCAATTGTTGCTCAGAGACTTCTGCGTTCCTCTCCGAGGCTGGTAGGCTAAGATGGTTTTAATGACCATTTCTAGTAGTTATTAAAAAAAAGATGTGTTTCATTTTCCAAGTCTTAAGCAGAGAATCTGCTATTCCATTATTGTTCAAAATCCAATAAATGGCAGGTGGTTTCATAGAGTTCCCCTCACTGTGTCATTTTGGCTTTATAAATGACATCTAAAAACCCAAGCCAAGAAACATCAGTGCGCTTGAATGAAATGTCAGACCCTGCCCTCCCAGCAAACATGGGTGACTTCACCATTGTACAGCGTTTAAAAAAACCTCACTAATTCACCCTTTCCTAGGCTGCCCGGCCCATAAGTCACTAGCACAAAATGATAGTCTCACCCTACCTCTGAGCAGACACGTAATAGAGAGACGAGAAAATGCTGTCCTTGAGAGGTCTAGACTTCATTACTCCTACAAAATATACTGCTGGACATTCTCCAGCATAGTGTGGAGTATCTTCATAAATAATTAATACTGAGCCACCTTTGTGAAATACCGTAACCAAGGGTGTTTGGGGATGCAGCGGCTCTGCTTGCTTTATTGGTGTGTTTTTGCTTGCTCACAACTTCCCAGTATTTGGAAACTTGGAAATTGGCCTTCTTGTACTTACCCACGTGCTTAATTTTAAGCACACCCGATCACACTGAGGCCAGCAGAATTATTTAATGCAGTTCAGATTCAATCACTTGCTTCCAAGCTTTATGGGATCGGAGATGGAACTTAATTTCAACAGGGATAAATGTTAGCCTTTAAATAAATGCAGAGTCCAGTTGTGCTCCTGGGCAAAAGCTTACTGAAATGTGTAGTCCTATTAACAATGCAGTCAGGTGCACAGCATGTACGGGCATGTACTCTGGTAGATGGGCCCAACTGACTACAGTGCCCCTTGGATCACGAACACGCATGCTGAGGTTTTCAGACACCAGCACCCTAATTTAGAGCCTGCCATTTGCAAGCACAAATAATTTGGGGTGTAATACTTTTGCCCCAGTTGGCTGGAGGCCAGATTAAATCACCTGACCATTTAATGCTTAATTGCTCTAGCCATTGGGTCTGCTGCAGTCTCAGTATCTTTACTCCTACAGTTGTTGGCCTCTGCACATTGGAGGCACAAAAAGCAAAGGTCAGTTAAAACCAGGCTGCAAATCTGGTTTATACCATTTATGTTCCAGAAGCAGCAAGATTGAGTAGAGAGGACAGGAGAGGTGTTGAAAAGGATTAGGCAGAAAAAAGCCAGTGGGGACAAGCAATTCTGGGTTTATGTGATGAGATAATACAATACTTATGCTATCAATGAAACCAGGGAGCTCTTTCCAGGTGTGCACAAAATCATATTTCTATTTTTTTTTTATCTGCAGCTGCTCTCCTATATTCCTGTGCTATACAAGCACCATTAAAGCAGGAATTAGAGTTTAAGAGACAGTTATTTTTTTTTTTCAATTTGCCTGAGGTGTGAAATGGGATAAAAGCAAAGAGTCTGAAAAGTTCTCCCTCTCTCCAAAACACTCAGCCACACAACAGAGGCCAGCTCCAAGCAAGGACACAGGCCCTGAAATCAGAGAGCCTCCTGCAATGCATTCCCCCAGTGGACCTCGGTGCCAGCCACCAAACCCAGACAAAAGCACGGGTCCAGGGCCGAATAGCTGCCCTCAGAAACATTAGTCTCCTGCCCCATGGGTGATTTTTAGGGACAGTTCCTGTTAGAACTGAGAAACTTAGAGATGCCCACTAGTTTCAATGGGCTTTAGCTCTGTCATCCCTCTGCATGGGGACTTCTCATAAATCTTCCCTGTCTGCACAAGCTAGGTGATTTGCCGACCAGAAGACAGTTTGAAACCTCTACAATTTTTATGCTAATTTTGTTGCAAAACATTTCATCGAACAATTTACAAAGTCTACTATTCTAACAATTTAGTTAGTCAAACTTCTGCTCCCTGCCCTCCCTTGTCCCCCGATATCTAACCATACAGGTTTGTAGCAGACCTTTAACTACTACATACACTTCTTGTCGCCCCATTCCCTTTCCTGCCATTAAGTGGGGTACTCTGAAACTGGGACTATTGTTCTCATCACACAATACATTAGGTGATACAAACTGCTAATGAACAAACCCGCAAGACCATAGTCACCTGGTTTATCCCTCTTTCCAACAAGTCGAAACACATTCCCACATCCGAGTATATTAAAAGGGTTATAAATTCATCTGGCAGGAGACCGCATGCTAAAATTGATGAGTGTGATCAGCAAACTATTCAGATAAACATGCTTATTATTAAAGCTTGGCTAGGAACAAGGTGACATGCAGAGAAACTAATGCAGAACAATCTCGCCTTCATCTCTGGGCCTTATCAAGCTTTAATTTTTGCTACACAAGATTAGAAGAGGGAAAAATGGTTTGGGGGAGCTGATTTTCTTTTTAATTCCTATTTGTACACACACAGGGATTTGTGTCTGAATGTTTTTGTGGGATGAGGTTAGATCTATACACCTATCCTCAGAGCCAAAAGCCCTTGGGAAAATTAATGAGGGGTTGGGTTTTTTTGTTTCATTTTAATCCAACAATTTTCCTATCTTTAATGCCTCTATTTCTGTGGAGTTGGATGTAATGTAACTCACTTTCAGGGCCAAATTCTGAAAAATGCCTTGATGTTTCAATCGGTCCTTACTCAAACTATTCAGTCAGTAGGCCAGATCTTCAGACGACGTAGATTAACACGCTCTATTGCCTTCATTGAAGCTATACTGATGTCTAGCATCTGAAGAGGGGCTGGACTCGATGATCTTCCAAGGTCCCTTCCAGCCCTAATGTCTATGAAATCTCAATCCAGAATGACTTGATACCATGCAACCGCTGAGATTTGGCCTTATCTAGACTGCAGTGACTTAATGCCCAGGTGCAGTCCAGCTGTGTCCTAACAGTCAAACCTAATTTCCTTTTGCCTTGGTGAGATCCAACCACATTTGGTCCATGTTGAGGGATCGGTGCCACCACCCTCCAGGGTTGGTCTCATCTGCACAGGCAAAACAAAACGGTACTCTAACATGCTTAGGAAATAATCCTGTTGTAACCAACTTCCTTGGCATGGCAGCAGTTGTACCAGCAATGAATGAGCTGGAGCTGAGGGTCCAACCTCCTTTGCTAAGTAGAAGTGACGAAGTCCTGTGTGTAAAACAAGCACACAAACCCATGACTTGGTCTTGTAACTCCACTCGAAGATGGATCCATTTTCTACCAAAGAGAAGCTACAGTGGCTTTGTCTTCGGTCTATAGCTGAGACTCATGTCTACCTCTACTTAGCCTTGGTAATTTTAATTTGGCTTTCGACACACAAATCCACAGACATTTGCAACAAAGCCCAAAGTTCCCTTCTATGCAGCTCACTTTTGTTGTAATAATTTGTTTACAGAAGAAAAAAATGGTGAAGATATGAAATAGGAGGACTAAAGGGAAAAATGCTTTGTGTTGCATGAATAGAATTCATCTGAAGATCAAAAGCCAGCCTTGGGTTGCACAAAGTACAATTGCAAATAGTTTACCTATCAACATACGGGGCCAGCTCACCAGCTCATATAACTAAGAGCCTTTTAATTAGAAGGCAATTTAAAATGGAGGATCCTTTGTGAAGAGAAGGAAAGGGAAGCCCCAAAACACAAAGTAAAAAGAAAGCAAGCCAAGACCCATAATTGTGGGAAAACCGATCCAGCAGACACTTTCTGAATGTGGCTTCTTAAACCTGCTGGGCAATTGTAAAAATCTCCTCGTTTCATCTATAAATCTTGCAGATGAAGCCCTATGAATTATTTGCGTAATGAGATTAAGCAGACATTAATGTTACATGGTTTTAGATGTTTTAAATTCTGCAGATGAGAGAGGGTCAAGCACGGAAGGGCAATGTGATGCAGCGTTGTGCAAAGACCATGCGAACGGCTCATCTTCCTAGGGTCACATCCCCCTTGGGTGTGTCAAATGTCTCTCTCTGCACAAGAGCTCCCTTCCCTTTCCTTGCCAGTTTAAGACGGTATGTTCCCAATGTATCAGGAAAAAAAAGGGGGAGGAAAGGGGAGAAAGTGAGTGTGAGATAGGAAAAATATGGCAGAGAGAAAGAGCATGCTCTTTTATTTTTAGAGCATACATTCTTTGGATATAAATGCTTTGTGTTTTACCTTTTATAAAGCAAGGCTTTATGTAACTTCTGGGTATTGACAGGCAAGCATTGTACTCCAGCAACCCCCAGAATATTCTAATTTTGTTTCTGGAGAAGCAGAAATGAAAACCCCCAAGAAGATTTCTCAGGTGAAGTAGACATGAGAGCATCAATTTTTCTCTCATTAAACTAAACCACTTGGAGATGTATGCCAAACAGCTTAACCAAGGTTATTCTTACTGTGTGGGAGAAAGGAGCGTGGATACATTTAGTGGGAGAAGCGGGGAGGCAAGGGCAGCTGGGTCTGAAATGTCATGGGCTGCAGCTGTTTTTCTTAAGAGTTTGCAACAGAAAAATAAATACCAAACCACGCAGGCCCGTCCAAGGAATGCTGCTGTGAGAGCAACTGAGCGAAACAGAAATACCTTCATTTCTCCCCATGCACCGCTGCCCCTTGCAAGGCTGCCTCGTCCCGCTCATCTGTGGGTAACAATTCCCAGAGCCTGCAGGATAATTGCTAATGGGACGGTTGATTAATGGGGTAACAGAATCAAGAGGCTGACAGACATTACTGTCAACATGCTGGAGTCTAACGGATAATTCCCTGCTTAGAGATCTTAGGGCTATTTCACTGGGTGCAATTCAAAACCATTCCTCTGAATGAGAGAGACCTCAATGCTAAATACATGCCCCCACCTCTCTCTCTCTGTTCCCTCACCTGTTCCCATTCCTCCTTGCTCACAGGTCCTTATTTCCAGATGGGTGAAAGTTTGTAGCTATAAACTTTTCAAACAACTCCCAGCTAAAGCTAGTTGGGAATTTTGCAAGAAATGGTATGTTTGTGAATACATGCCATTTGCTTGAAGCTAAAGCTTCTCCTGCAAAAGTGGACTGTTTTCACCCGTGTGCTTGCTGGGATGTGTTCTCAGATCCAGAACAAAGTTTTGGACTGAAGAGATATTCATCCCAGAGTAGCCAAGCATGGCTGGGCTCTACAGCAGTTGTCCAAAATACAGAAAAATGGTAGAGCAAGGTTTTGAGTGGGCTCTTCTACAACCCAGGGAGAAAATATCCCTGCAACCAAGCTATGAACTATGCACAGGGTGCTTGCACTCTCCTGTTACCCTCCCTCCTACATCTTCAAAAGGTTTTGGTCCAGTCCTAAAAGAAATCAAGAGAAATTTTGAAAACCTAGTGACAGAACGTAGAAACACCTTTTCCAGCCTAGCTCTGCTCCTAGTCCTAGTCCTGTCTTCTAAGAAGAATCAAAGCACTAATCCACACTCTAATCAATAGTTACCTATACCTTGCACAACCAGGTTTTATTTATAAAGGGGGTGGGGGCAGCATCATTATCCTGCTGGCGTATAAATAAGGGCTGAGATTAACTGAGGCTCTTTTTAGCAGTGGTGACTTGAGGGTGGAAAGTGGGGATTTGCTATTAACTTGTTTCTTGCTTTTGGTAGTGGTTTGTTCTTAACTGCTTTCTGCTAAAATGTTTGGTAGTGATTTTTTTTTTTTGTATTTGCTAAAGATATTCATCATCAGGTATGTTAAAGCTCCTTGTGTCTACTATGTTTCCAGATGCATGGACTGATCAGCTGCAAGTGAAAGTATGGTGCTCTTTAGGGGAGTCCATACCATGGTAGCATTGAGTAAATAGGGCCCCAATCTTGGTTCTGTCCCAGAAAGGAGGTGGCTGGGATTTGCTTTGCTTGGGATGTCTCCCAGGGATCTCAAATCCTTTTTTCTCCAGCCATTTGCTCATGTGGCTGCCCCTACTGCCAACATCCATTCAGCTGTTGGTTGAAAGGGAGGTATCTCTTCTTAATCTCAGTTAGCTCTAGTTTAACACAGAGTTGGAAACTTCCCTCCCTTCAGTCATTTAGGGGGTTTGTTCAGCACAAGGGTTGTGATGGCTGTGTATCTATTGCACTGTGGTTTGTGCAGGTAAATAAACATGCATACAAATAAAACCTCTCCAAGTACTAAACCACCTATGAGACATCAATTATTTTCCTTGCCTAGATTCCTTTATTTGTAAGAAACCCTCCAAAACAGAAGGTCATGCTAAAAACTGGAGATGACAGTTGTGACAAAAGCTCCGAGACGGCTCCTGCAAGCTCCTATAAAAGATGCCAGCTACAAAAGGCCTTTGCAGGACCAATTTTATCTCTTTAACCTTTCCCACTTTCAAACAAGGTTTTGTGTTTTGTTTTGTTTTTTTGTTTCTTTTAACAATAGCCAATTGATTTTGCCATCTAGTTCTCAGTGGCATCAGCTCTTGGTTTTGGTGATTCTGGGAAGATAGGTCCAAGTGGCTGTTGTGTGATTCATTTTCCATGACCTCTGTTCTTTAAAGCTATTCACCTTGAAGGTGAATACTCTTCTTCAGTTAACCAATCAAATATACATACGGGAGTCTTCTCGGGAAGATGCGCGAGGGGAGTAATCAGGAAGAGAATGTGTTTTAGGATGAATTATTGATCACGGTTTCAATAAAAACAACCGTCCCCATGTCCTATTTAGCTGAATAGGATTGCATTTTCTGGTGGCCTTTACAGGGTTAAGGCAGATAACCTCTCTTCTTGCCAGACAACTCTTTCACCAGGCAACAAATGTTTGGGCCTTTTTTTGAGGATCCATGTCCAGAATGAGCCTATCTATAAAAACCTGAGAGAAAAATGTAACTAGGCTTAAAACACAATGGGCTCCAGGCTGCCATGGTAAATAATCATGGCATAACATCATGTGAGATAGATGGATAGATGGGTGATAAGGTTAAAAAAGAAATGTCTGAAACTAATAACCCCATGTAGATCTATACCATCTTCCAGCTAAAGATCTCCAAATGACACATGGGCATTCATTAATTAAGTCTCACAACAAACCAGGCCCCTTTGATAAATAGGCAAGCTGTGGCATGTATGATGAAGTGAGTTGCCTGCGGTGCCTCAGGAAGTCAGTGGCGGAGGCCAGAAATAAAAATCAAGAGCCCAGGTCCTCGGTCTTCCGCCTGGGACACGAGGCAAAGTTGATCAAAAAGGAAGAACCAGTTTTATACGACAGGTGAAACAATAATTAGTTCTGCCAAGACTGACGTCTTCTCTTCACACACATGCACAGTGCTGTCCTGTTGCTATGTTCGTTTCTGCATCCTAAAACGTTGTATGTATATTGCTCTTTGTTCACATTTATTAAAACTACAGCATAGAGACTGCTCCGTGTCTAAATGCAAACTGATCCTGAACTAATCACCTCTGCTGTATCTCTCATTCTCTCCTTTAGTTGTGTCTGTGTGTTTAATTAATAAAACATTTGCGGGGGAAAATAAGGCAGGAGGGGGGAATAGGAAGAAGAAGGGGTGAAAATGGGAAAAAGACAGTGGAGAAACCATTGCAAATGAAGTTGATTCCAGAGGAAAGGAGAAATATGAACAGGTCTACAGACTTCCAAACTGCATGCATTTCTTTCAGCTTTGGGAACCATCAAATGAAATAAATTATTAACACGTTGGACTGTATAGAATAATTTCTGTATTGAGGCCAGGCTGGGCTCTTTCCTGATCAAGTTTAACAGGAAAGGATTTAAATTGAGGTCCCCGAACTGAAAAGGTAACACATTAATCTAACTCATTACACAAGCCAGAAATGAATTCACTTTTTTTAATGATGAAGTATCTTGTTATCTGCCACAAATGTGGGCTATCAAAAAAAAGAAATGTTGGGCATGCAATTGGATGTGTATGAGACGAACAAGGAGGAAGAATTCAAATGGGCCAATATGACCATTTCTTTCTCCTAAGCTTGTCATCTTGCCTGTGGATTTTTGTTTTGATCAAACGTCAGTCGTGATGCTGTGGGTGGATATATATATATATATTGTACATGTATGAGTGTGTGGAAGAATAATTCTCTGTACTGCAGATGAGTCAAGATATTTTGCTTAATGGAGTAAAACTGTACAAGGGATGTTGGCAGAAGGGCAAATCAGAGGATCAGAATAGTCCCTTTTGAAACCCCTTTACATCCCTGCCTTTGCAACAGTTCCTGGAGTGCTTTGCTTGTTCTAGCAATGGATTTCACAAACCATGACCCAGAAGGTCTCACTTAGACTGAGTGACTCACCTGTTTGAGGCATCTCCATTTCTGGTGCAGCATTTTTGGCACTTTAAAGGGGCCTGGCTGTCAAAATCCTGAGCACGAGAAACAGGCCCCTTGAAGGTGCCTAAAACTGGGTGTCAGAATACAGAGCATCTGAAATCACCGGCTGCCTTCGAAGATCTTGGCCTTTGTCGGTTGCCTGAATAAGAACTGTATAACTCTCGTTTCCTGAAATAAGGACTAAGTTAGAGCCTGAGGTGCTCTGGGCTTTGCCTAACTCAAGGCTTGCTGGCTAGGACGCTTGCTGAGGAGTGAGACATGCAGGTTCAGACCCCGCCAGGCAAGGTGGGCAGCCTATAAAATGTATTAGCTACAACCTGCATGGTGCACAGGTCCTTTTTGGCATAGCAAAACCTTGCTGTTCATCGTGTCCATCCTTTTTCCGTGCAGTGGAGGCCTAAGTTTGGCGGCCCTCTGCACAGGTGAGGCGAGCAGCTGGGAAGGGGCCTGAGAAATGGCATTGTTTCAGGCTTGTCATTAATGACAATGAAACAGCATTAACAAAAGAGGGGGAAAGGGAGAAATTTAGAATCAGCAAAATGAGTCAGGCTGGGAGGGGTGTGTGGACAGCATGAGATGCCAGCAGGGAACAGCAGGCCAGAAAAAATAAAACCAGGAGCCTCTCTTGCATGCTTTCTTCCTGTCCTTTGTGTTAAGATAAAAATAACTAAATAATAGCAGGCGTGCCGGGCGGCTGTGGGATGAACAGCCCCGGACAGGCTTTCTGTGCAGGCAGAGACATTGCAGCAATGGCAGATGAGGGCTTCCCATGCTGCCTGGCAATCAGCATTGCCTTGCAGGGCAGTAACCAGAGAGGTCAGGCTCTAGGATCCCTTTGAATATTGATTTTTGGGTTGAAAAGGCTCAAGTCAGACCACAACAGGTGCCTGCAAGTGGTTGTGGGTCTGCAGAGCCCTGGGCAGTAGCACACAGGTGATGTGTGGCCCCCCGTGGTGCTTGTGAGTGGCAGTGATGAGTTCACCAGGCTCAGCTGGCTGGGTGTCACATGGCTGCCTGATGCAGGTGCAGCAAAGCAGGGTCCTGGCTGAGGCTGGGAGAGATGAGGACTGAGAAAGGGTTTTTGGGGTGGTGTGTCCTTGTGTTCGAGCCAGGAAGAGGAAGTTGGAGAAGAGGATGTGTGCCCTTGCAGCCTGGTAAAGTGGGGTAAGTATGGGTCAACACTGAGACTGTGTTTCTTGCTAAAACCAGTCCAGGGGAAAGGGATATGGTGTTTTATGTTGCCAGCTTCTGCTGCCTGCTGGCTAGTGTGCTTTCTTTCCGCAGGTCAAAGAGTGGAGGTGAGGCAATGCTTGGTGTCTGGGTGAGGAGGAAGAAGAGGATGCTTTGCTTGGTTTCTGCCTCAGGCCCTTCATTTTCCCCCCAGGTATGCATCCAGAGTGTCTGGAGAAATACAGGGCTTGTAAATGGGATCAAATCAAGGCAAGCAGACAGGACTGGGTCCCCCACATCCCTGAGGCAAGACCGTGTCCCACTGAAGTCGCTGGGTGCCTCTAGGGTGACTTTTTTTATGCCTAGTTCTTCACCTGCAGTCCAGTTTGCTTACATCAAGGTGATTGTTTCTCAGAGCCACCCAAAGTATCTGGATTAGGGTGAATGCAAAACCTCAGCCTAAAGCCCCCTTCCATAACATGCCCCACTTCCTTGCATATTGGGTAAGTGCTTAATTTGCTCAACTGTATAGCCCTGTGCTGCTGCTGGTTTTTTCCCCAGTTGCTCACCCTTGTCATATTGGAGTGATTTGCAACTGTGATGGCCTGGGAATGGTGTGAAGCAGGGATCTTTTGGGTGATAAACATTGCCAGTAAAAAAGATCACCCCAAAAATTTTTACCATTGTAACAAACCCTGGCTGCGTGCATATCGGTTAAGTGCATAAACTGCCTAAGTGCTGGGCATCCTTAAGCCTCACCTTCTGTCTTGTAGCAAGACTGTAGTCCATTTAACTGCGTAATAATCAGCCTAACTTAACTAGGGGCTCTCAATTTAAAGTTTCTAAAGCAGCCCCTAATGACACAGCATCTTCAAAGTGGCTATTAAAGGTGTTCTCCGAAACAAGGCAGAGAGACTAAATGAAGTGCAAGTAGCTAGGGAAGGCTGCTCCTCTAACGAGTATGGTTTACACTGAGTTCAGGTGAGTGTCTTGTCTTTTCCTGCTACCACCGCCAAGCCTATTCCCTTGCATGGAGCAGGCTGCATTCAAGATGCAGACCAAGGGGAACGTCCATGAAAGCAGATGCAAAATGATGCCAAGGCAGAGTGGTATTTTTTTCACATCTGTTCTGCTTTGACTTCCCACTGGTTAAACAAATATACAAGGCTGCAGCTGGGGTTGGGGTAAGGAGATCTTGGAGATTCAAGCCCACAGGACAATGTCTGTAACCTCCCAAGTGTTAATTCTGCATATCTATTCAGCATATCCCTGATTGATACTGTGCTGTTAAAGAGCCTTTGCCCTCCATCTTAACCATGGTTTGCAGGCTTGTGCGTGGCTGGAGCCGTGGCTTTTCAGCAGTGCTCAAGTTTGTACATATCCTTAGCTCATGTAACTGGTGTCGCTCCACTGGAGTCAGGAAAGCTGAGGCTGGTTTTGCTTTGGGGCCTATATGTGTGTGCTCTTGCATCTGTTATTTTTACCCCTTCTCCATGCTCTGTGATACTGCATGGGCACTAGGATGCGTTTGACTGCAAATATATGTGGTTAAGTCGTTGTATAGTGATTGAAGTCCACTGCACTGATGATTTACAGTCACTGAACAGTAGTATCCCTGCACAACTTGCCAAGCTGTGTTGTCAATCATCGCTGTAATAATCTTTTGTTTGGGTATTGTGCTTGCCACGTCCATATTTTGATATGATATGATGCCGCCAAGGTAAGATTGGCTTGGACTGAACAATAACTCATATGGGGCCAGAGCCAAAAAAGATAAAAGTGACTGCAGGAGCATTATTCTAACCTTATTATGTGACAGCCCTATCCTGCCTGGGGCTGAGTGTCTGTCGGCATCTGTTGAGGACCCTAGGAAATCAAGCTCCACCTGAACGATGAGTATCAGCAGGCCAGGTAGTTCAGGGCCTGGGTCAGCAGGGTCTTTCATAAAAGCCCTGTGAATCACTAAGGCTAAAAAAATCATTAATTAACCTTTTAGCATCATTAAAAAGATCTTGTGGCGCAGGGAGGTTCCTCGGAGCAGGAAGCGGTGAACAGGTGTGAAGTCCTGGGTGGGATCATCTTAATTCTGTCAGACTAAATTATGCCCTGGCTCTTGCTGATGTAATTCCCTTGACTTTCATGGAGCAACGCTTGATCTTGCACAAGTAAGCCTAGGGGGGAGCATTTGGCAAAGGCCCTCCTCTCTTTTGGGAAGGGAGTCCATTCATGTGCAGTAAAATGAACTTTTAAAGGTTGGTTTCCTTTGGGAGAAGGGTGAGGGGATTTAAACGGCTGAGAGAAGCAAGCAGAGTCAGTATGTGGTTAAAATGTTCTTCAGGAGGCTGCAATACTGGCTTACACAAGGTCTATTTAACTCTTGTGGAGCATTTTTAAAAATTTTTAGGTAGTTTGGTGCCCTGTGGGCTTTACAGAAGTGCCAGGTGAGCCAGGTGGCTACCTCCTATTGACTTTGGTTTTGACCCTAAATCATTTATTTGCTTTTTCCCCTGGAAAAGGGCCTGAGGATGAGGGAAGAAAACTAGTGCTTTGCCCAACTGCCTTGCTTGGAGACAGGAGCCCATTCCTACAGGTCTGGGGGTGTGCTGGGGCTGGGATGCCTAATGGAGGTAGGCGGTGGTGTTGCAGGAAAACCTTCCTCCAAAGGGAGCCTGGTGCCTGTTTGCTGTGGATTTATCACACGCTGCTTCACAGCGGGCCGGTCAGGCTGCGTACGACACACACTTTGTATAAACAGGGGTGCACTTTAAAGCCATCCTGTCAGACGTGCTTATGCCTTCAATCATAACGCATTTATTTCAGCGGCTCCATTGTTCTGCCGTTTTTGAGAGTCCAAAGCAAAGGATAAATTTCCCCCACTTTGTGCTGTCTATTAAGTCGCCAGATGTGTTTTATCTTGTGTAGCTTTGTGTCGGATAGTGAATGAAGGGAGCTAGGGGAGGGGGAAATCGATCCTAAATCCCCCCCACCCCAACTTGGCACCGATCAGGTGAGCCGTGCCAACATCTTGCATGTTGAGAGACAACCCAAGTTGCAATGGGAGTTTGTGTAGGCTAAAACGGAGACAAAGCAGCCAGTCAAGATGTGTGCACCCACCCCCATATCTGCAGATCTCCAGCGGGCAGATGGCTTACAATAGATGGCAACTGCTACGGTCCCCACTGCCTGCTCCTTTCTATCAAGCTGCTTCCCAAATCTGTGACTGTTACCAGCCTTCGTGAGAGTAGCGAGGCCCATGAGCTCAGCATGGGCCCTGGCACACAAGAGAGTGGCCGAGCCAAAAATTACACGCCTGTTTATACAAGCCATTCCAATGAGGAAGAGCAACCAGCATCTGTCTCCACATTAGGTCCTTGAGCGCTGCTTTCTCCCCTCAGCCAGTGCTGGCTTGTGTGCGGTGTTTATTAAACAATGCTTCTCTTTCTTAAGGAAAAATGTGCAAATGCAGTCCCTTTTACCAATAAAATTACAATAAATGGCACAGTGTCTGAAGAGCAGCGGCAGGACGTGGAGAAAAGGAGGCCTAGGTTGGAAGCTGTGCTTTGCAGATATGAGTGTTGCTTTTAGTCGGATGCAGGGCGCCACGTTTGCAGCAGATGTCCGAGCCTGGCTGCAGCTATGGTGTTTGCCTCTTGCAGGGACTTGTGCTGTAGGTGCAGTTGCTCGGCCATGCTAGGAAGGGGCTGCCTTTGAGGGCTGAACTGGTCCAGCCCTTCTTCCCCAGCTGCAATTCCCGTCTCTCTCACCACCTGCTTTTGTGCTGGCGCCGGTCTCGCCACGGGCAAGAGGGGTCCAGCAGCGGTGATGCCTCTCTGCAGCAGGAATGCCCCACAACACGCTCCAGCTGGTCACTTGGCACTGCCAAGGGGCATCTGTAGCAAGGGGTTTTATTACCATTCCCACCTGTCGGAGGGCTGATTTGAGATTCTCTTAAGGCCAGGTCCGAACTGGCATCCATGCTATTTACCTCTTTGGCTCTGGCCCTTGAGGACAAAGTCGGCAACAAGTCCCTCTCTCCGGGTCTGAATTTGTTGTTGGCACGCTTCCCTTCCCTGAAAGCCAATATGCTCCAGGCACCTTTGACCGGTCCTGCTGCATCCAAAACACCTCAGCCCCGACCTGCGTGGGACCACGTGTGGCAGCTCCTGGAGGGGGGCTTCGCCGGGCACAGACGGATATACTCAGCTTCACTAAGCAGGCACTTGGGGTTGTGTCAGCAGGGGCTCGTGCTGCAAAATTCAGCTCTGGACTGCAATTTCGTGGGTATTGGGAATCCGTGGTTTTCATCCAGCCCTCTAGCAAAGGAGGTGCCATTTTGTCTTTGAACAGCAATAGCATTAGATGGCACAGAGAGCCCTGTCCTTGCAGTGGGACTATGTCTAGTCTTCTAATTTATTTCCTTTTCAGCAGAGAAGGTATTTAGGAGAGTGGGGTGGAAAACACTGTCAGCATGCTGCAAAATGCTTTGAAGTTTTAGGAGACTTCCTCTGGGCTGAATCATGGGGCGGGGGGAGCCAAGATCCCAGTTTTGCACACTGAAAAATAACTCGAACGAAATGCTTAGTTTCTGACCACTTAACTTCAATCCAGCCAGCTGTTTTGTACCAGAAAACAGTGCCTCTTGTTCGGGAATGTCAAACCAACTGCTTCAGTGGTTTAAGGGGTGCAGGTTGTAGCTGTGTTGGTCTAAGGACATAGGCAGACAAGAACCTTGTCTGTCAATGGTTTAAAACTTTTTAGGATCTGTCCAAGGTCAAGAAATCTGCCAAAAACCTGACCGTTTCTCATGGAAAGGGTGTCCTGAGGATTCAATGACTCCTGATTTTTAAGGGGGGGAAAAAAAAAAGCTCTGTCAAGTGATTAGCCACGATCTCTCGAGATGAATAAGTGGTCAAAGGCCTATCTTTCTGCCCCTTGCAATGCCCTCGGTGCAAAGGCTTGTGCATGTTACCCTGTGATGTAGATGCCAGGCAGGTTCCCCCTGGCCCTTTGCACCCAATATAACACAGCTCCTGTTCAACATCTGGGAATACAACTGTGCTCTTCTTTCCACCTGGGGGGGGAGCTTTCCATTTGCTTTTTAAATCATTTCATGCAACACCTGGTTTTTTCACTTACAGTCAGCGTCTGCCTTGCTGGATGTAGACAGAAGATAAAACAAACAGACTCTTCTTTGCCAATGTAAATACCGGGCTGTTTAATGCACAGTAGCCCTCTGGTCTCTTCTCCGGAGGAGGCCATGTGAGCCCCAGCCCTACCTCTCCTGCTGCGAACAGGAAGTGGCTATTAACCACATTGATTCCCCTCTTAGCGCTAACGTTCCCCAGGGCTCGACTCTGGGGGCTGCGGCTCTGTGATGCTCATTAACGAGCTGCCTATTTTTGCATAAAGGCCAGGGCTTGCATGTATGCAGATGACACCACGCAGCGCCGGGAGGTGGCTGGGCCCCGTCTGCCATCAAAGCCGCAGTGCAATCAGACTCCGACAAGGCCTGCGCACAGCTTGAAAGAGAGCAAAACACTCAGCTCCCCGCGTGTCGGCAACAAAACCCGGCAGCGCGAGCAGAGCGGTGGCAGCTTGAGAGCACGGCGCTTCCCAGAGCTCCTGACACTGCTCCCTGCTTTATCTGGATCAAACTTATTTATTTGCATATCTCCAGACTTGTTCAGCATCCGCCAGCCAAGTGGGTTGACACATCCTGTGGCATCACTATAGCACCCTACGGCTGTTTTAGTTAAATGGGCTGCTGGCCCCTTGATTAGCCTGAAGCACGTTCCTCATGGGGAAGTGTGGGCATTACCGTGGAGCGATTAAACCGAACAAGTCTGCAGAAACCTGCTGCTGCCGGTGCCAAGCAGGGGCCATGGGAAGTGCTCTTTCTTTGTCATGCCTCTCCCACCAGCTCTCTGTGCCGTTAGCCTCTGTGTTTCGCTGGAAAAAAACACTTTTAAACTATTCACCCGACTAGCCGCCTCGTTCAGACTTTTCACAGCTTTGTGAACGTTACATGATTTGATTTAATAGCGTAACTAATCCAGGGCTGCTTAGGAGCTTCATGGTTGTCACTGCGTTGCAAGGCTTGGCCCCTCCAGATTTTGCAGGGAGGGTGGGAAGAAAACCCGAAATCCTTCTCCTGCCACATCCCAATCCATTGTTTCAGCTGCCAGAAATATAAGGTCGGGAGAAAGCGGTTGCGCAGCGCCGGATCGTCCTGGAGTGACACGCCGGGGCAGCTTTGTTACGGTGCTCCTGGAAGAAAGGAGCTGACATTGTTCCTTTGTCATCTTTTGTCCTGGAAGATACTAATACATTTCCCAAGACTTGTGCCTACGATGCAGCCGCCTCCAGGTCGAGATGCAGTG
The DNA here is from genome assembly GCF_030867095.1 of Alligator mississippiensis. NCBI lineage: Eukaryota > Metazoa > Chordata > Crocodylia > Alligatoridae > Alligator > Alligator mississippiensis. The sequence goes on along the minus strand of NC_081837.1, from coordinate 43,045,817 downwards.
AATCAACAGCACCGTCCAAAATTTCAGTTAATAAAGAAAATCCTATGCAGGTCTGAGAAGAGGGGGACGTTTAGGGAGGCAGAATATCATGATGTAGATGATATTCAGAGCTAGCATCCTTGTGAACGGTGTCATGGGATCTTTAAGGTCTACTTGTTGGAAAGCCAGGGCTCTGCATCTCGCCTGGGTGACGTGACCCACCTCCAGCTGTTTCATTTCTGTAGAGACTCCCTAACAACACTACTGTCATTATCCATGTCCCAATGGGTTGGTAGTAAGGTTTCACCTTCATTTTGCATAGCTCGAGGATGCTGAATAACGACAAGAAGCTGCTGTGACATCTGGAGACTTGCACGCTCGTTCAAACTGCTCCGAGAAGTGCTTGATGGTGTTTGAAGTACCGGTGTCCACTTGGCCTTCCTGTCCCGCTCTCAAGTATGAATGATCTTCTAAGCTGCTTTTTGTTTTCTCTACTGGGATTTAGAGAGTTTGGGACTAGGATTCAGTTTAGTTTTTGATATTGTTGGGTATGATGATGGCAGCAGTGTTGGGGGGGGGAGGGGGTTGGGTTTTTTTGTTTTTTTGGTTTTCTGGCAGGGCTTGGAGGGGAAGCTTGCACGAGTAAAAAATGCCCCATCCCTGCTGGTGCATGCTGATGCATTTCTGTCCAATTCCCAGGCTCCTCCTTGAGTTTCAGGCCCTGATTAGAGCCCGTGCCGTGCTGGAGTGTGGCTCAGCTCCTCTGTCTGGGGTGCGAGACTCGGTACCACTGACCTAGCATTGCAGAAGCCCCCATGCGATGGAAAGAGTAGCTCCGTGCTGTGCATCAGGTCAGCTCCCTTGGGGCTGCAGTCTGTCTGCTGACACTTGCATTTGCTTCTGTGGCCTCTCTAGCTTGGGGAAGCCCTCTGAGTTTCCCAAACCCACTGATCTGGTTCTCATGCTTTGTGCTTGGACAATGAGAGTACCTTCTTCTGGTCGCATGTGCCGGCTCAGGAAGAGTGCAGCACACACAGGCTCTCTGGTAATTGCTGCCTTCTGTTCCCTGTAGATTTGATGGATGCTGGGGTGGAAAGTTGGGGAACAAGTCTGAAAGGGAGAATTACCTGACTTCTCACTCAGGTGACCCTCAGATTGAAACTTGGCGTTTGCCACCATGAGAATGCTTTGTCATGCATAGCAACACCAATTTGAAGCAGGGACACGAGGCCATAAAGCATTTGCTTTGCTACATGTGAGGATTATGCATCGTGACATGGCAGACAGCACCCTCATGCACCCTAAATCCAACCGTTCTGCTTGCAGTACACTGAATGCCTGCCAATAAATGGAAATGGGCACAAATCACCCCCAGTGCAACCACATTAAAGTCACAGGAGTCGTGCAAGGGATGACCCAAAAAATCAAGAGCTAATTGTGTGCTATGCAGAGGGTGGGGAGCAGGTGCTTGGCATCTAATGGGTGCGACAAAACCTCTGATATTGGGCTTTATTTTAATGTCTGCACTTGAGCTCTTGGATTTAATAGTGACAAAACCACCAGTAGGATTTGAAGGAAAATGTTTCACCTGTAAATGGAATGACATCCTTCCTTTTGGGGACTTTTCTTCCTTTAACTAGCATCTGGAAACCTATAGCAGGATTAGACTCCTCCACAAAATTCAATGGGATAACCACCACACCTACGGACGAGTCTTTGTGTTCAATGGCGTTCGGTAGAAATCTTCTGTCACGGTAAAGTTTGTTGGCTATCACCCTTCAGGACCTTGCCTAAAGGACTTCAGAGCTAGCATCCCTGTGCATGGTGCCGTCCGATCTTTAAGGCCCGCTTGTCGGAAAGCCACCCTGCCACTTATCCCTGCAGGCTTAATGAAGTAGCAACTGGGTCTTGAACGTCAGGGCTCTGACAGCTCGACTGTCGACAAGAGACTCAAGCTAGGACCACTTTAATGCACAGGGGACATGAAAGCCAATAAGAATTTTTCTCCCCCTGGTTCCCCTTGCAGATGCAGGAGGAGGAGCCTTCAGCCCACTTTGGGAAGCTTTTCTTTGCTGGTTTTGTCCCATGCATGTGTGACCTACCTAGACACAAAAGTGACGAGGGTCGGGTGCCTATGCTTCACTCGAGCAAAACCATCACTGAGCTCAGTACAGCTCTCCACTGCTATGTGATGCTTTAAAAAGCATAGTTCATAATGAGGCCTCTCCTGTGCATGATGGCAAGCTACCTAACTAATGCGAAACTCTGCGTTAAGTATTGTTAGTGCAGAATTGGGGGGGGTGTCTGGATCCCTGGCATGTGTATGATCTGCAATTCCTTTAGAGGCTGGTCTACTTCAGGAAATTAGACTGGACTACAGCTATCAGCTAAAGTAATCGTTGCCTTAGATAAAATGGTAAGGGTGCGGACATTCATTGCTGCAAGTGCCAGGTTCAGTGTCTGTTAACAACCGATGGGTTCCCTATTACCGGGGAGCGTAGCGATTTAAAGAGCTGACACTTGAGACCTGTAGTAATAGCAATACTTTGCATTTTTATAGCACGTTTAGCCTGAGGATCTCCTAGAGCTTTCTAAACACTTTTTTAATTAAGCAAAGACTCCTACCAGCGATGTCAAATAGGTATTGTTAGATCTGTTTTGCGGGGTAAATTGAGGCAGTGTTCTCGACTTGTCCTGTCTCCCCTTGGTCGTCGGCAGACCCGTAAGCCCAGGTGTGCCAGAAAACAGGGGTCCTAAATTGTTCCATCCCGCGATCTGCTCATTGTGCCTAAGAAAGATAAGGACCCACGAACATGGACTTCATGCTCCGAGAACTTCCCTAACAATCCTAGCTCATTTTATCTAGTTAGTTAGCAGGACTAAAGACCAGTCAGGTTTAAGTGACTTGTCCTGGAGACTTTCACAAGATAGAAGAGTCCAGCATCTGCCGTTGTGTTTCTCATGTTCATCTGTATTTTTTTTTAAAGATGTTTTGGCTACTAAGTCACCGCAATAAAAGCTCCATTAACCTCTCTGCTTGTCATACATGGGAGCTGGAATGATTTCAGTGCCACAAATAGAACAAAGAAATCTGACACTCATTCTTCAAGCAATTAGACTTTGCAAAATAAACTGTGTGCATTTCATTAAGGAAATAGATCCATCAGTACTGGGAATGCTGTTTATGAATATTTCCTTGTAATAGAAAAATGCACAGGTTGACAGAATGAATTATGAGAAATATATTTACAAACAGCTGTTAAAAGGCCCATATATAACTGGCTTTTCTGTTTTCTTTTTGATATGATATTTTTAGTTGCTTGCTAAGGCACCTTCACTGGCTCTTCCTTCAAGAAAGGTAACCTTGATTAATATATTCAGACTTCATCAGGATGCAATTGCAAGGAGGGAAGAACAGTGCACAGAGGATGTCTCTGTCTCTCTCTCTCCTGCTCTCTTTCTACTAGTCTGTCACAGTGACATCTGAAAGCCGTGGCAGGCTCCATGTCTCGGAGGTGTGCAATTCACCCAAATGCCCATGAAGAGCTATTTCATTATATCTATTTGCACAACCCTCCCTGTAAAATCATACATCCTAAACCCTACCTGCTTACACCACTTCTAGTGGCACTACTTCTGTACCCCCATGCGTGTAGGAGAGACAACCCCACTAATGAAATGATGGTTTGCTTTTGCAAACTGATTGAAGGATGAGGACCAGGATTTGATCTCGGTTACCTGTAACAAACTCAGATTGACTCTGGATTTACCTCGGTATAACTGAGAGCAGGATGGAGCCCAGGGTTTCACTAGCGGAGGCAGGACAAGAGACCTGCCTCCTGGGAATTTTAATGCAACTGCCCCGCGAGCCGAGACAACGGGGCAGCCGTGGCTGCGAACTGCTCAGTGAGGTTGCTGCCTGGAAGTCACGATTCCTGAGCTCTTCCCTTGACTTGTGTGACCGTGGCCATGTCTGAGCCTTTTGTTTCCCTGCCTGCAAAATGGGTTCTCGGGTGAACCCAAAAGCATGCTATATGGCTCCTTCGCTCTTGGCAGGGTGCTTTGAGATCCTGGGCTGAGTCCTGTGCTAGGGTTGGGAAGCATTACAATGACAGTAGCCATTTCCTTCCTTTCCATGCATTTTTGCCTCCCTTGAGTGCCTTTGGCCCTGCTTTCAGCAGATTCTCAGTTTCATCTATCTCTGATGAGGCCCCAGGGTTGTTTCCACCTGAAAGCAGCAGCATCTGCCACGGGTATGGCAAAACTCTTGCAAGAGCTGAACTAGGCAAGCATGGGCAGGAGGTACGCCAGAGGGTTTTTTGTCAGCCTAAAGGATGTGTCTCTAGACATCGAAGGGTAGATGCAGACCTAGGCTTTCCCTGTCTGTGCACAGCAATCTCTACTATGACCCAGTTTAGCACAGAGCTCAAGCATGCAACCAAGTCCATCTCTGTCAGCAAAGCTGTTTAGTACCTGTACTCGATATCAGTAGGATGCATGAGCGTCAAAAGTTAGCAGGCACATCAATCCTGTACTGAACAGATGCAGACTGTTCAATTGGGGGTCTCCCCAGCATGTCTGTCAAGGACTTTAATGTCACTTGGAGACTCTAAGGAGTTTATATGAAAGATGTGAAGATAATGCAATTTTCTGATGATGATTAACCCAGCATGACCAGGGGGTATAAGGCCTAATGATCAGGGAGGTCTAGCAGTGGCCTGCAGGAGCTAAGGGCTTTGTAGCCTTGGCCATTGCACCCAGCTGAAGCTCGTGGAGCTGCCAGGACCACCCAACCCTGACCCCCTGCATAAAAGGCTGGCAGATCCCACCCTGTGACTCTTGCACCTAATCCAAGGGTTTGTGCATGGGCTAACTGAGGCACCCCACAGGGATTACCAGGTTTGTATCTTGGGCCTTCAGATGCATTTATAAATCTCTCTCTCTCCTTCAAACTAAACAAGTAACCTTGAGTGAGAGGAGGAAGGTGTCTGCTGAGTAGCTTAAAGAAGTCAGGGGAGGGTCCAGTGCTTTAGGTTCAGCGTGGATGTAAGGATTTAACACCTTACAGGAGGGTTTTGAACCGCAGGGACCAACCCCAATACCTTTATATCCCTATACCTCTCTGAAGTCAGGACATCTTCCATGTCTTAACAGCAAGAGATGACAGAGAAAACAGCTAGCATTTGGATGTGAATAGCCAGCTCCCATGACATCCATAGGCAAGCTTTTCTCTCTTATCAATTCCCCTCTTGCCTCCTGCCTCTTTGTTCCTGTCACTTGTGTCTAGGACCTGCTCTAAATAGCACACGAGTGATTGAGAAATTCTCTGGCTGGTCTCGCAACCTGTCCACAGCCACCAATTCGGATGGTTTAATTGCTAGCTTGGATACTGTTGCTAGGTGGAAATGCCTCCGATGGGATTGGAGGGAGTGGTGGTGACAGCATCTGCAACCATGTGCTAAAACCAACTGTTTTACAACCTTGTTAAACCTCATTCAGGGGCAGACTTTCAAATGCCTGACACGACAAGGTCATTAGGTGCCTAATGGAAAACCAGTGGGAGTTGGGCACCTCGCTGCAATCGGTAGATTTGAAAGTCTCCCTCCCCCCACCGCCCCGAAGTCACTTTAATATTTTGGGGCAAGTCATCTCCTTACTGAATCAGCTGTGTTTCTGCACATGTGCCCACTTAGGTGAAGCCAGAGCTTGGAGGGCCGAACTGTGGTTTGGTTTAGCAGAGGTGACACTTCCAGGGGAAAGACTGGGCACCGTGCAAGCCTGTTACCTTGGCTTTATTTGCAAAATTCCCATTTTGCAGACTCGGATGCGAGAGGAGGAATAGAAGGAGACCTGGAGTGAAAAAAGCAGCCATCACCTCCATTTGCAGCATGGCACAAGCATCTGTCTACCCAGGAAAAGTTTCCTTCTAACAGAATATATAGCAATAAATGCTTCTGGGGAGGCAGGGTAAGAGTTGCAGGTCTTTGCCTCTCTAGTTGGCATCTAGTCCTGCAGGTGGTCACAACATCAACCACTTTGTGACGAAGCCATCAAAAAAGCCAATGGCACTTGATCGTGCATCAGCAGATGCATGATGAATAGGTCCAAGGAGGTGATACTTCCCCTCTATCGGGCGCTGGTCAGACCGCAGTTGGAGTACTGCGTGCAATTCTGGGCGCCGCACTTCAAGAGGGATGCGGATAACCTGGAGAGGGTCCAGAGAAGGGCCACTCATATGGTTAAGGGCCTGCAGACCAAGCCCTACGAGGAGAGACTGAGGCACCTGGACCTCTTCAGCCTCCGCAAGAGAAGGTTGAGAGGCGACCTTGTGGCTGCCTATAAGTTCATCACGGGGGCACAGAAGGGAACAGGTGAGGATTTATTCACCAAGGCGCCCCCGGGGGTTACAAGAAACAATGGCCACAAGCTAGCAGAGAGCAGATTTAGACTGGACATTAGGAAGAACTTCTTCACAGTTCGAGTGGCCAGGGTCTGGAACGGGCTCCCAAGGGAGGTGGTGCTCTCCCCTACCCTGGGGGTCTTCAAGAGGAGGTTAGACGAGTATCTAGCTGGGGTCATTTAGACCCAGCACTCTTTCCTGCCTATGCAGGGGGTCGGACTCGATGGTCTATTGAGGTCCCTTCCGACCCTAACATCTATGAATCTATGAACAGTGAGAGAACTAGGGGCTTGGTAACCTATTTAATCTGATCACAGCTCTGATCAGCAGATAGCATCTTATCCAGGCCAAGAGTATGCAATATCAGTACTGAAATATTCAGGTGTCTGTCAGCATATTATTCAGCTGCTGCGGGTTTTTTTTTCCCCCTCTCTGTTTATATAGGATGTAGTGTACAGGGTGAAGTTTGTGGTGAACAACAAAACTGGAGCTCAAACTGTGTTGAAGCCCGTTGCTTTTCTACGTTGTAGTTGTTGCTGATGCCTTTGCTCAATAGCTGCAATGTGGGGCATCTGTGTTGTCGTGGACCAGGACACTTGGCTTAGTTATTTTGGTCACTTCATGTTAATAACCTACCACTGAGACTGACTGTTCTTTAAAAAAAAACAACCCCGAAAAATAAAAAAAAATGAGAACATAGCCTTCCAAAGGAGTGCGATTTGGCATGGCAGGCACACATCCCCACACCTGGTCTGCACGCTCCCTCTCTAGGGTGCTTCAGTTGATGAGAATCCTCCTATCTGCAAGGAAAATCAACTTTAGAAATAGTTGAGAGAGAGCGCCATTTTCTTTTTCACTCCCCACCAAGTGATTGATTTGGTCTGTAAGACGCGTCAGATCATTGAGTCTAGTAATATAATTTTGCTTATTATCCATTTTTGTATATGATCAATATGATAAATATTAGAGGAACGTCGAGGAGCCAACTGGGCCATTTCTGACAATAGCAGAGTGACGAGGGGCGCGCTGCACCTCGATGCCGTGTGCCTCGTGAAGCAGAAAAGCAATTCAGTCAGACTAAAGGCTACAGATGAGACTGTATATTCTCAGCAATAAATGCAAATGATTGGAATTCATTTCCCTAGTAAAAGGAGAAGGGGAAAAAAAAATTAAGGCTAAAGATGATGCAGATCAAAGAATTCAACTTTAAACCGGCACAAAATTAACATAAAAGAAAACACGGCTCTAAAGAGGGTGAAAAATAGATTTCACTAAAATAATCTGTGCTAATGAATAGACCCTACTAGCTTTTTGAAGTACCTCGCTGCTATACATCTATATGCATATAAATATATAAAACCATATACAATAGCATCAGGCCTAACTGCAATCACTCTGCTGAGAACTGCTTGTAAATATTTGGATGTTCATTGGCCCATGAGAACAAATCGCCCTCTCTTAATATCAAAGAGGGTTTTGTTGGGTTGGTTGGCTGGTTTTTGGCGTTTGTTGTTGTCGCTGTTTTTTTGCTTTTTCCTTTATTAGGAAACAAATGGTCTTTTTAATTTATTTTTTTTAAGCCTGTTGTTTGTTTTGGGCGTTTTCTGCAAGTCGGATTTATTTAATTTTGTGTTTGTTTGCTTCATCATCGTTTATGACCAAACAACAATGTCTGCATCCTTCTTGCTGAGGAAAGCGAGGTGGCGGTTCATCATGAAATAATACTCAATTTTTTCCCTGTAATGAACTGAAGAAGAAAGAGGAGCTTACCGGTAGAAAAGTCCAATTCAGTTTGTACTCTCCACGAAGCAGTGATATTCTCATAACCTGCAGTATCCTTATTGTAAATGGGTGTTTGGAGCCCTTTTGGCAGAATTTAATCTGTGCGCTCGATGCTGTAAACTGTCCAGAGCAAAGGTCATCCTTTTTTAAAAAAATTTTATCATGCGTGTGTACAAAGCCTAGCCTAGTAGTCTTGGTTTGTGGGTTGTAGGCACTGTCACAGTACAAATAATATTGAGCACATTGTGAAATCATGCCTTAGAATAAAGATTTCATATTTAATGGGGGAATTGTGTGTGGGGGTGTTCCTTCCTTTCTTTCTCCGAGCCTGTGTAAAACTTTCTGTATTTGATTTAAAATTCTCCTGTTCTAAGGCCTGTTGTTGGAGATTGTGACAAATCAAGGACGGAGGAAAATGTTGTGCTTTAATCGAAAACACTACTTTTTGCTACACACGAGGGATGACAATCCTGCAGTGACAGTGCTGGAACAGGACGCTGAGATGCAAGCCCCATTCACAGGTGTGCCATGGTTTTGCTTCTGGGACTTTAGGTGAGTCATTGTTCTGCAGCTTCTCATCTCTAAATTGGGGATCAGTGAGGTATAGGAATATATATTTTTTATTATCAAATAATAAAAAATAATCCCTCCTTAGCCTTACATGTTCAGAACTTCATTCAGCCAAATGCTTAATGAGCATTGTCCTCAATTCATCCTTATTCAGTTCATAATCTCAATCTAAAAGGCTCCAGTTCATAATCTAAAAGGATCCAGTTCAGCACTCCATCCTTATTCAATGAAACGACTACGGATGTGCTTAATGCTAGATATGTGCTTAAATACCACTGAATACCACTACGTGGATACTTTGGGTTTAGCGTACAGTGGAGTATTTTTCTTAGTAAGGATGCACTGCTAACTCAGGGTTTAAACTTTAAGATCTGTGGGATTCGTGCCATCTCCTGCTATATCTGTATAGCAAAGTGAGAGTCCAGTTTTGGCTGAAGCCTCTAGATACTTTTGTAATAGCCCTAGAAAACAATACTGTAATAATAGGCCAAACCACTGCAGCAGCTCTGCTCTATGCTGGCATGGTTTGGCAATTGCTGAGGAGATACAGATCCTGCAGGGATAAGCACCAAAACAAGTCCAGAAATGCCGATATGAATCCTGTAATGGCGTGTGTTGTTTTTGATTGGATAGCTACATGAAACGGGGTCCCTCGTGCAGGCTTTGCTCCCCAGATCTGTATGCTACGCTCTGCTCCACCGTGTCAAGGTGTGCATTCAATGTGTTTTCAGAGGACCCCGAGCTGTGTCTTGGCTCACAGGGCAAGCAAATGGTTATAGGGACAATTTAAGCAGTATTGGCGCTCAAGTGTTTTGCATGAAAGCTGGACCCTGACTAGGGTGGAAGACACGTATGGTACATAGACATGAGCCAGTGGCGAAGCATGACGCGCCAGTACCAGCACTGCTTGATAACCGCTCATCTGGAAGGCGTTCGGTGTTTTAGTTTCTGTGCAAATTGAAATTACAGCACTGGACAAACAAATATGACTTGGGATTTGTTTTCGAGGCCATCTGAAATGATTCAAACCCTGAAAATGCCAAGGGAAATGGAAGGCTGCAGAAACTTCTGTGCCAAAATCATTCAGGAATCTGAAAAAGTTCATCAGATGTTGGCAGAGTTATTTCTTTGGTTTCCCCCGTAGCCAATCCACACTTTCCCCCGAGCTCCATCTCTGGCCTAGACAATATGAGGAGTAGTGTAAAAGAAATATCTAAGCGTGTGTAATTGGAAGCAGTCCTTTCCCTTTGTCTGGGCTGATATATTTAGACGGTTGTCTTGCGCTGCCAATAAATATTTTGCCAAGGAAAACTTTCTTGTTTAAACCTTCAGCTTATCCAAATAAAGAGAGAAGAGCTGGAAGTGGGCCTTGGCAGAGCCGGAGATGGATTTCAGTTGGGAACAATAATCCGCTGCGTCTAATTTTGATCGAGTCCGTTTGCTTCCCTTTGAAATAGGTGTCTGGTCTACTTGTGCGTACAACCAGCAGGCCATACAGCTTGCCCACCACATGGGGCTGTTTACAACGTCAATCACAGCGTTCGGCTCTTCGTTGGCTGTTTGCCTTAATTTGTTTCTTTGGCTGGCGTGCTGTTCAAAGATTGATTGATTGAATTACTTATTTTTCCATTCCTTATGAGTCTAGGGCCGCCCCTTGTCATGCAAGGCAATTGGGAGAAGTTGCATCCAGGCCATGAGCTGACACCCTTGGTAGACTCAAGGACTGGAGCATGACGACTTGATGGCTTAGGAACATGTTAATGAGATGCCGCGTGCATGGGGGAGGTTATGGGGGCAAATCCTCAGTTGGTGTACATAATTTCAACCAAGCTATAGCAATGTATACAAGCCGAGGAGCCGGCCCTTCCAGTTGGAGTCCATCCCAACTCGGTGCTGGTGGAAAGTTGTTTCCATTGCTAATGAATAGGAATCTAATGTTAAGAAAGAACAATAAAGCCCACCCCACAGCACACTACCGCGATGATCCCTTGGCCAGCAGTCTCAGTTGAGCCTAGGGGCTGAATGAGCCTTCAAGAACCTCCTCAGGGCCTCCTCTTCAGCAAACCTGGGGTAAGCTCCTACCAGGGCTGTGCTGTGTCATAGTTCAGAGGAGTTTCTCCCAAGTTCATATAGAGATGCATTGGCCGCTCTGTGCAGAAGACCAGTCCAAGGCCAAGTACCACTGAGTGTTGTCAGGCGTCGACAGGGGACTGAGTGGTGTGCAGCCGTTCTCCTCTGCAAGCCACCCACCCACCCAGCACTGTATTAAGTCCTATTTTGGCATCATAGCGTGATCCATTAATGATCTGCTTGGTGAACTTGATCTCCAGCACGAGCTGGAAAGGCTCTGATGTCATCCACTGAAGGGTTCGACCCTACACGCTTCAAGGACCTGATCCCGAGTCCTTTGAAGGGTTGAGGTTGGAGTCTATGGAGTCGCCAAGACTGACCTCCTTTTCATTAAGGGGATGCAGATTTGGGAGGGGGGGGGCATTGATCCTGCCCTCCCAACCCCCCCCCCAATAAAATTCACTTTATAAGTGCTTTCTCAGTTTCAGTATATTATTCTTGATCATTTGTAAGGGGGAAGAGTGGTGAGCAAGCTGCATGGACAGAGCTACAAAGGGATGATTTTTCACTGCCTTGCTACTGCTTTAATCTCCAGGCTGTTCAGAAAGGGAATGTTTAATTGGTGCCCTGGTGAAATAAAACGTTAAAATATATTGAAAGGCGGCCTCTTTCCCTCTGTTGTAACATTAATCCCCCAATATCTTCGAGCCCCTTGCCGGGTATTGAGCTAAAGAAAGGAGCTGGAGGAGGTCCTCCTCTATACATCTGTCTGTAATGCAAAAACTCCCTCGGTACACTTATCATACATAATCCAATACCTCAATTAAACCTGACAGACCTTTCTGCAATAACAATTTAAAGACACAGAATAAATCTTGCCCTATGATATGTCTTTATGACTCAAATCGGGCTTTTCTGCATTTTTTGAGGTAGCTTGTGCGGGGGGACACTTGTTTGTGAACAAAAATCTGGGGTGGACCCCCGGCTCTTGTGTGGAGCATGTAGTGGTTAGGCGTGTGTGTGTGTGTGTGTTATGTACACAGGCAGAAACAGTCAGGGAGAGTTTTTGAAGAGACAGATTGGACCAGGAGCTGTTATGCCAAATAACAGTGCAAATGAAAAAAGACCAATAGTTTTTTTTTGTGGGGGAGAACAAATGGGTCCATATTCTGAATGGCTCTTTATCAAGATTTGTATGACAGGTGTTTAAAATAAGCCTGCATCTTCCCTTCTTCTGTAAGCCAGACTGAGCTGTAGCAAGAGAAAAGGGTTTCTCTAAAGTCTGGAGCTTCTGTTTGACGGTCAAGGTCCCTACACCCTACCTCATCCTCCAAAAAGCAGCCTGGGAAGAAGTGCTGGCAATCCAGTGAAAGGATCTGAAGTGATAAGCAGCATTTCTCAGTCGCTTACAAAAAAGCTTTATAGACCTTGTAGCAGAAAGATTCACAATAATGCAACCATTAAATAAAAGGATTTCTAGCCTGCTTTCTTCCTGCCCCCACTGTTAAAGATCTTGATTCCCACACCAAGTTGGAGAAAGCAAGAAAGCAACTAGGATTTTAGAGAACAATTTTATTCCTTATTATTATGGCAATGCACTAGATACAGGACCATTGAAGGAGACAGCACTGCATGATAATCATCCTAGTTCCAGTCAGTCTTGACAGTATGCTCCATTGCTTGTGTTCATTAGGACAGTAGGTCTAAAATGCTCATTTCTTCATGATGATGTGGTGGATGATAGAGATGTCAAGCGAGTGCTATGAGTAATGCACAGTTTTATCCCTAGAGTTGCTTGTTGAGAATAACACCCACCTTTTCAGACTTGGCAGAGTCTGTGGCTTCAGGGCATATTTGGTTAGTCTCTGAGGTGCAATGTATTGTGGCTATAGCTCAGGAGATCTTGTGTTTCTGACTAGTCACATATAACATGTTTCTAATTTGGACTAAAATAGTCAAATCTGGACTTTAGTCCAAGTTTTCTGCAACTTGGACTAAAATATAGAGAAGCTCCTCAGTGATTCTGTAACCCTTTCCCAAGACTCTGCCTCCCGCTTACATGCAAGGGCAGGATCTGGCCTGGAGGAAATCCATTAAGCTGTAATTTCTTAGCATGACAAGCTAGAGTAACTCTGCTCTTCTGTTTCATGTCACAGGCTGTGTAGAGACTCCTTCGTTAGTTAGTCGATAATTGACTCAATGGCCTGTAATAGCTCATTCTGATCAGTTCCAGTCCATTGGGTGAATGCACAAGCCGGCCCTGCTCGGTAAGTCACGTGGCGAAGCCGGTCCCAAGGTCTCTGCCCATGCGCAGTGACCTGTTCAGACACAAAAACTCACCCTTGTTTTAAATTCCCTTCTGCAGAGACGTCTGAGCTTGTGAGATGCTTGTTAGACCTCGGCAGAGAGCAGAAAGCAGCCTGGAGGGACCGGATAGCTTAGGGGGTAATTGCAGGCAGAGCCTAATAGGGTGTTTCAGGGGCTTTTGGGTGTTTGACTGGTGAGAGAGCGTCGAGTGCTGCCTTCAGGGCCCCGAGCCAGGAGCACTTGAAATCACTAGTCACCGTTGAGAAGCTCAGCCAAACTAATAGTGATCTGGCCCACTTCACTCCTGACCCGTCTGACAGCTTGATGTGGGTTTCGGTCCAGAACCAAGTGCACAGTTGCCCACTTCCCAGCTGATTTTCATGTGGGTGGGCTTGGAAAAGAGCCTCAGCGGACCACAGAGATCGAAATCGGTTGTAGTGGGATGGAGCTGAAGAGGTGCGTGGCAGGGAAGTTTCTGTAGGCGCTGCCCGTGTGTGCCTGAAATGCATTGCCCGTCACTGTGGCACTTCATATCCTAACATAACATATTAACTTTATGTACTAACATAACATATTAACTTAAAGCAAAAATATCTTAAACTAGAGCCTCAGCTCCTGTTTTGGGGAGTGGGAAGGCCTCCTACCAAGCAACTTGAACTAAAATAGAGAAAAGTTTCTAAGTGATTTTTGCAACCTGCATCCTATTGACTTTCAGCGCACTTTTGCAGAGGAGTTTTTCTAAGACATGAATGTCATTCAGGCATCTAAATCTCCTTTCAAAATGTCATGCCAAGTTCCAATATTACCCAGGCACTTCTTTAAAATGCTTGCCATTAGGAACCTGATGCATCTCAGATTGTTAAAGCCATTTGGGCTCCCAAAGTACCTGTCACTTTTAAAGCAGGGAGTCCAAATCATGGAGGCACTTGAAGCAGTTTTACCCAGTTTGAGCTAAACTGTTTCCGATTCAAAAGAAATACTCGGAGCAAAATTATAGCCCCTTCCTATGTCCCTTATTTGGACCCTCCTACCCCTCATGGGGTTGCTGAACACTGTCTGTGCTTCCTCCGTTGCCTTTTTTAAATGAAATGTGCAGCCTGAGGAGTGCAAATGATTAGGAGGCAGCAGGGTATTTAAGAAAAGGATTGTGAAGGTCTGTGCACTGCTTAGATGCCTCCTAGTCGAGTTATGGGGACACTTTTGGGGCTGGATAAAGGTGCATGCCTGTGTGACAATAGTGATATCTGGCATGCTGCTCCTTTACGGTCGCTTTGATAATCATCCAAACTGGAAGTTATTCTGCTCGACATGATCGTGGCCATACTCGGTGACTAAACTTGTAATGATGATAACAAAGATGGTAATGAGGCTTAATGTGTGCTGGGCCCAGACAAGTAATTGCGCGTACCGTGTCTAACCATCACGTGCGTTTTGTGCGCGGGCACAGCAGAAGTGTAATTAGCCCTTTTGCAGGGCAAGAGAATTAAAGAGGGCAGATTTGGGTTTCGACCTCCTGTCCCTGTTGAGGTCCAGCTGTTGCAGGGGGGGAAGTGAAGGCAGGTTTTGGGTACACGTATATATTGGTAATTCTGAGATGCAAAGAGGCTTCAGCCAGTGATAATGAGCCAGATCCTCAGATGCTGTCATTCAGAGGAACTGCTCCAAAGTTCGTAAAACTTAGCCGGCTCTACACCAGCTGAGGCCGTGGCTAGGACCCAGGGCCACATATGACTTCACAGTAACAGCAGGGCTCAGCCTTGCACCCACCCTCACCAGCAGCACAAAGCTACCCTTCTGCTGCCATTGCTGGCACGGCAGTAGTGCCTGGGGGTCCCAGCTGAGCTTGAGGTCCCATATGCTCTGTGCGGTGTCTAGTACATGGCAAGATGCACACTCAGCCCTGACACAACTGTTGGATGGCCAAGCTGGCAGGCTGCTGCTTTGGATTACACCACAGTTCAGCCTTGGAGGCTGGATTAGCACCCAGGTCTCCTGGTGCCTAGTCCGGTGCCTTATTCACTAGGGAAGCATCACTGAAGACCACTGGTATTAGCATGATCAGGTCGGGGACACACAGCTGAGCAGTTCGGATTGTAGCCAGTAGAGGGAAGTCGCACATGTATACACGATCTCTCTCCTTACTAATTGCTAGCAGAGCTGCAAAAGCTGGAGAGAAACATCAAATATGTACCTAGGTGCTTCCTTATTAGCTCAGGAAGGACGATGAAGATTCCCATTTGCCTGAAGACTTAGCAAAGTACCGACTCTTAAATATCTCGAGAAATGCTTTGCTTTTTGCAGAAGAGACACCTTAGTACATATTCGTAGCGCTTTGCAGAATCCCTGCATTTCCCCCTTTTCTCTCCATCACGCCCTTTTCCAGAGGAGCTATTCTTAGGTGCCTCATGAGGTTGGTTAAAAATGGCATATTATCTGAGCCTTCAATTTTTGATATCCAGGCTCAGCACAGGAATTGTTGGCAATTGTGTTTTTGACAGTAACAAGACACTCTGTAACTCAGGAGTCTGAGACGTTCTGTTCTCCTGTCATTGAACTTAATGAAAACATATTTCAGTTTAAAAAAAAAAAAAAATTATCCCATGCTAATTTTGGCTTCATTCAAATCACAGGGTGCAGACAAAAGCTTGCATTTGCCGATATGTGTTAGTGAGGAACAAGGCAAAATTGGTAATGGGAAAAGAAAAATCCCTTCAATTTTCCCAGGAAATACTATGAACAATAGAGAGCAAAAAAGAAGAGAAAACCCTATGAAAAATTACTTGACAAGGATTTTCTAAAGAGGAAGAATAGCATAAAGTGCAGGCTCTATTCCCATTGATCTTTCACTCAGCTTCACATGTACATGTGGGCTTGACTATTTGATGTTACTGTCACAGGTAATAACTGAGTGGAAACAATCATTTTGAAATAACTGCCTGCAATTCTCCTATTGTAGTGATTTATGCTGAATAATTATTAGCTCTGTTGAATATTGCATTGGATAGATATGATGCTAGTAGCTAAAAGCTGTCAGCAATTGGCATCAGCATTAATGAATGAAATTTTCCCCGCTTGAGCGCGGCGCGCTATCTTTGGGAGCCTATAGATGGTGCTCGCTTCTCTCCCCACAATTTCCAGCAGCTGTTTTAAATCCAGTTCAGCTGTGAAGCAGGCTTCTTGGATGGTGTTTCCCTGACTCCTGTGGAGTGGCCTAAACAGGCATGTGGAAGAAGGGGGAAAAAAAAGAGGGATTTGTCTGCCTGTCCTTGGGAGAGCCATTACAGAGCAAGCACTAATGCCTGCTGCTGCGCACATGTGCAAACGCCCAGAAAAAAAACACAAGAGGTAAGGCATAAAAGCCACTTTATCCAGGTCTTAGCAAGCGTTTGAAAAGCAGAGGCCTGGGGAGATGGAAAGACGTGTAGGAGTGTGCGGCTCAGAGATTCGTGACCCTTGTGCTCTGAAGCACGGGGGTTTATCAAAGAGGAAAAAAGCTAATACCCAGGCTCAGACGGCAAACCACTCTCCCTGCCTCCCAGCTTCACAGGCCACTCAGCTATTTGCAAGCGAAGGTATCGCTGGTGCATCTTCCTGCCCTGCGAGGAGGGTGGTAGGAGCTCAGAGGTGGCTCTGAGCCTGTCCAGACACCCTTCAGGTGTCCCTCCCAGGGGTCTGTCAGGATGCTCTAAACCTGTGCATGGGGCTGAGCCCTGGTGGGAAGGAGCATTTCTATAGCTGGGGATGGGCAGGGGGCCCAATGAGGCTTTCCACACATCAGGCTGTGCCCCAGTCCCTACCTTGCACAGTCAGGTTTGGTCACTGTAGGATCAGACCTATTAAGGCAACTTTCTTAGTTAGGATAATGAAGGGGCCACAGGCTCGGTGCACCCATAGGAGCCGTCCAGCCCCTCCTCGGGGTGCTGCTCTTTCTGCCCCAACCCATGCAGGTGGGTGGAGAGCAGGTGAGAAGCAGCTAGCATGGTGGTGCTCTTTGATCCTGACTGGGGAAGCTGCTGTAACTTGGAGACACAGTTTCTTCCCCCAGCTGCTTGTGTCTTGGTGCGGCTTCATGCCACCCCTTCCGCAGAGTGGGCGGTCAAATTTCCTGGAAATCCAGGAAATCCCCAGGGTAAGGCCTGCAAGAGTAACTGCAGGACAGGTAAGTCATGACCTACAGGCTTCCCCATGAAGCCGCAGCTGCATGCGTGTCACTTTGCGGGGTCTCTGGCAGCAGCCCCCCTCGCTTCATGGAGGCTGTTGCCTTTAGGGCTTAGATGGTGACACCGATGTGTCCAGGGCTACTCATGCCATGTGCTGTTGGTGGCAGGAGCTCCTAATGCTGCAGGGCAGACTGGTGTCCACAGTCCTGCCGGTTCAGTGTTCACCTTAGGGTTGTACGTGCAGGAGGTGGCATCTGCACATCTGCCTCTCCTATGTGTGCGTGCATTTCTGGAGCAGTTAAAATTTGCAGGGGGTTCAGACTTTGGTTCAAGCCCTTTGACCTGATGACTGGATGGGTCGCCAAGTCCAGTCCCTGGATAGCTCGGGTAACTGGTGCATAGTCCCTTGCACGGACTAACTGAGCTCCATCTGAAAACAAGGGAGGGTTTTAGGTGGGAGGCTGTCCCGCTACATGCTGCTCATTGGGTTAGAAACCTACTTCTGACTTCCAGCCTAAAAGTCTTCATGGCTGGTTTGGAGCCGCTAATTCGGGCGCCACCTCTTAGTGATCCTAGCTGTTCTCCTGCTCTGATGCATTAGCAGACACCAGTTGCATCCTCTCTCTGCTTTCATTTTGCCAAGCAGTTTTTGTCTCCGTTCACGATAAGCCATTTCCCTAATAGCCCTTGTTCCAGGTGGAGTTTGTCTTTGTTACGTAGTTTATGGGCGATGAGGCTTCCCCGGTGCCTTTTACAGTGGGCTCAGAGCCCACCCTCTAAATAGGGAAACGTTTGCCTTGACCTCCCACAAGACGCAAGTGCTAGAACTGGCCGTGGCAGGGTAGCAACTCCCACCTCTCCCAGGGGAAATGCCTGAAGATAGCAAAGGGTATGTGCGTGCACACAGAGAGTGGGGCGAACCTCCTCCCTTCTACTTCCCTCGTGCTCAGTTACTCTCGGGCATAAATGGCATCTCGGGACCCGTATCGACGCGGGGCCTCGGGGCTGCCATTGCCAGGTGCAGCAGAATGGCATGCCCCAAGGGGGATGCTCTCCGAGGAGGGGAAGGGGCAGCCAAGGGGTTGTGGGGAGCAATAAAGGACTCCACGACTGTCCTGTTTGATTTGTAGCAGGATGAGTCAAGCTTCTGTTTCGAATGCCCCAGGATGTCAGCTTCCCACAAAGCTGTGGGGGGAGACGCCGTCATAAATTACGGCTCCATGGCTCTTTTTATGTGGGTCCTGCCCAGTTTTGTTCCCTACGCAAACAGCTTTCTGTTTCTCAGGGCATCTTTATGTTCTCTGTTCGCTATCATTTGGCCGGTAAATTATCCGGAGTGACTTGCACCAGAATTTTCTGCTGGTGGTTACCACCGTGCTGAGGGCAGCTGGTTGCAAAGTGAGATGTAGTTCCCATGTAGGCACTGGGCACCCATGTCCGCATGGCTGTCGAGCAGGTTGCCATCAGCTCATGGTGCAAGACTGGTGAGAGGGAGGCCATGCTGTGCAGCGCCCTCGGTTTTCCCTTAGTATATGCCTGCAGAACAGACTGCACAAGCAAATATACGTTCACAAAAGAAGTAGATGCACATCTAAACCTGTATGCAGAACACTGGCCCGGCGTGCCCAGAAAGCACGGACACGGACAGCTTGCACACGCAAGCTTCACAACTATGGATCTGTGCATATAACAAAGAGGCAGCAATGCACCAAATGCTCCACAAATGCAAGAAGGAGACATGGAGGCATATTTTCAAAATAAAGTGACAAGATGCCCGAAGCCTAGTACACACATACACAAACACATATGCCTAGGAACAAATATGCCCAGTACTAGCACACAGCAGCACGTGGACAAAACAGAGCCACAGGATGGAGGACACAAATGAGACCTGCATGGAAGACACAAACACCGCATCAAACACTGACATGGCCTAACAAGTACATCCTTGCAAGATGCTGGCATCAGACCCAAATAGGCCACATGCACACACCTCTTGAATGCACGTGCAAGTACATACACACTACGTGTGTGTGTGTGTGTGTGTGTAATATGAGTGTACCACAAACGCGTGTTCTCCTCCTAGTGATAAATACTTATGGTGAAGGCCTGCTGTATGCTTCCAGTTGCAAAAAGGCTTCCTGTAATTTCCAGGTACTACTATTGTCACAGGTCTTGGGCATGGGTTAACACAACTTTAGACAAGGATTTTTACCTATAGTTGGCTTGGGTATGAGGCTGCTGTTGCCTAAATCCTGCATGGCCAGAGAAGTGGCTAGGCAAACACATCATTCATCAGCTCACACTCACTGGCATCAGTACCCCAGGTGAATCCTGGCTGGTGCCTTTTTGCTCTTGTGCACAGCTTGGAAAAGACCCGTGCTCCTCACCTGCATCATATGTGTGACCTCCTCTGCTGCCCTTTTGGGCTGCTCCCCTAGCTCAGCAATCCTGTAATTAGCCAGAGAGAGACTCTCCATCTTGACAACAATTGGCCATCAATAAATAATAACCAGAATGCAGGATGCCGACAGTCCAGCCAAGAGGAGAGAGCAATTAAGATGCTCCGACCCGCCTTGTACGACTTCCCACGAAAAGAGAAATTGCATTAGTGGGACGTGCGTTTAGCCAAGGCTGGTATTTGTAATGGGATTTAGTGGCATTTGCTGTGAATGCAAGACGCAGCAAATGTAGCGGGGGCAGAATAATGAAAGAGCAGAGCTCGCTGTGTGCATGGAGCAGCCTCGTGTCCCTGTCCCAAGCTGAATAGCTGCGTTGTAGATAGCCTTTCCAGGTGCCGAAATATCCCCAGTCTCAGACTCAATCTAGCTATGAGTGAAGCAGTTGAGGGGAAGAGGAGCGAGGCCTGAGCTGGGCCAGTGCCTCATGCTGGAAAATTGTAGGGAACATGTTTAAACAAGGAAATCCTTTCCTGAGCGACAGGGAACATCTCCTCTTAGAGAGGTGTATTCACTGCCTACAGGGTGGCTTTCTCCCTGGGGAGACTATTGATTTCTTGTCTGTTGTAGTCCCCTCGAGGGGAGAAATACCTTTAAACTACCTGTGAGCAATAGGAATGAGCTCATGGGCTTAATTTATCTCCTTTCTACCCTTCTCAAACATGCACTCCTGCAAAGGGAAAAAGCAGCCGGGACCAAAGAGGGCAAGCAGCAACCTGCTGAGCACCTGCCTAGTGTGCTGCCAAGGGAAAGGACCTTTCCGGTGCATCGCTGAGTCTCTCCTCCTCGAGAGGCTTGGAGACTTCAGGGAAGAGATATTTATTTCCTTCCCCCAAATGGTTTTAGTTAGCTGCAGGCATGTGAGCTGTGGGCAGGGGACAGCTGGGGAGCCTCCTCAGTAGAGTTAATCTCTTCCCCTGACTATTCCTGCATACCCGGTGAGCGGTGTGCCGTGATTAAGGGCTGTAGGTGTGTTAGTTTAGGGACAAGATGCCTTGATTAAAGCTTTTGCTGGAGAGGTTGGGAAGTAAAGACTGGAATCTCCTGTCCAGGGACAGTCAGGATCTTACTTCTCCATTGCTCCTGAAGAAGCTGTGCTGCTTTGGAGTGCACGTCTGTGTGGCTACAGCTTTTAGAGCCAGCTAGTCATGTGAGCCTGCCTCTGCTATATCCAAAGCAGCTTTCAGCACCTGCACCCACTTCAGGGTAGAGGAGCATTGTTCAGGAGCTCCATATGGAAGAATGGAGAAGCCACATAAGCAGCGGTGTGGTCTGTCTGCTATCTCCTCAGGGCAGCCGAGTTGATTGCAAGTCTCAGCTGTTCCCGTACGTATGGTTCCCTCTTTATTTTATAATTTGTTTTGCAGCTCCTCTGAGCCTCTCTGGGGATGGGAACATTATCTGAATCAGATGACCTGGCTTTATTTAAAGCATGTCAGTCTCTAGAGTGGCTTGCTGTTTTAAATATTACCCCACTTGTGCTCTCTTGCGTGTCCCAGAGACATACCCCAACATAACACGGTGTAACCACAAGGCTTCAAAGCCCTTTTGGCAACCAGCAACTCGCTGACATATCACCACTTGGCTAGAGCCCCTTCTTCAGCTGGTCTGATGGGGGGCAGGATCTTCTGCTTCTACAGTCTGGTCCTCTGACGTGTATGCTGTGGTGCGCCTGAAGTTTTTAGGTGGGAATCCCAGTTGCTCATCCACTCTGAAAGTGTTGCATCAGGTGCACGGTTTGGGTTGGGACGGTCTGCGATCGGCTCCTAGTCCTCTGACCTGTTGAGTTGGATGTGGATGGTAGACCCTGGGCTGCTTGCAGTCTGTGTTTACTCTTCCCAGTAGGAATCTGGACTTGCACGTTGCCTTGTGGCGCAAGGGTCCGAACCCAATCCAGTTGCATCTGGACTTGCACGTTGCCTTGTGGCGCAAGGGTCTGAACCCAATCCAGTTGCAACTGGACTTGCACGTTGCCTTGTGGCGCAAGGGTCTGAACCCAATCCAGTTGCTTCTCAAGTCAGACCTGTGAAGTGGAATTTCCCAAGCACAATCATTAGGTGTAGTCATCCCCTTTAATTCATCCAGGAGCGTACAAGGTGCAGAAACCACCCCCCAGGGGCTCTGAACCAGTGCCCTGAGACAGGAGCACAACCCAGGTACTGGGAATGCAAATGCTGCATAAAACTCCTTTCCCTCTTGCTGCGCTGAGGGAGAAAAGGTGTAGCAAGGAGCCGGGGTTGTGACTTGTCCAGGTTCACATAGGAAGCGGGTGGCAGCAGCTGAGACGAGAACCCAGGTGGCCCGATTCAGATCCCTTGCATGACGGCTGCAGCACAGGCCTGTATTTCTTCACTCCTGTTGTGCAATGCAACATGCACGTGTGTAACTAGGAGGTGCTGGATGGCTCAGAGGGTGAGTAATGGGTTGTGGAGCCTTTCTCAGCATTTCAAATCCAACCCATGTGGGTAGTAACCAGATGACTAGCTAGTAGCCAGGTCAGGAAATGGATGCCCTAACACGGGAGCTGCCTTAAAACTGCAACGGTTCCTACTGAAGACCCTGGGGGTCTTCAAGAGGACCCCCAGGGTCCCCTTGACCCTGTAGCTCATTAACATACAAGACCTCCTGGGGGTCTTCAAGAGGAGGTTGGATATGCATCTAGCTGGGGTCATCTAGACCCAGCACTCTTTCCTGCCTATGCAGGGGGTCAGACTCGATGATCTATTGAGGTCCCTTCCTACCCTAACACCTATGAATCTATTTTTCACTGAGTTTGTATTTCTGTCCATGTGTCCGCATGCATATAAAATAAAAGGCAAAAGCAATGTCGGGTGCATAGAGGATCCCTGTCGGGGAAGCCTCCCAAAGCCTGGTGAGGGGCAGCAGGGAGCAGGTAGGCAGGGGTGTGGTGGCGGTATCCCCACCTTTCCATTTCTCTTTGCAAACCAGGCTGAGTGGGCAGCACCCATGTGTCAGCCCCCATTTCCCAGCCCTGCCTCTGAATCCTTGTGCTTTGCTGGAGTTTTACCTTTAAGGTAGTTTGCGGGTGGCTGGTCCGGCTCAGCAGGTTCTTGGGGAACAAGTGTCAATGGAGGTCTCTAGCTTGCACCTGCATCCCTTGAGCCGCTTTCCTTGCACGTCACCGGAGAGAGAAATGCAAGGGTCCAGCATTGGGCACTGGCGAAGGCCTGCGGTTTGGAGCTGGCGGCTGCGGAAGAGTTAACCCCCAGTGACTGTATGTTAATGAGCTACATGGTAATACAGGGAGGCAGGCTTTAGCAGTCAGACTGCTGCTGATGGGGGGATGAGCTTCCAGTGCCAGCCTAGAGCCGGGAGAAGGAGTGCACAGTTACTGTGAAATTCAGCTGGTAGAAAGAGAGAGCGAGGGAGAGACACAGAGAGAGAGAGGAAAAAACAGATCTGTGAAGGAAATGGGACTGTAAAAAAAAAAAAAAATTAAAAAAAAATTAAAATTAAAAAAAAGCAAAGGAAGCCCGGGATGGCTGATGTCAGGGAGGGTAGGGGAGAAGTCTAGGTGGGCGAATCCTAGCAATAAGGACCCTTAAAAAGAATAAGAATAATTGGCTAGCCAGCCGCACAGGGGCTTCAGAGGAATGACTGACTGACTGCCTGGAGGAGCCGTTCCAAGGAAGAGCAGAGAGACTTTAGGAATACAGATAAGTAGCTGGTGACTTGCGGTGGATTTCAATGAATTCAGGGTCGGACTGGATTACCTCTCCGTAAATCCAAGGAGGTGGAGGGGTGGGGGGAGAAAGCAGAGAGCCCCCAAGGAGACAGACGGAAGAGGATCTTTAGGTCTGGTAAGTAAGCCACCCAGCCGGGGTGGGCAAAGGCGGGGGTGCCTCCAGCCAGCACCTGCCCCCTCTTATTCTGCATGAAGGGAGCCCCCAAATATCCTTTCCCAGCGCCGCGGCTTTGGCGCTCTCCCCCCTGCCAAAGGGGGAGTCTCGCCAGGTGCCCTCGGGGAAAGACCCCCACCACGTCCTTGGGGATGGGCTTTGGGGGGTGCATGCATGCATCCAGGTTGTTTTCTGGCTGAGGCTGGAAGCTGTAGGAGCATGTTTGTCTTCACTTGGAAGTGGCTGGATTTGGGAGCATCATCCTGAGGGGTTTCCTAATTTGCTAGCTAAATCTCAACCGATAATGCAAGTCCCGTGAGGCTCCCCTCTGTCTGTCCCCCTCCCCACCCTTCCCAATCCAGTTTGGGCATCCTGTTATTTTGTCCCCTTAGTGTAGTTCTGCTGTCAATATGTTTTATTCCTTCCTAAATCCAAGTGACTGCATTCCCTACCATTCAGTCCTGGACTGGGGAAAGGCAGTGCGTCATAAGGGAACAAAACCCCTCAAAAGTTGCCACTGGCCAGGAGAGACTTTTGTTTTGCCAGCACTCAGGATTCCTGGAAAAAATAATATCCCTACTGTGAAGGTCCCAGATCCTGCAAGATCCCTTTCCAGAAGCTGGGAAAGGGAAGGGGGGATCTGTGCATGCTTTTCTGAAAAAATTCCTAGGTCCCAGGGACTGTTTCCAGCCTCATCAAACCCTAAAGTTGCTTGGATGCTACATGCGTGTCGATCATAACAGCGGCTTGTCTATACGTACAGTGAGGGGCCGCACTGTCCTCTCTTCATCCGGCCCCCGGTTTCACCTGGTATAGTCAAACA
Organism: Alligator mississippiensis; assembly: GCF_030867095.1. Taxonomy (NCBI): domain Eukaryota; kingdom Metazoa; phylum Chordata; order Crocodylia; family Alligatoridae; genus Alligator; species Alligator mississippiensis. The sequence goes on along the minus strand of NC_081837.1, from coordinate 43,021,407 downwards.
CCAGCCTTTTCTCTGTGCAAGCTGTGCCAGTACTTCATGGTCTTGAAGGCAGGATGTATGATGTTCATTGAATCACTGTTTTAAGCAGCATCTGAAAGTCAGTAGGTTAACGTTAAGGGAAAGCAGGGGGGTTAAGGAGCGATAGAGGGGGAAAAAATCATGCCTCCGTGATCTGTGTTCAGGATACTGGCTCAGCAGCAAGCAAGGATGCAATGTTCGTAGGGTACCGTGCTATGCAATCCTGTTTCTAGGAGGGTTTCCTCCTCGTTACTTGTCTACCACTTGACATTTCACTAGTAGGATGAATCTGTTTGATGGACCCTGACTGAGTTTTGGGAGGCAGGCTGTCTGCTTTCATGTGCCGGACGGCCTCGGTGATATCAATATCTCTAAAAGTTCAGTCAAATGACCTACTTCCACCGCAGAATGACTGATGCCTTTGTGCCCTCTTCAGAATTGATGCTTATATTTTCCCAATGTGGAGATATTTGCCTTGGTTAAAAAAATAAAATAAAAAGTGTGTCCTATGTTGCTGCCTTTTGCCAGATGCTCTTTCAGTCTCGGCTTATAAACCATAAGGCCTTAAATACAATAGTTAGGAGTGCTTCTAGGATCTGAGCAGAGTCACCTTGACTTTGGAAGCACGGTCCAGCCCAAGAGTCACTTGTATGTCTGGTTTCTCTTGTAAAATGGCTCGTGCAAGCAAACGCAGACACCTTGCTCTTCTCTCCTCTGCCGTGCTCGTTGCAGGAAGATGAAGCAACCCAATTTACTCTTCATTGCCTTTATAGCTGTATTTGATCTAATTATTTGCAGAGTTTCCCCCTGGCTTATAACAAGTTTGTGCAGTGGAGACAGGTAACAGATGCGTTTGCGAACCCACGGATCTGATAGAAATAGCGGCTCCCAGTGCTTTCCTTGCACTCTGTTTTGCTCTCCCAGTTAACCCTGAGCTGTCCCTGGCCCCTCAGCTGTTGAATGAAACTGAACTTTCTGAAATACAGCTAGATATTAAAACCCCTAAAGACCCCAAGCACTCTCCACCTGGGTATATGATGCTGAAGAAAGGATGACTCCTCCTGCCCTGTGCTCTTTAACTCTCTTCAGCAAATTGCATTAGGACGTGACAAATTGGCTTGCAAAGCAGCTAAATGGAAATGACATTTGGAGCAGTTCGTGGTGTAGACGCTGTGGTGTCTCGACTTGCAGGATCTGCCTGAAGTCTCCCGTTGACTGTCTCCCAAGAGCTTTAGTGCTTTGGGGATATCCAGAGCTGGCTCTGGAAACTTTTTTGATGCAGTTTGAGCCTGGAGCCTTGGATGTGTCTCCTGGGATTGATCCAATGTCTGGGGAAGGTTTCAGCATTGATACGCTCATGCAAGAGCTGAGCCAGCAGGCTGCGTAAGTCATGGTTAGAAGTGGAAGACGATGCCTAGATGCTGCATGGTGCGTGCGGATGGGCGATTCAAGAGGAGATGCCATACCTGCTTCTTGGTACTGGCACAATACGCTCTAAATTTGCTTTGTAGAGGTATCTTTGTTCAGCCAGGATGGGTTAAGCAATGCTCACCCACTCTTTCCCATGCACTTGCACGCATTGGTTCAAACCCTGCCCTCATCAAGCGCTTTTAATTGGCCCCTCAATGGCTAGAACAAGAACCATGTGACAGGGGAGGGGGAACGCGCCCTCATCCCCGTATTTCTGAACGCTCTGCCTATCTGCCCCCTGGCATTTCCATTCAGCCCCGGCGCCTTTGTAGCAAGTGCAAATATTGCTTCCTCTCTCTGTCTCGGGCATCCTTAAAAGAGTGGGGAAAAAACCGAGAGAGACGAACCTGAGCCCAGAGCGCTCCTGAGACAGGCCCTTTCACATCTCTAAACACTCCTGATTATTCAGCTAATCTTTATTTCATGGGCACGTTACAAGAAACACACAAACAGGGGAGGGGGGAAGTGGAAGGCGGTGACACATTTAAAATACACAAGAAAGGCGCTGGCAGGAATATATTCAGTCATCTTCTGCCGAGATGAAATATTTATGGGTCTAAGTTGTGGCAAGCTTTGCTCCCTGCCCTCTCTCCTCTCCCCTCCTTTTCTCCAGCGCCTTCCCTTGGCAAAAGGCAAATGAAAGCATCCAGCGCAGGGGCCGGCGTGCCTGTTCCCGGCAGAGCCCCTTCCTCACCCAGCTGTCTCGTGGGGGAGCGGCGCACAGCTGTCTGCACACATAGCCAGGGGCACAATGTACTTCTGTCCATCACGGCAAATGGGAGAAGCCGGGCTTGCTAGCCAAGCTAACCAAACCATAAAGAGACCCAAGCATTGTGTTTGCAGTCTGTTAACTAGAAATAATTCAGGAACCGTCCATTTGGAGAGCTAGGGAAAAAAAACAGCTCCCCCCCCCAGCTCCATACCCCTTTGAGGTGCCTGCATTTAATGGCAGGAGTCTGCTTTCCCCCTTGGGCATTCTCTTAATTCATTAGATCTGAATTTTCTATCCCTTTTTTTTTCCCTGTCCTTCTCTCTCTGTCTCTCCCTGCCCCCCCACCCTCCACCTTTGACCCCCTCCCTACATTTCAAACAGTGATGAATGGACAAAAATCCCTCAAGGGAAACATTTTTTCACTTAGTTACAAAGATTTCATGGTTAATTAGAGTAAATGTGGTTTTTAGAGTGTTAATCTCTTAACCAGCTTGGCTAGGAGGCCGCGACGACAACAAAGAAAGGGAGGGCAAGAGGGCGGGGGGCGGGGAGGCATCATCCAATTTTTCTTCCCCCCCACAAACGTTGATGGCCAAGTGTATCGTGTCTTTATGTTCATGGCCCAGACCATCCTAGAGGCGACTTGGGTCTGTCCGCTGCCTCAGTTGCTTTCCAAAGCTGTATACCTCCTCTCCATTGGCTTTCCAAGCTGCTTTCTCTGCAGCCTCCCAGTGATGCTGAAACTCATTTCGGCTGCAGGACTTAAAAGCATCTCAGGCTGGGGCAGCGGAAAGTTGTTTTTGTCGGGGGGTTGCAGACTGGCTCAAAGATAAAGAGGAGAAAGTGTGAACAAAAGAAGGACCCAGGCAGCGCGTTGTCCTGGGGAGGTGCGGGGTGCTGTGTCTAGACCCTTTCCCTGTAGGTCAAGGGAAGCTGGCTGTGCATTGGGGTGCTGCAGCCCTTGGCAGAGAGGAGGGCCAGTGGCATGCACAGCACGGTGCCGTGCTGACCCGTGGCAAAGCCACGCAGGGGCCTCTCCCCGGCCCGGAGCTTTGTTCCAGAAGTGGGAGTCGGACTCCTGTAGGAAGCAGAAATACGGGTGAAACGGAGCACGTGGAGCCCGCTCCACTTGCAACGCTCTCCGGTCGAGGCTCCTGGGAGGGGGGGAAGCTGTAGAGCCACCCGGCCTTTGGCGTCGTGCAGGGAATTTAGCATCCGCCGTTTCGGCTCTGGATTCTTTTTCCAATCGATCGGTTTTCTTTTCCAGTCTGAGCAAGACGCTTGCTGTGTTTTCCGCCCCCTCGCCCCTGTAATCTTTCCTCTCCTGCCTTTGCCAGCCTCAGGTCCGTAACTCAAATCTAATTTTGACCGAGACAGCTCCAAAAGGGCTTAGGCAGCAGAGCAGTGAAATAATGAGCTGGCCAAATCATAAGTTCCCAGCTCAGGAGTTGGCTGGATTGTGCAGGGTCTTGTATTTGCCGGGAGACAGCATCCGCCCGGGCTGTGGGCCTGAAATACCGTCTCATCCCGCTAGAGGGGGGCTCCTGCAGCTCGACTCGAATAGACAGAACAGCTTTTTTGATGGGGGAAAAAAAAAAGAAGAGAAAAATCAGCACCAAATGCAGTGTGGAAAGCTGCTAGGGCTGGTTTTACCATCCCCTTCAGAGTCGACGGTCCCTTCTGATTAAAGGGAACATGAAGATAGCGGCAGTGCTTGACCCATCGCTTTGCCAAGTCCTGCCCGTTACTAGAAATGGCTCTTGCGGGGAGGCAGTAAGATTTTAATGTTTTGCAAAGATTTCCAGCAAAACTGGCTGACAGTGGCTGATTCCTCCGTCACTAGTGTGCGCTCTTGCAAGGTCTCCAACCTGGTTTCCTTCTGCTTCCCTACCGCGGCCTGAATACAGGCGTCGAGATGCTCTCAGGCGGTGGTGAAATGGGTCTAATGGGATTAAAAAAAAAATAAAGTGAGACAAAATAAGTGAGTGTAGCACACGTCAGTGATGTATCCCTCTAATCTAATCTTCCACTGTGTTCTCTGCCGGGCCTTTTGTCTGGGTTATAATCCACCCTTGTGTTTCATTGGGGCGGAGAAGTATTACTAGCCTAACTTTGCCAGCTCATAGCGATTGTGGCTGCTTTGGGGAGATGCTCAGACCAGAGATGGGGCACTGGGAAAGAGGTGGCCTCCCTCTTCCTGATCTGATATTTCCCATCTCACGTTTCCCGGTGTAATCTCGGCTTCTCTTTGGGCGAAACCGAACGGGGAGGTGGTTGTGGGGAATGAAAAGCGAGATAAATGTATCATGTTATGAAAGTTTAATCCTGCTTTGCCTGGGTTGAAATTACATTCGGAGCGGGAGATAAAAGGCATCAGAGTCGTATTATAAAAAAAGTCCAGATCCTCATAAAAGGGAAAGTGATAGTGAGCCTGGCTGAGACCTGTCGGCCCAACCCTCCAGCTTGCCCAGCGTGCAGACGGAGACCATTGAACCGCAACTGGGAAGCAGATGAGGGGTGCTCCCCACTCATGACTGCGGAGAAGCTGTGTGAGTGGACAGAAATTAAAGGCCACATGGGAGAAATGGGGTTTTTTGGTGGTGGGGGGTGTAGCTGGAATATAGACAGCAGCTTGCAAGAGCCAAGCCCCTGGCTCAGCCTTACCTGAGATGGAAACACCGTCGTGCTGCAAGTTATAGAGAGGTGCGGGTGCAACTGGGGTTGCTCCGCTGTGGGCACATGGCTCAAAGTGCTAATGGAGGCTCCCCTTCATCCGATGGAGCAGCATCCTTGGCCTCTGGCACGCGGAGACCCGAGCAATGCAAGCTTGTTTGTAGTCGAGTGCTCTCCTTGCTGTAGCTTTCAGGCCACGGGTACGTGGTGGCTGGGTGATGCAGAGCTGGCACAACTCATCCCTGCCAGCTCTTGGTTGTCTTGGCCTGCAGCAGATGGGCACTTGGAAGGGAGAAACAGGTACCCATAGAGGTGGTGGGATCTCCATCCTTGCAGGCTTTAAAGACTCGGGTAGACAAAGCCTTGGCTGGGATGGTCTAGTTGGGGTTGGCCCTGCTTTGGACTGGATGTGATCTCATTTTCTATGATTCGAAGTTCTAACGTGCCCCCAGGGCTGGAGATGGGGAGCAGCTTTCTAAAGCATGGCAAGATGGGGTCCCAAGGAAGAGCGCAAGGGGATGGGTAAGAATAAAGCACGGAGAGCTGAGGGACTGCAACAGGCTTGACCCCACGGTCCCGAACCGCAGCATCCCCTGCCTGGCAGGAGTTTGGGGCTGGAAAGGGCTTTGTGCTAGCAGGAGCCCGGCTTCCTCGGCAGACAGGAGACAGACTCGCAGCCCTTGGCTGCTTTGAAGTCCCTTCGCCACCTCCTGAAAGTGAAAGGTGACGTCTGAGTAAATATTACGCTGACCTCTCACCTCGCCCTCCCTCAGCTGTGGCAGCTCCTTTCTTATCGCTCGTTAATGAAGCAATCAGATGAGCTGGGGCTGAGCGGCCGTGGTAGGGGTGGGAGCTGATCCCGGTCTCCCTCCGTCTGCGCCGAGCCAGGCAGGGTGGGAGACCAGGGCGAGGGTGGCTCCAAAATACGAGGAAGACGACTTCATGCAAAGCCGAAAGCTAAACAGGAAAAGAAAGTCTCCTTCCTTGCTGCCTGGTGAGGCTGCCCCTCCTCCCCAGCCCTGGTCCTTGAGTGCTAGATAAGCATTTGCTCAGCTCGGGAGTGTTGCTGGGCCCTGGGGAGCATGAGTTCTCATAGCTGCTTAAAGGAGGCTAATGCCAGGCCTCCACGTCTGGTTGGGAGAGCAATGTTAGCTGGAGCCCTGATATTTCTCAGCAGTTTGTATCAAGAAGAGCCCAAGAACTGTGCTTTTTGCAGCTATAACTGTTTCTGTTTGAGGAGCCACCATAGAGTCGTGGCAGCAGGACGTCTTTGCTGCTCCGTGTTAAGAGGGTTGGGTGGACTAGCCCTGCCAGCACCCAGCTGGTGCCCACCTTGGATGCAATGCAGATGTTCCCCACACCTGGCCGACACGCCAGCAATAGCCCTAGCATCCATGCGGTGCTACTGGCAAAACAGGCCCTTCTACTCACGTAGCTTCTTCCATTTAGGGACCCGGTTGATGCTAGATGACTCCACTAACGGGTTTGCTTTCCGAGTTCACAGCTGGGGAAAGTCCACATCATGTTGCGAGCTGTTTTTCACCTTTTATAGCAAGTGCAAAATCAATGCTAGGAGCTCAGCTTGCATGGGCAGCCTGTCGAAGCAAGTCAGTTCACCCAACCCAGGATGGGGAGAAGCAAGGGGGCAGTGGGTGCACTTTGCTTTTTCTGCCTTGGCTGGAAAACCTTGGGTGGAGGCAGAGGGAGGATGATGGTTCACAGAGAGGACACGCTCCATGCACCCTGTGGAGAGCTAAAGGAAACGGCTTATTCCCCTCTCGGCTCCCGACGGGCTGTGACCAGCATTCGGGAGCAGCAGTTTTAATTCACTCATCAGCAGCTGCAGGTCAGCACCGAGCATCAGCGCTCCGACTGCCCTTTACCTTGTGTCAGGAAGCCCAGCGAGGCTGGAGAAAACAGGAAACCTCTTCAGCAGTGACTGGCTGCTTACTCACTTGCTTTTCTGTGTAGCACGAGGCCTCCGAGGAAGCGCATCTACCTTGACTTGCCCCTGACTCAGCTGGGAACAAGTTACTTATGTTATTGCCAGGCTTAGTGAGTTGGGGAATAAGTGCCTGCAGGAGACGTCTAAGTGCATCCAACACTGTGGCTTTTAGTTGAGGTATTTCCTCCCGTGCGTCATCAGCTGGGGAGAGCTTGAAATGCATTGCATGACTGATCACGGAGCTGCCCGCCGTGGCAGCTCCACGGGTGTTTTGGGGTTGCTGTACAACCCAACCCCACGGAGGCAGGTATCTCACCAGAGGACAGGTTGAAGTGCACACACCCTTACACACGCAACGCTTGCACTGCTTTAGTTATAGGCTTGTTTTAAAGCAACGCAAGCTTGTATGTAGTCAGGACCGGACATAAACGTCCTGTGAGCGATACCTCGCCAGAGTCACCTTCGCATTGCACGTGGAGCACTGCCAGAGCTAGGCATTCAACAGCCAGTCAGTCTCAATATGTTGACATTTACTTAAAATAAAACTTTAAGAGCTTTGGGTTAGTTCAGGGGTTTTTGGTTCCTTCCTTGTTTCTTTTTCTCTAGTGGAGGAAAGCTAGAAACTGACTTTTCGTGGCATCAGCAGGTAATATCCTCATGGCTCCAGAAGCTTGAGCTTTAAGGGAAGCACCAAATATGACACATCTTGTGATTCATACCAGAAGCATCGACAGCGCTGTTCAAATGGGAAACTAAAATGCATTTCTGAAGTCGGACTGCCCTGTTCCTTGAGAAGGCTACAAAAGCAGGGCTGAGCAGCATTTTGGCTGCCTCAGAGGGGACTTAGCCAGTGTGCATGATTTCATCCCATCTGGTATTTTGGTTTCCTGATTGAGAAGATCTGTTGGGATTGGGGGGACAGAGCGGGGAAGCTGGCTGTGTTAGAAAGGGTGTTACGCTCAAGGCCCCAGAAGTACTGATATTGTGTCCATAGCTTGTATGGATGCCAAAATACCCTGAAAGGCAAAAATACAAGAGGGAGCGCTGACCTTCTGCTCAAATGTCCTGCCTTTTGCTGTTTTTTATCGCTATCTTGAATGTTACACAGACATACTTTTTGCCAGTGCATTTCCTCTGAATTTTTTAGTGGAAGCCTAAGAGCTGCGGGGAGAACAGAGAAAGGCAATTGTTGGTGATTTAAGAAAATGCTTAGTTACCCGTTAAACATTTTTTTCCGGTGGATTTGAAGTAGCATCAGGAGTTAGAAACTTTGAGTCATTGTTCTGTTTGGTGCTGGGGATAAAGCATGTCACCGTCTTCCTACTGCAGCATTGGAAGGAGCCAACGTTGCAGTGCAGCAGAGTCTCAGCGTTGAAAGGTCCAAGGTCAAATTCTCCCTGACTAATAGGATTGTGGGCCCAAAATTAACCTCGCCCCTGCTGTAGCTAGAGATGGCCTCAGGGTGCAATGGTATCCTGTAGCTGCTTGCATCGTTAGCTTTGTGAGCAGTGCTGCTCAAGCAGATGGTGTGGACACAAGTGTTGTTAAAGAGCCCAGAGGTGTCAGAAGCTGCTAGTGTGTTAAGTTGTAGAGATGCGAACTTCCCCTGTAGCAGCACTGCCCCAGAAGAGCCCAATCCACTTTTTTTGACACTTTGAGGTGTTTAAAGGCAGTGTTAAGTCATAAGAAACATCTGGACTCTCTTCTTGGCTTCCTGCTTAGTCTTTTCAGGGCTTTTGACACATCTGGCCTTTGTGACTTGCCCATCAAGGGTCAGTGCCAACAAGCAGGGGTGGATCTTGGAAAGGATTCAGGGCCTCGTGTCATAGGAATCATCACTTGCCTAAAGGAGAGCTTTTTCAGGGGTTGGTTGTAGCCGTGTTGGCCTAAAGACATAGGCAGGCAAGGTTCTTCGGGTAAATCTGATGTCTTTTATTAGACCAACTCATATAGTTGGAAAAATTCTTCTTAGCAAGCTTTCGGGTGCAAACACCCTTTGTCAGGCTGAGGAAGTGTCTACAGATGGCGTGTGCTCTTCCTGGATGGAGTGCTAAAGCAGCCAGAGGCCACTGTGCATGCAAGAAATCCAGTCAATTAAAATGTAAATTGAGGTGGTCAATAGGTGAGAGACAGGTGGCGGGGAGGGGGAATGAAAGTGGCTGTAGTCAAAGGATGAGACGGGAGGGTGGGAGGATGCTGAAAGCGTCTCAAAGTCTGCCCCGACTCTGGGCGCTTGCAATCTGCCCCTGACCGCTCCTGGTCTCTACCACTCCATTTCCCTGCCTGAAAGTTGGGTTGGGTTGGAGCTGGTCTGCTTCACAGGGCTGCAGAAGCATAATTTGCTTGGGGATCCTATTATGAAAAGTGTGAGTGCTGGGTGAAAAATTGGTGGCATTAATAATTCATTGGGCTGGACTGTGGCGCTGCAGCAGAAGCTCCATTTCCCTTTACCGGCCATCCATCAGTACCTGCGCCGAGCTTTCTGCAGAGTGATGCATGAACTCGGGCGGAGGTGGCGAGCACTTCTCCGACTGGTGCACTGGCTTCGACTCTGTTTAAACACCGAGCCCAGGGGGAGCAGGACCCACACTGAGTACTAAGGCAGTGATAGCTTTGGCCTGGTGAGCTTTAAAATCTCATAGCAACAACACCAAGTTTGCAAACACTTTGGAAGCAAGGGCCTGGGGCCCTGCTTGCTTGTCCGCTCTGTGTGTGATGATGTTCAGATGCAAGGGCGCACATAATGGGGCTTTTCAAGGTGTAGAAATTGTGTGGCATGGGCAATTCTGGGCCATCAGTTCCACCAAATGCATTTTCTGGCTTTGAGGTGGTCACAGATTGTCTGCGGCTGATCTGGGAAGCGCTAGAACTAATCCTCAGGAAAGGACAAAGGCAGCTGCTACTGAAGGACTTGGGAGCATGTTTTGTAGCTTGTTTAAAAAAAAATAAAAGCCCACCTCCCAGGAGAGAAGGTCACCGGGAAACTCCATTTCAAGGCTTTCATCCCAGAAAGTTTTGGGTGGGATGAGGAGTGATGCTGCAGGTTGGGCATGGCCCTTTCCATTTGGTTTTGGGCCAGCAGTGGCTATTTTTTTTAGCACCCTGGAGCGGTTTGGTGATGTATATGGAAGGAGTTCAGTGTCAGGCTACTTCCTGGCCGTCGAGGGTGAATTTTTCCAAGATGACTAGAGAGATTTGAATGTCCTGCTTGAAAATCAGACTTCTTTCGAGATTTATCATGTTGGTCAACCAGAATTAGTCATCCCTTTGGATCAACATCTCACTAACTTTGCTGATACGTCACATAATTTGTATGATTATGGTGTTTAGGACCCCCGTGGTCCTGCCGTCCTAGGAGCCATCGAGTTAACACCAAGATCATCCCTTCCTCAGAGAGCTCCTAGGCATCTGGTTAAAATACAGCACATGAATCAACCCAGGGCCAGGTTTTCCAGTGCTCACTATACTAGAGCAGGACAGGATATCTTTTTTTTTTCCCCCCCATCCTCTGAACATTTCTGAGAGTTCAATATTTTTCAGGCCTGAAGGCAGATTTAAACACCAAACCCCTAAGGTTTTGGAAACTGAAAGTCCAGGCAAATAAGCAACAACAAAAACCAACCGTAAGTTTTGCTTATATTTTTAATATAAAATATAAATGCTTCAACTTTTTATATGAAAAGTTGTTCTGAACTCCAAAATCAGCGTTTTTTTTCTGCATTTAGAAAACGTCACCGCAAAACCTTTCTATACTTTCAAACCTGTTTTCAACGTATTTTGAGGGGATTGCTTTCTTAGTTGAACCTTTCCCTTTTAAAGATGTGGTTTTTGACACATTTGCATTCCCTGAGCTGTTGGGGGGTTGTTTTGGTTTGGGTTTTTTTAAGTGTCATTGAAAAAGTGCAAACCAATTCAACTGAGGAGCCACCACCAGGGCTGTATTTTCAAAGCTATTGACTGCCCTGGAATTGCTCTAATGACACTTCTGGCCAAATTGTCAAAAGAACATCTGTTCCTATGTTGAAAGGACCGGTGCTCACACTTGCAAGTCCCCTACAATAGGGAGCACATGGCAGTCCCAAGAAACTGCAGGCAGATGGGAACTTCTTTGACTGTCCTCAGTACAGGGGTGTGGGGGAAGTGTCTTCAGCTTGCCACCATTTTAATTGCATCAATCTTCATTTAGGCTGCAAAGCCCAAATTGGAAACTGGAGTTGGAAATCAAGCATCCTCTGTACCCTGACATCATTTCCCTCCTCCTTTTAAGATAAAAAGCTTTTGAGATTTTTTTTTTTCCCAAGTAGCGCAAAGTGTGACACGAAGAAAAGCAAAATATTGACTCACAGATTTGTTCATGACAATTCATTTCGTTCCATCCCCACCTATAAACACCATGCGTTGCCAGGCTATCTATCCCAGCCATCGTGACTGAGTAGGATGTAAGGTTAATTTCCTTGTAATTTAGCTTGTTTTCTGTTCTATTTTGGTTCATTTGGCGAATGTTGTTCTCGGCCTTATGCATATTATAGAGCTTGATTTTTCTCCTGCTGAAGTCCATGGAAGCAGGGCTGAGCCTGGACCCAGGAAAACTTTCTCCATGGCTGTGTGAGATGCATTGCTGTGGGCCACTTAGCGCTCTGGGGTTCACCAGCAAAATTTAGCAGACTTGTTAAATAGTCTAACTGCCCTAAATACTAATTTTACCTGTTTTCCACCGCATATGTGCCAAGCTTGTTTCAGCCAGGGCTCATAAACCGAGCCTGAGATTTGGGGTTGTGAAAGAGGACAAAATGACCCCCCTGTGCTCGCCCAACAAACTCTAGTGACCAGACACAAAAATTGTCTTACCAGCCTAATCTGTGTGTGGTGTTAATTGCTGCAGCACTGAGCACTTTGTGGAAGGACTTGCGGGATTCATCTGCTTCTCCTCCCTCGGTCTGCAAATGCTTTACAGAAGCACATGCGTATCATTATCCCCATTTTGCAGATAGGGAAATAAAGGTGCTGAGGCTTGAAGTGAACTGCTCAAAGTCATGCAACGGGTCACTGACCGTGCCAGCTTCATCCCAGTTCATAGCAGTCCAGGGGTAGAGCGGAGCGCTATGAACTGGTGGGGATGCAGCACCGAAGATGAGACTTGACCCAAAGCGAGACGGTCCTGAGCTCTAGGAAGGTTGGAGCAAGGCAGGTCCCGCTGCGGCCCTGTGAAACGCGGCCCTCCCAAGTCCGTGAAGGATTTATTGTTTTCCGCTCCCTGCTGGATCTGGTCCGATAGCCCGGTGGTGGGAAGGAAATGACTCAGTTGCTTTACAGACAAGTGCAACTTTGAAATGAAAGAGGCAGGAGACAGTTGAGACTCTCAAACGTGTTTCCTCAGTAAGCAAAGCTGTTGTTGTATTATAACTCTACGTATTGCTGGCAACTCCTAGCAGCTCCAGTTAGGAGCTGGGAACCATAGACAAGCAGAGCACAAGATGCTCCCTGCCCCAGAGAGCCTACGGTCTGGAGGGGTTTGGTGAGAGAAACATGCAGGGGAGGTGCAGTACAGTCCACGTGGAAAAGCTGTATCAGACCTAGCGAGGAGTTGTCTAGGACCCTTTGCTCAATGAGCAGGACCCTTTGCTTTGAGCAGAGCAGGGGGTTTAAAGAAGGCGGTGTAGTGGCATTTCAGCTTTGTATGAGGAGCTTCTCCCATGTAGACAGAGCAGCATAAAAGGAAACACGCAGGTGCTTACAGAAGCGCTGGGATTTAGTGCGCAGACACTGGACAAGAAATTAGGACAACTTGGGCTCTGTTCCTTGGCAGTTCACATTGTCTCTCTGCCTCATTTTTATATATATTCTCCTTCTCAATTATTACGGTGGTGCCGAGCAGTGTGGATAGAGGTCAGTGGTGCACAGGGGGGAAGACCACCTCAGCCCCATGCCCCTTACAGATGCAATGCGCCACGTGAAGGAGAGTAAAGACAACCGAGGCAGAGAGATGACTCTTTTTTGCAAAAATATTTATTTCTATATAGAGAGAGAGAAATAAATAAATATAAAATAAATATTTTTGCAAAAAAGAGTCATCTCTCTGCCTTGGTTGTCTTTACCTCCTTCATGTGGCTCATTATGTCTGTAAGGTGCATGGGTCTGGGGTGGTCTTCCCCTCCGTACAGCGCTGACCTCTGTGCAGGCTGCTCGGCACCACCATAATAATAGAGAAGGAGACTCGCAGACAGGTTTACTCTGTGCTGGGCAAGATTTTGGGGTCTTCATAACAGCATCACCCCCTCCACTCTTTGGCTAGCCCCCGGCCTCGTGGGCTGCGACTTGCGATCGCTGTCAGACGCAGACCCAAGGAGCTGCTTTCTCCATCCTATTATCAGCTTGGTTGGAGAGGGAGAAGTTTTTAAATGACAGTAAGATCCTTAGCAAAGAAACAAGAGTCAGTGTTAAAAATAAAGGAAACAAGACAGCTTGTTTCATCTAAACAGAAGGGTTATTAAACAAGCTTGAATTAATCAGTGATCTGCCAGCACTCTGAAATTGAAAAGCAGGGTTGAGGAGCAGGGAGCGGATGAGTAGAAAGCAGCCATGTCCTCGGGTAGGAATCGATGTAGCGAAGCTGCGGCAGAGATGCCAATGTCCTGCAAGTTGCCCTCTCCTCTGTGTCTCTGGGAAGATGCTGAGAGTGGGGAGCTCGTGAGCTCTCTCTTCTCTTCGGCGCAAGCTCAAAAGGGTCCAAGTGATCAAGTGTGGAAGGGCTTGAGCAGAGAAGCCCTGGGGAGGACTCACAACCTCTCCCCGGTTGCCTTGCACTCTCCGGTTGTCTCGCACCGTGGCAGGCTGGGGAGAGGCTGTCACGTGTGTGCAAATGCTCTGCATTTCTGCAGCATCCAGGCCTCTCGATAAACATTAATTAAGCTCCCAATACCCAAGTGAGGCAGTTTAGCAAATGAGTAAATGGAAGTCCAGAGAGACCGTCGCCTCCCTCCAGTCAGTGACAAAGCTAAGGTTGGCTACGCTTCATGGCCTATATGTCCATTCAGGGCTGTATCTGAAGCTCGGCTGCTTTGATGGATGCTAAAGGGTTCTTCAGCGGCATGAGGCTTCCTCCTGTGTTTAGTGTGGTTGTTAATTTAAGGGTTTACATCGTTTCTATGTTCTTATTGCCGATCAAATGCCGCACCTACAATTGATGTTGTTTAAGTCATTTCCCTCCGTGGCAATTCCAGTTGTCCAACCGGCAGCTAGAAGCTGGAGTAGAGCAACACGTCTGCTGGATCTCCTGGGCTCTGTTGTCTTCCTCGAGGAACCAGCAGAGACGAGGGGGCAGGAGTCTCGGCGTCTACTGAACTATCCACCTGTTTGTGCTACAGGCGGCGATCGATGCATTTTGTAACCTTGGGGAAGGCAGAGGGAAATCAAGTCAGCAGCACAGCCAAAACATGGATCCCACGAGTCCTGACACCCTGTCTCGATGGTAAATGCAAGAAAGCTTCCTTGCTCCCTCGCCTCACCTTTACCTCTCGTGCCCCAGAACTGTAAGAGCTGTGATGGGCAGCATAAAAGCCAATATCTCTATGGCTCCTGCTCGGCGCTCAAGAACTGAAAAAATAATCCCCCTCTGAAATGGAATTATTTATTACAGAGCCAGAAAGCATCTTCCAAACAGGGATTGTGTGTGTATGTGCGTAGAGGCACTTGCATGTTCTTCATAATTGCAGCGCTGCTGGCGGAGTGAAATCTATAGCTGCACAGTTGGGGATTCCACATTTCAGTACTTAATTTTAACAAACGTACAACTTCCTGATGTACTTAGGTAACGGCACCGTGGCTACTGTGTAAATACAGCTTGCTGCCGTGGGGAGCAGTCAGGATAACGAACGCCATTCTCCCAGACGAGGCGGGCACAGACAAAGGATTCTTGTTTCAGGTTTTTGTTTAATGGGGTGGCTGGGGACCCATTTAATTTGAAGCTGAGGTTCATCGCCTGCATACGCGGCTCTTAAAGTGGTGCCGTGAGGAGCGACCGCTTCTCCTCCGGTCCCGAGTTGCTCTCTGCTGCTCCTCCATAATGTCCCATGGGGCAGGCTACCCGGGATTGGTACCCGGGAGACCAGGGATCCCATTGTTAGCTTGCCCAGTGACTTGCACCATAACCTTGGGCAAGTCTCTCAATGCACTTGTACCTCTGTTCCACCTCTACAGTCCTACCTCGCTGGGAAGCCGTGTCGGTGAAATGCCATTCATGGCAATGAGGCCATCATTGCTAACCACTAATATAAGATGCTTTTTACAGCACCGAGTCTGAACAACACCCTTCCCCTTGCAAACCGTGAATGAAGCATCTCTAAGATTTTAAAAGCAGGCGAGCATTTTTTCTTCCCCAAGGCAGGCAGACACCAGCACGGGGTCTGCTGCGCACGGTGCTTCCCCCAGTCCGGATCCCTCATAGCAAATAACTCCCTCTCCGTGCACCTTCCTTCTTGATGCACGGTAATTTAGAAGCTGTTCTGCAGGAGTACATTTAAAGCTGAATAGCTGCCAGCTGCACTTTATAAGATAACAGGTGTCAGGTAACAGCGCGGTGAAAAGAAAAGGTGTCTAATTTCTGTCACCGAGGTGTTTTAGGTTGATTATGAATTTTGCTGCCTCTCTTTTTCAGGTTGGTTGGGACATAAATTTCAGGTGAATGCATCCTGCCGAGATGAACAGCTGGATGCAATTTTGATGTAGAAGTAAGCTGAGAATCTGTCTTGGGGGCCTTATGAGGAGCTTTAGGAGAAATTCTGGCTCCATTGAAGTCAGTGAGAATTGTGCCATTGATTCAGGGAAGTCCTGCTTTGACCCAGGCATGCCAGACCATAGCTTGCGGTGTGTAAGCATCCCTGGGCTGCAGTTCACAGATGGATCTGCTTGGCTCTGCTGAGGAACTGCATTGTGCTGCACACACAGGTGCTTCGTCCTGCCCAACCATGTATCCAGACAAGAGTGGGATTGGAAATGGAGGCCCTGAGCAGTGGAGTGACCTGCCCAGGGTGGCATAACCTGGGTTAGCTAGGTCTCCTGACTCTTAATCTAGTGCCTGACCATATTCTGACTTGCTGAATGAGAGGAAGCCAGCAGTGTGTGTGTGTGTAGCTGCTTTCCTCTAAAACAGTGGTTTTCAACTTGCGGCCCACAGACCCCTGGGGGTCCACAGTCTGAGGGGTCCCCAAAAGATGACTATGATCAATCAAAAGTATGTGGATACCCACGCTTACAACTCGGGGGAGTCCACAACTTCATTTGAAATTTCCAAAGAGGTCCATGCCTCCATTTGAAATTTTTATAGGGGTCCACAAACAAAAAAAAGGTTGAAAACCACTGTCTTAGGAGCATCTGCACCCCTTGAACCTCAAAGCTCCCCAGGGTGACAGTCAGTGTAAACCACAGCTTGCAGAAGAAGTGAGTTTATGCATGGTCTGTGGCAGAGCCAGGTCTCCTGCTCAGACCACTACACCATGCTGGTTAAAAGTGTCATGTACTGTCACAACTGCGAGGAAGGGGCTTGCCCAAAGTTGTACTCATTGGGGTTTGAGCTTCCCTTTATCCCAGACAGACTGGTGTGGCGTGTGTGTAAGGGACAGATAGGGAGAGGGAGGAAGAGAGGAAAGGCTCATCCGGTACACGGGTTGTATAAACAACATCCGAGGCCGGGACAATAAGAGCGAATTTTGTGCATAATTCATGCAATTATGTTTGTTATCAGGGAAATGCCTTTTCACAGCTGGGTTTCATTCTTCCCCTCCTCCACCCTATCCCCGTCCTGGAGGAAGCAATAGTTACAATGCTGTACTTTGGCCTCCAAGTTCTTTCTCAGAAAGCTGAGCCCAAGCCTGGAAAATACCATCCCCATGAATAAGCAGCCACACGGAACAGGGAGGGCAGCTATCGGGGTCACAAGAGGTTATTGATTCTGGCTGCTAGACAGACAGCTACAAGGAGGTTGTGATGATGGTTGGTTTAGAGAAATTAAAGTGGGTTCCCATAGGGAGCAAGGGTGGAATGGGCAGTGAAATCCAAAAGTGAGACATGTCTTAAGCCTGCCATTCAAGGGGTTAATTGCTGCAGGTGTATTAAAAAACAACAACTCAACATTCACTGTCCAGGTTGCTTATTCATTTCTGTCCTTATAGTCAAGTGCATGGTGCTGCTACGGCTTGGAAAGGGCTGGTTTCTGTAGCTCCCTTTCTCATTGCACCATCTATAGGTTGAGAACTAGCTTAACGATCTTCAAAAGGCATCCCGACGCCCATCAAATGATCCCAGCCGTCTTTCCTGTCCCCGTGCAGCGGGGCTGGACCTGATGGTGTGTAAGGTCCCTTCCAGCCCCCAACAACTATTAAATTATAAGTGATGAGTGCCAAGAGCCCCTGCTGGATGTTTCTGCAGACAACCATCAAGGTGGGATGGATTTCTGTCTTCGGAGCGGGCAAGTAGTAGCCTTCTTGGGGCAAAATAGATGTGCTGGCAGAACTGCACCTGCGGCTTCAGCAGCCCACCTCTTCTCATTGTGCCTGGCTGTTTCCTGCAATCAGTTCCTCATTTTCATGAATGAAACAAAGACTCGGAAACAGCTCCTGTAATTCTGGTAGCATCCTAATTAACCATTCGAAGCCCAATGTGTGACAAGTTGTCAAACGTCTCTTTTAGTTTAATTCCTTCTAACTTGATTTCTTACAATTTAAACCATAAAAAACACCCCAAACTGAAGTCCACAGTGTCCCAGTAATTACCTTTATCTTGCAATAAGAGAACAACTGACTCAAGTCAAGCTGTGTAATTTCAGTTTGCAACAGATTCTGAAGTGTGTCGTTGAACTGGATGTGCTAAGATGAGACCAGTATCTGGAGAGAAACACCCCAAACTTTTGGTGCCCGTAAAGCTGGCAGCCAAATGTGCAGAGATGAAGACAGGAGCTAATCCCACCCTTTGAGACCCTTGGGTGGAATTGTACCCTTGCCAAGCTGCATGCAATTCAAGGTACCGGCATCCATCCAGTGAAGGAGGCATTGGACCAGTCTTAGATGGACCACTTCCTCCATAGGAACAGAGTTTGGCTTCAGAGGAGAAACCTTTCTCACAGCACTGGGGCTTTTGCTACCTGTAGAAATAGCAGAGAGAGGCAGACAAGGTGCATAACCTGCTTGCACAGTTCAGGATAAGACACTTCTCCAGCGGTCCAACTCTCCATCTGCCCTTTTCCCTGCAACTGGTGTGTGTTGAGGTCGACTGGCTGTCAAGAGGAGGGACCAGGCTGGATGAGGCTGCTCCAAATAGATTACATTACACTTCGTACCACGCGGCGTGTCAGGCTTGCCCTTCTGGTGACCGGTTTTATAATTCCAGGGAATTTCTGGCAGGCTGGTGACCTAGAGAAGAGGTCAGGAGTGTGAGCCAGTACATCTCGCTGCTCCTGGCCCCAAGGTAATGAATCTTATCGGACTGTACAAAGCAAACGAGGTGGAATCAACCCACACCCAGAGACAGCTCAGCCAGTTGCAGGGGTACCCCTCCCTCCGACACATTTCTTGGGAGGTTTCATAAATTCAGGAAGACAACTCCAAACTTTTATGGCCTTAAGAAAAAGCCTAACACGGGCAGACTTTTCTTTCTCCTTGCAACAAGTTTGGCCTGATTCAGTGTGGTTCCCAGGTCTTGATTGCATCTATGGTACAGTCTGGGAGAAAGAGACCTAGAACAGGGGATGAAAGGCAGGCCTTGCAGGGGTTAAAAGTGGGCAAGCATTAAAAGGATGCTGCTGCTTTTCCTAGATACTTGGCCACATGGACATCGGTCAGGGTGAAGGTAGCAAGAGTTTAGCCCTGCCTGCTGCCTGGTGGTAGAGACTTCTGTAAGAGCCTCTCTCTCCTGCCGGGGAGCAGAACCGCCCCGCTCCCCCAAAAACCAGCCAGCCTGAGAGATGGAGCTGCCTTACTGACTCATCCTGACCAGATGCATCTCATTAGCTCCCATTCAGTAAATGTAAAAAAATCTCCATTTCTCTCTGAAGACAAAGGAAGAAGGAAGTAATAGGGTTGTTGGTTGTAGAAGGATGTAATAAGCACTCCTAAAAGGGGACATGCTGGGACTGTTTGACGGAGGAAGATGCTGGGTCCAAACATATATGCTGTGTTTTAGATTATTGCTTTCAGAGCTTTGTGCTTGGCATAATACAGCATGGAAGTGGAGTAGACAGCCAAATAAATAAAAGAAAATCTGCCATGCTTGTGTTCTGTTCTGGGATGTGAGATCCCCAAGTGATTTCATGGGTTGGATGAGAGATCTCTGCTCCACTGAGCCCTCCCCTACCTGCACCTCGCTCTGCTGCTTGGTTAAAAACAAAGCCCCAGAATTCGGCCAGGGGTTTTCGGTAGTTTTTGTGGAGTTGGGTACCTTTGTGTTGCACAAAACTGTCAGGAAATAACACGGATCACAGAGGCTTGCAGGACAGCATGTCCACACCCTAACAAATCTGTTGAGTTGCATTTATGTTGGGTTGGATTCCCCAAAGAGCGGTTGGGATGGAGGGTCAGATGGGCCATGAGAGCCACACTGGGCTGTGGAAACCTAGCAAGAACGGCTTGGGCCACCTGCATGTCTGGCAACAGCTTTCTTGTCGGCTTTCAGCAATGCCAAGTCCAGCCAGAAAGCAGAGAGGGAGGATCTGAAGCCATGGTAGACAAGATGTCTGAGCGTGGTTCTGGATGTGATGGGGAGTCTCTCCGAGGATGCTGTGCTACACCCCTCTTCCTCTGTAGGCAGAATGTGCTGCATCCCTTTATGTTACAAACTCGACCCCAGATCCCACGCCGCTCCGTTCATAAAACACGCTGAGCATCCTGGTCGAGACCCATGAGGCTGAGGGTGTGATTCCTGCCGTTCACCCCAGCAGAGAGGTCGGTGCAAACCGTATTGAGGATAAGCAGTGACTTGGATACTATGAACTTGCATTGCTACAGCAATGCACCTCCGTTTACCACTGATGTAACTAAGAGTGCAGGGTCTCAACGCAGCACCCTGCACACACTTATCTGGATGGAAATGACCCTACACATGCCGGAGAGACGGCATTGGGAAGCCGTCCATAGACACCGGTCATGGAGGAGCCAGAAAGCTGCCAACTTCGGTGAAAGCTGAGCCTGCCCCATCTATTTTGGTGAGGAAAGGGGAGTCCTGCATCCAGACACCCATGGAGCAGTAAAAGATGGAGGCGAAAGACTGCAGGTTTGTGGGGACAGCAGCTGAGTTGGGGAAAGCGGCGTATTTCTAGCCCGCAGCTACGACCGGGAGCGATCGCAAGCCAAACATACCCTTGTTAAGAAGTCTGCAGCTTAGTGAAGTGAATGCAGCTGCTGCACCACAACACCAGAATTAGCGTTCGGTTTTTTGGGGCCCATCATTTGCTACAGGAAATTCTCCTTTATTTGTGTTTTTAATTTTCCTTTTTTTTTTCTCATGTGCACAAAATACCACTAATGACAAACTGTGGTGTCTGGGCCTGAGTGACAGCTGAAATAAGAGAAATGACTAATGGGGCCTCCTGCAGCCCTGTCACATGGAGCTTAAATGAGCCTTTTTTTTTCCTTCCCCCCTCAATGAGAATCATGGGCATTTGAATAATAATATTATAGTCTCCATTAGGATGACAGTGGGGGAAAAAAATCAGCTCAGACCCATGATTATTCCTTCAATCTAATAATTATTTAAATACCAGATAACTCCTTTCAGTCTAATTGAGGCTTTTCAGCTGCTGGGGTTTGTATTGTGTCCCTGAATTTCCTCTCCCTTCCACCTTGCATTACCAAATGGATCCAGATTGCTTTTAAGGTCACTTTTGAGGCTAAATTATACCCTGTGCAGCCACTCACAAAAAAAAAAAGTGGTCAGTGAGTATTAAGGATCCGGGTTAAACTTGCCTGCGCCGCCCTTCACACTCGGTGTTTAACTCCCCAGCTGGATCCGGCTCTCGTACCTCTCCACCGGCTCGCAGCTGCATTTCGAATAGCCGTCTATTTGGCTTTATCAGTCTCTGTGCTAGACAGGCCACCTTCTCTCTCCCCTAGCCTATCCCTTCATACGCTGGCATTCATCCCTGGAGCCAGATGAACTTTTCCAGCAGCTGCTGGCCTCGGGGATCGCTACCCAGCACCATTCACTCTCCGCAGCCTTTAAAGCTCACCTGAAAGCAGAGCCCTTTCTTTGCGGCTAATGTTACCCCTCAGTGGATATTCACATTACCTCTAAAACCCCCTTTTGCAGCTGAGTTTTGAAAGGCACGGAGGAAAATCAGGACCATGTTGAATTGGATTGCAAATGGCAGCTCTGTTTTGCAGGAACTCCTGAGGTTTTGGCGTGTGCTTCTCCTCCGTTTGGCCTGAAAGCATGGGTTTTGCTATTGGGTTATCAGCATTTGCAGGTTATCGGCCACTGGCGCGTGTCTGAGAAGCAGCTGGTAGAGTTGAGAGCCTTCTCCTGAGCACAGGCTCGGGAGACCCTTCAGTTTGCCCTTTGGAAGCGGTGCGTAGCCAGGAGGTGGAGAGCATTTAAAAGCATTCGCTTCAAAATGGCACGAGATTTGGGTTGGGATAGAAAAGGTCAAACTGCGCTCAGGCTCTCCGCTGAAAGTCTGCCGCTGTTGAAATCAACAGGTTTTTGGAGAACAATTTAGTTTGGACAAAATGGCACTTCTGTATTGTTTGTGGTGTTAAAGGTTTGCAACCTGCTGTTGTACGCCGTAAATAAAGCAGGAGCGGATGAGCTGGGGTTATCGCTGGCCCTGCCTTTGCTCAGGCCAGTGGCGCTATGGGATCAAACCCCTTGAAGGGCTTCAAAATAGCAGAGATGGGTTTTTTCCAAAAAGAAAAATCTATGTTCTTATCATGGGTTAAGTAATATGCAGTAGCTGGCATGATGTAAAACACAGTGAAAACAAGACAGTACCTATTTTGGACATATGTTAAGGGGTCTAGATAAGCCCTAAGCTCCTTCACGCTCTTTATCTTGACCTGCTAACGTGAGAAAGCTTCGGGCGCTGCCTTGCCTTCACTAAGATTACACCTTGTGTTACTCACCATCTGTTAGCCAAAATGTGGTAAGAACATAAGGTTTTCTAGCAGAGCTAGGCCAAAGGGAGAGAAGCACACGACTCCTTTTGCATCTCAGCGGGATGTAAGGTAGGGGCCGTGTTGCTTCCTTGGAAAACTGAAGCCCTGGCTCCTTGGTACCATACCGCTGGTCTCATTTCCAGGACACCAGCAGTGTACCTGTACTTAAATAATCTTAACGTACAGTTTGTTCAATGGCCTATATTAGCTTTTGCCTTCCCTTCCCCTTCCTGAGTTAATGGCAATCACTGAAGCACCTGTTAATAAGAGGAACCCCATATTTTGAGGGGCAGAATACAAGCAATGTTTTACATTCTGACAATAATCGAGACATTATTTTTTGTCTTTATTTGGGATGGCAACAGTTTGCAAGTCTCGGGTTGGTTTATACAGACGCACACTGAACAGGAAACTGTTTGCTGCCTCTCAAGAATTCCTCGAGTCCATCTGAAATGTAGTGAAGAGCTATATTTGCCCTCTAAACTTCCTAGAAACATGGGAGTCCTCTCCCATAGGAGCCTTTCTTCCCCTGGCAAGGGGTAGAGATGAACAGAGAGCATTTTAAAAAATGGTTTTAAATGAGCTATCTTTAGCGGGGCGTCTAATTTGGCCCCGGAGATGACCGTTTCCTTAGAAATCCCCTCCTCACATCAATGAGCAAAATTCCCTTTTCTCCAGCAGCATCCCCGTCATTAACTCTGATGTACCGGATAAGACCAAGGGGTGTTGGATCGTGACACACCACCGTGGAATGAAATTCGAGCTTTCACGTGGGTCACCGCGGTATGTGAGGGGGTGGCCGATCAGCTCCCTTTTTTCTTATCCATGATCAGATTGAGCAAACTCGAGTTTTTCTGCAGGCTGCCTGAAGATCGCTTCGGGACCCCTGTACCTGCATGTCTGGCATCAGTTTCAATGATTTATTTTTTTTCTCTTCCCTCTTATTCCTTTCCCACGTGTAGCTTTCTGGCATTTCCTTTAGTCTAAAACAAGGCAGGACATTGCTAGCCTGCCTCTCCCTGCTAACTACTCCGTATCTTGTGTCAGGATGTGCTGTCATTTTATCCGAGAACAAAGCTGCCCTGGAAAAGCACGGTGCCTGCAATCAGGTCATCGGTGTTTATTGCGGGTTATCGGTAACTCCTGCGTGCTCGCAGCGTGGAAAGCAACTGCTTGGGAGCCGCTTGATTCTGCGCGCTGGAAACGCTCTGTGGCCAGAAGACAGAAAACTTTTCAAGACTTTCACTTGGGATTTTCCTCTCATTACGTTGCTGAGCGAGGCAGAGCGGAAAGGTTAGCTGGGAACCCTGACTTCTGTCTCCCTCCTGCTCAGCGCGTGGAGGATCCTATACTTCTGCCATGGTCTTCGCTGCATAATGGGAATGCAGCGTCATTTGCATGGTGGCCGGGAAAGATTCAAGACAGCCGCGACCAAAGGTAGAAAGCAAGAGAGTGCCAATAAGCAGCAGGCGAGGCGGGGAAGAGCATCACCTCGCTGAACCGGGAGCTTGTAATTGCTGCCTGTCCCCTGTCTTCTCATTGACACTAAGACGAGAGACTGCAGCCGGGGACAAAGCTCCCGAGTCACCTCTCAAAGGCACCTGTCTCTTGACTTCTCCGTGATAACAAGCTTAAAGAGCAGCCCTTTGCGGAGGAGCTGTGTGGAGATTTGGGTGGCCTAAACAATTTAAATACCAAAACTGAGATCGGAGTCAATCAAAGCTTTGCCTGCCTGACAGCAAAGGGAGAGTCTTGTATTTATTCACCGGTGCAGGCTTCCTCGCCTGGACGTGTGCTGCACCACGCTGGGTCAGAGGCATTTGGTCCTTGGCCTCCAAGCCTAGGGACAGACATTGAACATAAACCAGTTTAAGGGTGACTCATAAATTCATAGACTGTAGAGTCGGAAGGGACCACAAAGGATCATTGTGTCCGACCTGCTGCCCCTGCTTTAAACCTGTAACAACACATAAAGTGCACATAAACCAGTGTGAAAATGGCTGAAACTGAACCTGGTTGAATGTAGTTATCAGGCTTAACAGATTTGGGTCAAACTGATTGATGCAATGTCTGTGCCAGACCCCTGGCTTTCCCCAGTGATGCAGGGTTTCTCGCACTGGTGTGACGGCATCGGTGCAAGCTCCTTGCACAGGAGCGCAGTCTTGGTGCATATCAGTTTGCACCATGACCTCTCCCCGCTACCCCACACTAGTGCAAGTTATGGATTGCACTGGCGCCATGCGTCTGTTCTGGGGGGGATTGTACTGGCTAACCGTGCTTAGGTAGCCACAGTGATGACCAACACCATGGGTAGCAAAGCCTATTGGTAGGCAGACGGGGCTCATAGGCAGTGCTGGCCTAATTGCCAGCATAACCATCGCAGAGTCAGTTTTGGCTCTGATATGTGCAAGCCTGAGCCAGCTTTTCTCTGCATCTTTCTTTCCCCTTGTGTAAAATCAGGCGCAGGAAACTTGCCCAGCTCTGCAGAGTGTGCTAAGATCTCAGAAAAAAACATTGGGTCCAAGTTGAGTGAAAAACCTTGTGTGCTGCAGTTGCTAGAAGCATTATCCCCAGCCTTTGCTGCTAGTGCTTGTTGTTTTTTGGGGATGTGCCTCTGGGCTGGACCTCACTACCTGGCCTGCTGCTGCCATCTCTCCTTTCTTTTTCTTCAGCCTTATCCTACACATAATCTTGGATTGCTCCAAACAGGTTTACACTGAGCAAAGGGGCAGTGGGTAGCTCCTGGCTGGTGGGGCTGACGTTTAAGCGCAGTGGGCTGACGGGGCTGGCTGGTCCAAAGAGGCAAGCCCCAAGCTGTCCTGCTCCTGGGTGTCACGTTAAGGTCGTGGAGCACTTCACTACTGACATTGCTTCGCTGCCATTTAGTACCTGGGGTTGTGCGTGTTGACAGCTGCAGTTGAATTAGGGACTCATTCTAGAGAGTCGTTTTGTTGGACTCTAGGGCCTGTCTGTTTTGAGAGAGGGGCCGGCATCTGTCACGGACGTCAATGCAACATGCACAGGAGTCGTGGGGAGCCAGTTCACATTAAAAAAACCCAGTGGCCAGGCTTGAACATATTGCCTTCATGAGACACCTCCTGGCAGGTGGTTTGCTTTGGGAATCTAGCTACTAGCTCCTTTTGTTTGCCATAAAACCCAAGCAGTTACATGCATTTTGTCCTCCCGAGGCCCCTGGATGGGAGGGACGCAGGGATGGTCTCCAAGCTAAGTGACTTGACCAAGGTCACCTAAGCGGTCTGTGGTTGACCTGCATCTCCCAGTCCCAGCCCCTAACCATTTCTTTCCTAGTCGCGTTGCTGGGCTGTTTGCACCTGGAGTGCCAGGCTTCAGCTTGGGCCAGCAGAAGGAGCGCTGGCTCCTACGCGCCCACGGCTTCTCCTCATTCAGCTTTTGTGAAATGATTTGCAGCCAGCACGCTGTGCCACAACCGCGGTGGTCACAAAAGGGGACCTTTGCTATTGCTACCGAGCCAACTACTGCATGTTCAGCTTGTTCTGCTGCTGCAATAGCCCGAGCGGGGCTGCACCAGGTAGCTTTTATCAAGGAGACCTGCCAAGCCCTTGCAGTCCCGCTCTCGGAGGTGAGCCTGCGTCACCCAGACGAGATCCCGTCTCCTTTGCAGAGGCTCTGGCGTGCGGGGGTCTTGACAAGGTGTGGGACGATTTCGGCAGCTTGAGGTTATGTTGGTTTTAATTAGGTGTTCGGTGAGCGAGACCACGGTCAGCTCTTGGGCACCTCCGTTTAGGGCAAGAGGAGGCTGGCCGCAGGGAGGGCTGGGGGTCATTTGGCTTGAGGGGTGCCCAGCAGCTGAGCCTAGAAACGTGCTGCAAACTAACGTGCACCCAATCCCATTTGCAGAAGTGACCTGGTGCCTTGCTCATCCTGCTAACTTCCTGGTGTTTGTCGGCTGAGGAGCAGGTGCCGATGTTGCTTCTGCAAACGGGGCTTCGTTGCAGCCGCTTGGGTCCAAACTCATCCCGCTGCTCCTTTGCTTTCCTCTCTCCCGCTGTTTCCCATTAGTCTCCTCTGTGTCGTTCACCCTGCCTGCTTCTAGCACGCGCCGCCTTGGTGGTTACTTTTCTCCACATAGCAGAGCGTGGAGACCTGACATTGGTCTGTGGGCTCTAAAATGAGACTATTGAGCAAAAATAATCACCCAGAAATGCCAAGAGAGCACGTCTGGGGCATGACTAAGAACAGCGGAAGTCTTGCTTAGCAAACTCGAGGGGCTTGCACAAGTAGGATTCATGTCAGAGAAGCATCTGACTTTGTGAAATGGTTAGGGGTCCCCCGGGGCAAAAAGTGCTAAATTGTGCGTTACTCTGCAGAGGGAAGGGGGAGGCAGCAGGAATGCAAAGGGACAGGGCGCTCGCTTGAGACTTTTATATATAAAGGCAAAATAAAATCCAGGTCCTTCCCTCCCTTGCAGTGCTGCATCCTACAGAGGGGGTCCCCTTAGCCCGGTGGGGTGCAGCCTCCTTGTTGCAGGCCTGAGGACGCTTGTCCCCTCGGGCACCGTGAGGCTGAATGCTCAATGCAGAGCACATTAGAAACAGTTAAAGCACATAACGAATTAACGCATGGAGGCAGAACCGAATGGCAAGACAACAAGCCTGAACTGTTTACCAATAAGTTAGGAGACCTGCTTAATTCTTGCTGGGCTTAGAGATGTCCTCGCTTTATCTCAAGGACTGTATAATTAAAAAACCTCCCTTGAATTATATCTTCAAGGCACTCCAGAGCTAATCCTCTGTCTCTGTTTTTGGTTTGTTTGTTTTTTTTATTTCCTCCAGAAACATGTGAGGTACATTGCCGGGGCAAGCGACACGTACAGGGAGCCTGGAAGTTCACCCTCCCCTTCCTCCTTTCCCCCACCCCAGGATGGATCAGAGGAAGAGCTGGCCTCGGACACTGGACTCCGACGGCTGGTCAGTGGCTTTTGTCGTCTTGGTTTTGGTCCTGCTTTCCCGGAGCGTGGCCGGCACTGCCCTCTTCAACACTTTCCACTCTGAGAACAGAGACTGGACTTTTAACCACCTGACCGTCCACCGGAGCACGGGGGCTGTCTACGTCGGAGCCATCAACCGGGTTTACAAGCTCTCGGGCAACTTGACCATCTTGGTGGCTCACAAGACGGGCCCGGAGGAGGACAACAAATCCTGCTACCCGCCTCTCATCGTGCAGCCGTGCAGCGAGATCCTGACCCTCACCAACAACGTCAACAAGCTGCTGATCATCGACTACTCGGAGAACCGGCTGCTGGCCTGCGGGAGCCTCTACCAGGGCGTCTGCAAGCTGCTGAGGCTGGACGACCTCTTCATCCTGGTGGAGCCGTCGCACAAGAAGGAGCACTACCTCTCCAGCGTCAACAAGACCGGCACCATGTACGGGGTGATCGTGCGCTCCGAGGGCGAGGACGGCAAGCTCTTCATTGGCACGGCGGTGGACGGCAAGCAGGATTACTTCCCCACCCTCTCCAGCCGCAAGCTGCCCCGGGACCCGGAGTCATCGGCTATGTTGGATTACGAGCTCCACAGCGACTTTGTCTCCTCGCTCATCAAGATCCCCTCCGACACGCTGGCCCTCGTCTCGCACTTCGACATCTTCTACATCTACGGCTTTGCCAGCGGCAACTTCGTCTACTTCCTGACCGTCCAGCCCGAGACCCCCGAGGGCGTCTCCATCAACTCGGCCAATGACCTCTTCTACACGTCCCGCATTGTCCGCCTCTGCAAGGACGACCCCAAGTTCCACTCCTACGTCTCTCTGCCCTTTGGCTGCGTCAAGGGGGACGTGGAGTACCGTCTCCTGCAAGCCGCGTACCTCTCCAAGCCCGGCGATGTGCTGGCCAAGGCCCTCAACATCACCGCCCAGGAGGATGTCCTCTTTGCCATCTTCTCCAAGGGGCAAAAGCAGTACCACCAGCCCCCCGACGACTCGGCTCTGTGCGTCTTCCCCATCCGCACCATCAACACCCAGATCAAGGAGCGCCTGCAGTCCTGCTACCAAGGGGAAGGCAACCTGGAACTCAACTGGCTGCTGGGGAAGGATGTCCAGTGCACCAAAGCAGTAAGGAAGCAGCCCTTTGCCATGGTTGTGTTGGAGAAATGCAGCCCTTTTGTGCAGGGAATTAATCCTGGCACTGCTGGGGTGTGCAAGGAGCGGGCCTGGGGGTGGGACGCACCAGGCTGGGATTCAGTAGGTCGGGCTTGCCATTCTCAGCCTTGCAACCAGCTCCCTTCATGAGCCTGGGGAAGTTGCTTGATCTTTGTTCTTCAAAGATGAAACGGGGATAATAATGCTTTCCTACCTTCACCCTTCGTGTTATGAGCTGTTCGGTTATTATGGTGCTGGGGACCATACATCTCTAGTTAGAGAGATAAAAGGGCACGGCTTGTTAGAAGCGCTCTGCTGTCTCCAGCTCCTGGTTCTGGCTCCAAACATCAGGCTAACCTCAGGGAAGCCTCCTGCCCCATCCCACAGCAGGAGACAGAGTACAAACGTGCTGTCAAGATAAAAGCAAATGACAATGGTGCCTTGTGCTGGTATTTAGCTGGTTTCTTAAATCTTGATTCATATATCGACTCCTTAGGGGATCGCGTGGATATCCCCAAAGGTCCCTTGCACGGCTGTGAACTCTGCTCAGCTTCCAGCTCCCCGGGACTAAGGACTCATGGGGGTTAAATGGGGAAAGAGAGGATGGGGCCAAGGTAGGACCATGGGACAGAAAGCTAAATTATCTCCAGCCAGGAGTGACTCAAAGGCATCTGGCTATTTTATTCCAAGTTCATCAACCCCACTCCCTGTCGAACAGGGAGGTAGCTACAACACACTAATTAGCATCTCTTCTTGATTGGGCAGTCTCAAGCTGAACTGCAAAGCAGGGTGGGTTTGGCATCCTGACCCCCTTCTTGCAGTGGGGAAACTGAGTCGCGGTGAGGTGAAGTGACTTGTGCAAAGCTGCGCAGTAAGTCAGTGGCAGAGATAGGAGCAGCCTCCTGGCTTCCTGGTCTTCAGTCCATTGCCCTGTCTTCTGGACCAGGAATGCCACCCTGGTCACGGAGCCCAGGTACCAATTAGCCCCCTTGGGGCATTTCGGGGATGAGATGGGGATACTGTGCTGCCATAGGAACACCTCCTGGGTGTCCAGGGGGGCAGGTGGGCACTTCCCTTTGCGGGGCAGCCAGGTTGGCACCGTTCAGCAGCGTCGCATTCACACGAGGAGCGTAATCAGGGGGCCTGGAGCTCTGAAGCAGCCCGGGAGCCCGCCTGTTTGTACAAGAGGGAGGCGGCTGCTTCCCCAAAGGACCGAGTAGCAGCAAGGAGGAAATTGCAGCTTCCTCTCTGGGCTCTGAGTGTGGAGGCTGAGAGCAGACACCTGCATTTCCTTTGGCGAGCGCTTCTGATCCCTGCCTTCCCAAGGTTGTAACAGCACCGCAGCCACTCCCGCAGGCTGCGCGCTGGTGCAAGGCACGGGAGCAGGCACCAGCTGCCTGGTTCCCTGCCACCTGTACACTGCCAAAGGGGGCAGGAATGGGCTTGGGTTTGTGAATGGGTTTTGACCTCCTGCCATGCTCTGAGCCGGGGTGGGCGTGCAGGTGCTTGAAGCCCAGCCATGTGACGGACCAGACCCTTTAGTAGTGGGCAGAAGACCCAAGCATGGGGCAGGAATGCACGGGGAGAAAACTCCTGGATTTCAGAGCAGGGAGAAGCAAAAGCCTTAATGAATCTGTTGGCAAAGTTGGGGATCCTCAATAGTCCCATCTGTGCTGGTTTTCCTGGCAGCCATTGGGCATTTTATTCTTAAAAAGCCTGAACCCTTGCAGGTGCCGTGCTCCTGGGCCTAGATAACCAAGGGCAAGGAGTTGATGTTGTCTGGCGAGGTGGCTGAAAGAGTCCCCGGTTGTCCGTGAGCACAAGCTGGCTGTGGATGGGACCCCATGGTGCGCTCGCCCGCGGGTTAGGGCTGGGCTCCCAGCTCTACAGGAGCCTGCAAGCTCGGGTCTGGACTTTGCCATTGGCCTGGTCATTCGCTCACACCTGCTCGATGTCTTGTCTTTTCCAGCCAGTCCCAATCGACGATAACTTTTGTGGGCTCGACATTAACCAGCCCCTCGGGGGCTCCACGCCGGTGGAAGGGGTGACCCTCTTCACCACCAGCCGGGACCGCATGACCTCGGTTGCCTCGTACGTTTACAACGGCTACAGCGTGGTGTTTGTGGGGACCAAGAGCGGCAAGCTGAAGAAGGTAAGCCAGCTTCTGCGTCCCCGGAGTGACTTGCTTGGTGGCTTCTCCCTTTTCCTAATGCACTGCATATGCCAGATTTGTGCTGCTCCCCCACTTATTTCCTACTAGGGAATTATGAGCTGGAAGGGGATAAAACCGGAGACTTTGAGTTGAATTGGAGAGACATTTCCTGCCATCAGTGGAGGAAAACGGATATCATTTTGCTCAGAAGCCAGAGGCTCCGTGCATTAGGACAGCTCAGGCTTTTGTGGAGAGTCAAATGTCGGGGCATGGCAAAAATATCTTTTCACCTCCTTAAGAAGTGATGTCAAGCAATGAGGCAGCGCATTCGCATTGCACCAAGAAATGAAAGGTTTGCTTAAAAGTCTCTCTAGTCCCACCCCGAGTTGAATGCAGCTGAGGTCTTGTCATTTTTCTGTGCTTCCAGTCGGCCCGTTTCTTCAAGAATGTGTAATATTTGACCCCAGCTGTGCAGCTCTCTGGGCCAGCCGCAGATGCATTGCTGAGTTAGCCCACGGTTTGATTATGGGCACCGCGGCGTGCGTGACTGGCTCTAGGAACACAGGGCTCCCAGAGTGAGTCGAGCAGTCCCTTGCGAGGTCTGTTTTGAATCCAGGTCTTGGGCAGCCACTTTGTTTATTTTGCATTTTCTCCTAAGTGAATTGTGGTTTGCCTTTGCGGATGGCACAACAGGAGTTAGTCTGGCACTGAGAAACTGGTTTGGATTGGAAAGAGGGGAATGTGTTCAGAGGAAAGGGAACAAAAGCAGACCAGAGAAACTGCTTTCTACAGCGGGCTCAGACTCTCCTCGTTCTCTTTATACGTTGCCAGCAGGCTGCCTCCAATGGGCTTGAACTGATTGTGAATGATTCCTGGTCCGTGGATGATTCTTGAGCAATTCATCGCAAGCATTTTCCATCCAAAAGTGGTGCCAGTTTGCTTAGGGCATGTGGGTCACATGAGATTTGTTTCTTTCTGTTCCTGGGTTGGACGGATGGCACCAAATCTTAGGTGCGTGGTCCCAGTCCGAAAACAATGCATGCATCTGAGTTGAAAATTTGCTATGCACACAAATGTTCCTTCCAGCCCGATCACTCATGAGATTTGGCCAAAAAAAAGCTATCTCAGCAAGGGCACACGCACGTGGAAGGGAATTTAATTGTTGTGGGATGACAGCACAGTGTCAGGTGTACACCCCCTCTGCAGGGGGGGCTTCCTGCCCTTGTTCTCCTCCTCGCCTCCACTGAGCTGCAGACGTCACCCCCAAAGCACCCGTGTCCTTGTCGTCTCTGGCTGCGGGGAGAGCAATGGCGGCTGGAAGAAGGTCCTTTGAACACCACTCGGATAAAACGTAGGGGCTTGCGGTGTTCCTGGGGTCATAACGTGTAGGCCTAGTTGACCTATCAACAGAGCATGAAGGTGGAGAGTTGGATGGTCCTTTGGCTGGCGTAAATCCGCACATCAAAGGAGCCACTCTGAGTTTACACTCTGGCCTATAGAGAGTAAATATGTAAGGGCTGGAAACCTTTAATGCCGGGATTGCTGAGGAGCAAAGGCTTGGCAAGGACAATGCCAGGAAGGTATCGTGTTGGCTTCATCCTAATTCATGGTCACCCAGGATGTGCTTGAATCAGGAGGACCTGTTTCTCTCCATGTGAGCTCAGGCACCACCTCTGCTCTGCAGGGAAGACTGTGAAGGTAGGAAGGCCTTGGGTATCCTCTGGTGCTGGTGACCAAGTGGCTGATTATGGCAGGACTTCTTGCTGGAGGGCTGTGAATGGGTTAACTTGCTGCCTGCAGAAGCTGAGCCTAAGGGCAAAGCCACATTGCTTCCCTCTACTGCCCCGCACCTCCCACCCTCCCCATAGACCTCTGGGTGATTGATTGGCCTGGAAGATAAAATTCTTCCCTGTTTGCATCACAAAAGCAGAGCTAGTTGCCCAAGGCAAAGAGAGATCCCATGTTCTTTTCCTCTGAAAGGAGCAGGAGGTCTTGCTGGGCCTTGTTACTGATCTCCCATCAAACTGGGCTTTTCCCTCCTCCTAATGAACAGGTTGCAAAGCCCAGCATTAAGCTGGTCAAATCCATTCATTTGGCTCTGCCTGCTGAATGAGATCCTTAGTGGTCTCGGAGCATTAGCTCAGAAGCCGCGGCTTTACGTTAGCATGGGAACAGACTTGTGGGCATGCGGCAGGGATCCTGTCCTGCCCTATGGCATTAGGCACCGGCTGGCATTGTGTTGGCCCACAATAGTCAGAAGGCACTTGAGTCCTCCCTAGCAGGGTTGTTTTCCCCCTGGTAATGCAGGAGCTAATGAATACCACTGCGCCTTTACTACATCATCATCATCATCCTTGCTATTGATGTACATGGGAGTGGCAACTCAGAGGCTCAGTTAGGACCTGGGCCCCAAATACTACCCTGTAGACAAGTAATGAGTAAGAGCATCTCTGCATCCTCTATGACATTGCATGGTGCATCCTGTGAGCAGAACAGAGGAACAGGGTGGGGAAGTGCAGGAGGCCGAGGTACCCAAATAACCAGGTCCGAACAGAAAAGCAGAAGTCACAGCTCATTACTCATGTCCCCACTGCCAGCAGAAGGATGGTTATGGTTATCCACATATCTGTCCTGCAGGACCTCAGCCGAGCCCTTGTTTGTGGGCCCAATTTTATGCTTGTCACGTTATTTGTACCTCTCTGAATCCAAACATCTGTCTTGCATCAGCTGTTTGGCAAGGCATGGAGATTTTTCAAGTAACCTAAGAAATACCCACATTTGGCAGGGGGGCTTAAATGTGGCCCCCAGCTACCCATTCCCTATCACACCAAGGGAAGACAGGGGGAAAAGTAATTGATTGCAAGCTGTTCTGTCTGGTGGCCTTAAGCAGCAGAGAATTTGTCCCTCTACTTCCCAGAAAGCTCCAAGGACAGGCAGATAGTTGGGTTGGATGTCTGCGTTATTTGAATCGCGTCATTTCTTAATACTTATTCATCTCTGTACAAGTGCTGAATAGCGGTAAATGAAGCACATCCTTGGCTCCTCATGAGTTACCAAGGGGTAACATCTTGAAATGTGAGCCTGTCTACCAGGTGTATCCGTCTGTGCTGCACCCCTGCATGCCGCAGGGCTCAGACAGCAGCTCCTGGGCGTTTTGTAGCAGAAGCAATTAGAAAGGCCCCCTGGACAGCAGATTGCAAACACGGGTGATGTCAGGTTCCCTGCCAGCCCCTTGCTGTTTACTGCACCGGGTGGGTGGGGGTGGGATTCACTTAAGACAGTTAAAGCAAACAGCTTGCGCCTGCATGTTGGGCATTTAATGTATTGAGCGGGCTTGCGTCCCATTAATTATGTAGGATTACAGAAGAAGCGTTCTTTCCGGCATGCTTTAATCCCTCGTGCCATTTATACAGCGGGGACCTTTTAAGCATCTACAGTTTGGATGCAAAGTAAATCTATTTCTGTTCATCTGTTTTGCTCCGTTAGCGGGAAGTGGCTGAAGCATCTCGGTGGGTGGGTGGGTGTGCATGTGAGTGTGTGGAGGGGAGGACTTCAACTTTTACCTGTCATTTGATCTGTTAGTAAACAGGTGCTGAGAAAATTGGCTCTGGTCTCCCCTGAGTTCATTCCAGTTACCTGATACAGTCGAGTCTTTCGTGACATCTAACTTGCATCCATATTCCACGTTACCCAGCACTGCCCCTTATCCTCTCTTTATGCCTGCCTCTGGAGACCCGTCCTTTGCAGTCGCATGCACTGTATGGTGAGGAGCAAGGGTCTCTGGGGCAGGAGGCACCTCTTGGCAGCTTTGGAGACTGCATGCATCTGAGTCCTCAGTGGCAGAAACCGGGGAGGGGATTATTGTGCTAATTGTAGGGGAAGGATGAGGAAGCAGAAGAACTTATCCTCCATGCACACCCGATGTGTCTCCAGGACTGCACTCCTGCAAAAAAAACACCAAACAAAGACCAAACCCAATGCACCCCCAGAACAGTCCAACCTGCTTTCCCCATCCCCTTAATTGCAATAATCCCAAAGAGAGTCCCTAGATCCGAGAACAGCTTTTGAGGCAAAGCCGCCTGTGCGTGTCTTAATGAGAGACACAAGGTTTGTTGATGTGAAGTCTTGCCTGTGTCTTGTTCCGGACCTCGGCCCTTCCCTCCCCGCTTCCCCCAGATTGATTACGCTGCCATCTGAGCAGCTCCCTCGGACCGTGCACGGCCCATTAGGAAGCCCTGGAATGTTTATGGGAAATGCTTCGCTCTGCCAAGTTCTGGGATTTTGTTAACAGAGATGGGCCAGGGGGAAAACAAATAGCTCAATAGAAGGGGAGGGAAGGAGGCATGTCCATTCATTTCCTTGACAGGAGCCAGGACTGCCCAGGATCTGCTTTCACAAGTGCAAATGGTCTCAAAGGAAGAAGACCCTTTTGGTTTTCGAGGTTTCAGATGCAGCTAGATCTGGTGAAGCGTCCTGGCCCACCTACAGAGCGCAGCATGGAAACATGCAACCCAGAGCAGAAAGGGAAGCCAGGCAGCCCGAGCAGGAGCTGCGCGAGGAATGGCTTGTGGCAGTGAGGCGACCGCATCTTTTGTTCATCTTCCCCGACTCCTTTTGTGACTTCGGCTAAGACGTTATCGTTCTGAAAACAGTGGGCACCGAGGATGGCCGGCACTGCTGGGAATCAAGCCATGGGCACTTAAATTATCCACCTGTTAAACAAGTTCGTTACAGACGTGCCCACCTTGTCAAGTGTCATGAGGTCTTTCTATGAAAAGTGCCACATACCTGCACGTATTGTGCTTCCTTACTTTTGCTGTTACCTGGGGCCAGTAGCAGCCAAAAGAGATGACCTCCCTATAGCCATCAGGGTGATGTAACTGGTTGTCTCAGTCTCTTCCTTTTCTTGTGCAGAGACCTCTCCAGAGGAAGGGATTTGGGGAGCTAGCTAGGAAACTTCCTCCATCGGTGTGTCCTTCTCTCTCCGCGGTTCAGAGCATCACCTTCTCTGGTCAGTGTCCTTCGTCCCATGGGTTAGTCACCTCTGTTTCCAGTAGTTCGCCTGCCTTTGTCTCTCTATCTGGGCCTCTCTCCCCAAAGACGACAAAGTCTCTAAACTCTGCACCTCCCAGCCACAATCAGTGCCCATAAGACTATGGAAAGTAGTCTCCAGACTCCAGTTTGTGTCCAGTAGACTCCAGTTTGCTGGAGTCGCTGAATCAACTCGGCCTGAGTGCAGAAAAGGACCTGGGGGTTACACTGGACAGTAAGCTGAGTAGGAGCCAGCAGTGTGCCCTTGTTTCCAAGAAGGCTAATGGCATCCTGGGCTGCATTGGGAGGTGTGTTGCCGGTAGGTCAAGGGAAGTGATTCTTCCCCTCCATTCAGCACTGGTGAGGTCACATCTGGAGTACTGGCCCCCCGCTACAGAAAGGATGCGAACGAATTGGAGAGAGTCCAGCAGAGGATGACAGAAATGGTTGCGCGGCTGGGGGACACGACTTATGAGAAGAGGCTGAGACAAATGGGCCTATTTAGTCTGGAAAAGAAGAGACCGAGGGGGACTGAATAGCAGCCTTCAGCTCCCTGAAGCGGGGTTGGAAGAGGATGGAGCTGGGCTGATCTTAGTGGGTGCGGATGACAGGACAAGGAGCAACGGGCTCGAATTGCAGCAAGGGAAGTTGAGGTTGGATATTAGGATTAGGAAGAATATTCTCACTATGATGATGTAGTTGGAAGTGCTTGGAGCAGGGGTTGGACTAGATGTGGCGTCCGCAGTTCCCTTCTCACCCTCATTGTCTGTGCTTCTATGGCCGCTTTCACCAATGGACAATTATCCCTTGCTATTTTGACCAGACCCTTTGAACCTGATATCCAGGACAGAGTTTGTGTCTCCCACACTTGGCTGGCTCCTGCCAGTGTTAAAGTCCCTAACCCTGCTGTCCTTTCCACTCTGTTGTGATCCTTACAGGATATTGCAATCCCTCATGTCTTCACCTTCCTCCTCCCCACTCCTTTGCCCCTGCGAGCAGCTAGCGCTTTAACTGACTTTTAAAGGGAGGAGAGATTTTTTTTGTCTCCTCTGAAACCGAGCACTTAATGCCGCATCCCCTGTAATGAGATTGGCTCATTTCCCAGACTCCCGCTAGCGAGCTTGCTGTTTGTTTTGTTGCTTTTATGAGCCCTGCAGGGCCCTGCGAGCTGGGCATCGGGAGCCGGGGAGGACCAGCAGCGGGCATGGTCTGTGGGGAGCCTATAGCTGACACTCGGCCTGCTGTGGGAGCAGGGTTGCGACAAACCTCGTGAATGCAGGACGCCTGGCACGGGGAAGGGGATCAGTCTGAAGCCAGGGGGAGAAGCGCTATTTGGCAACCGTCTGCAAGGTTTTTGTTGCGCCAGGTGGACAGGGACTTGTGGCCACTTCATCGTGTAACACTGCACCGTTCGTATCAAGATCTCAGAGCTTTCTGATGACTTCCCAGCCCTCCACATCTCATAGTATCACCCTGTGGAGAATGGGATAATTCTCACGCAAGTGTGCTTTCAGACCTTCGACTCCCACTGACTTCAGGCAGTGCCCTGCTCAGCATCTCAGCGGTTCAGGCCAGTAAGCAGGTCATAGTAATGTCTTGGGAGAGACCCAGATGTGCCTTGGGACAGACCCCCGGCAGCATGTCTGTCCTGCAGCCCATCCATTCTCTTCTTGGGGCTCACAAAGATCTCCCTTTCCTTATGCCTAGATGGAAATGGTGGTCCTTGACACTTTTTTCCCTGTGGTGGGCTCATGATGTGGAAGCAGCCTCATTTCTTCCTATTGATCACAAGTGGGAAGAATCCCAGTAGACATAACAGGTCCAAGAGAGCAGTGAGCTTCAGCATAATCCTCCTTCGTGCAGCTGTAGGGCTCAGCCCTAGGGAGGTGAATGCAGACGGGCAGAATCCAATTGTGCCCCTTTGCTTTCAAATGGCACAAGGCCCAGAGGGTTTTGCACAAGGGCTGCCTTTGCCAAGCGTGCCAGGCCTCGGTAGAAGCTCCCGCTGTCTGGAAAACGCTGCTCTGCATGTGGCAGAGGGTTGTCTGATCGGGCTTTCCAGTAGCACGCGAGCAGAGGTCAGCTTTAAAAGCTCTCCGTGCAGGCGTGAGTCATGGGAACAAATATTGAAAGGGCTGGGCACAATTGACGCCTAACTAATTTAATCCCGCTGTAACTGGGTTTCCAGTTACACCGCCCAGGCTGGCGGTTGCTCACCCTTCTTTCCATGCGTCTCCAGTTTGTTATCGGGATAAAGGCTCCTTTTATTAGGGTGGGCTTCGTAGGCATTTTGCAGTGTGATGCAGTTAGTGCTGGTGGTTTTGTGGTCTCTAGCAAGAGGCTGCTGAGGGGAAGGTCTTTCTGGCTGCGTGCTAGGATGCATGGGGAGCGTGGAGCATCTGGGATTATGCACCCAACTGGCAGCTTTAGTGCAACCAAATGCAGGGAGCAGGGTTCAGCTCGCAGCGGAGTAACAGGTCTGCATCACACAATTGGCACTAGCTGCCTTTTGTGCTAGCAGTAGTATCGGGGAGGCCAAGGAGTGAGGGGTCTCTGGAGAGGGGCTGCCCCTTCCCGCTGCTAGCAGCTGCCTCTCAAAGTTGGGGCTAAGGCAAGGTACAGCTGGGGCTGTTCCTGCCACGTCCTATCTTGTGCCTGTCCTGTGGGTGCTAGGGGGATCGGGAGAGCTGCGTCCGTAAGCCGCAAACAGTCAAGACCTGCCGATCCATTTGCCTGGCTGCCCTTACCCTGGGATGATGGGGGTGGGGGTGAAAATCTCCTGCTAATTAACTAACACAAAAACTTGTGCCCGTTGTCTTTAGTGTGTGTTAACACAAGTTTGATTAAATCAGCCCGCTTCTTCCCATCTATCCTCCGCATTCATCCGTGCGTGGCTAGCCTCTGGAAAGGGACCGCGGTGAAATCCGTGCCATTTAATGCACGACGCATCGCTCTTCTTTTTTTCACATTGGAGCCCCTTCTTCGCAGTCCCTTCTTCCCCTGCACGCTTCCCACAATGCACTAGGACCAGCCCATTATCCCATGGATGGTTTCCAGCAGACTCCTATTTTTGAGAGCCATTGTTCCCCGGGAGCTTTCTTTAAGTGCGTACAAAGCGAACGTGCTGATGAGGCCAAGACCTACTGGATAAAGCACGGGCACTTGGGAGTCTATTCTCTGAGCATCTTGGTAGTCCGAGTTTCCTTTCAAAAGGCCCCTGCTTCTGACGGGGGCAGGGGATTGTATTAAAGATTAGAACCATTCAGAAGCCTGGATTCCTGGAATAAAGCGATTTCCATCAAGGAAAATTAGAAGAGACATTAATGCAACAGTTAACAGCCACCAACGGCTGGGGGGGAATGCGCCGGCTTGCTTGTTCTGTGTTTACGGGCCTTATACAATTCCATCAATATTGATGCGTGATGGCTTTGATTTTGACACTAATCATTGCTATGAATTAAATTTGCAGCCATATAATTAGGATTGCTATTAATAGGGCCTCAAGCTACGCGCTGCTGTGCTAGTTGTCTTTTTTCCTGATGGAAAATGGCATCCTCAGAACTCGGCTAATGCGGTTCGCCTGGTAGATGCTGAGACTGATGTGAAAATTATACTTTCTATATTTAAAAGGGACTTCTAATATGCATAGTTACACTGGGCCTCCTCATGAAGTTCCCTGATTACGGAGTATGAGAGCGGGGCCAGCGCTCCACTTCACGTGGGCATTGCATCTGTCCCTCAAAGCACGTAACCGTGCATTTGAGGGAGAGGGACTCTGAGAGCAGAAGAATAGGTACCTGTTTTCAGGGTTGGAGGAAGGCTAATGCAGGCTCTTGCTGCTCACGATGCAAAATCTCTCCCTCCATCTCTTTATTTCCCCTCCATCCTGGGTTTGTTACCTTCTTTCCTTTGGGGTTGTATCCCTCACCGCTGCCTCCCCTGCTTCGGCTCAACCAGGTGAAGGGAATAACTAGGGTTGCTGCATGGCTCGCCAGTGAGAATCAATCTTGTATTTCATCCCGAGAGGTGGTGTATCTTATTATATCTAATAAATCAGTGAAGTGCCCTTCATTCAGCTTGTCAATGGAGGACAGCGTTTGCGATCGAGGATAAATAAATGTCTTGGCGCTGTCAGACATGGAAGAGCGTGTGTATTATTTGGCCATCATGCTGTTTATAACCACCCCAAGAAAAATGAGATTCATATGATAGCTTGCAGCCATGCCACCACTGTGTGCGATCATGCCAGCTAATTCATTCATAGATTCATAGATGTTAGGGTCGGAAGGGACCTCAATAGATCATCGAGTCCGACCCCCTGAAGAACAAACCAGGAAAAGTAATAAGACGCCCCTAAGTAGGGTCAGAGGTGCTTAGATGGGTGAATGCCAAGGAAGAAGTGGCAATGGGGAGCGGGTGGTGCTAGTGATACCAGTAATAGTGTTTTCTCCCTGGCCTCTGCCCACCCTTTGTCCCAGCAGGGTGAAATAGTGCATGTGTCGTGCCTCTGGAGATGCAAAAACACCTAATTTCGTACTCATTATGGATCTCTTTTCAGCGATGGAGCCTTTTTCCCCGGGCAATATGGGCAACTACATCTTGTCCATGCCTAAATCCACATCCAGTCCTTACACTTCTGGATGTGACGGGATCCTTCACTTCTGGTCCTAAACTTGCACGTTTATTTTCTGCCCCGGTAGTAGCTGCTTTTCCATGTTGCTTGTGGAGTGCTTTGGTATCTCTTGGAAGGAAAGGCGCTGCGGGAACGTTTGTATTGCTGGTGCTCAGGCGTGCTTTCGGTCGCTTTTCCCCGCGGACGGTCCGAATCCCCGACGCACAGCGCTGCCTGTGCTCCTTGGCCGTGACGGCTAATACTCGAGTCTTGTAAAGAACGGCGATAACTGATCAGATTACCCAGTCGGGGGAAAGGCGAACTTTTAAATGTGTTGTTTCTCCTTGGTATGTGATAGTTTTATTCAGCTCGGCTGATTTAACTCGTACCATTAGGAGGGAATAAAACCGGCCTTTCGGAATGAAACATGCATCCGAACCTGGCCTTATCTGGCTCCGGTCTGTGGATGGTGATCTTATCCTTTTAATTTACCCTTAATTATAGCCCGCACACAGGCTCCGAGGCACTTCAGGGAAGAAGTGGTTGTATCAGTATGCAAGGAAGCCGCAGGGACTTGCTGAAGAGATGAAAATGCTCCTTCTAGAGGAGTTGCCTGGTTGTCAGTGCAGATGTAAATGTTGGCTCCTTTATCGACCCAGCACGTTTGAAGGCCAATTTTCAACCTGGGTGAGGCAGCTCTTTGTGTCCCTGATGGAAAATGGCAGGGCTTGACTTCAGTGCTCAGGTGTTTTACCAGTCAAAAGGGTGAGTCTTTGGCCAGCGTCCGGTTGTCTATGTTGAATTGCTCCGACTGTATGGCCTGAACTCGGGGAAAATCTTTCCCCTCCTCACAAGCTCTCCTGTTGCACCCAGGCACCCACCTGCCTTATGCAGAAGGGTCCTTCTCGAGTCACGGCCCTTGCAAATAAAGCCGCTGAGCTGCGCCCGTGCAGCCCCAGGCTCCCTGAGCTTTGCCAGCGCTAGCCGCCAGCAGAAGTTGGAGCCTTACTTGTTAATCAAAAAGTGCATTGAGATATGTGGAGCAGAGTACAAGGAAGCAATAATGAGTATTTTCAAGGCAAGTCAGAGTCATCGAGTCATAGTTCAGGGGAAGGCAGACTTCTCCATCTGCGCTGAGGTGGTTATAATGCAAGCAAGGAAGGCAGAGAAACTGGAGGGCTTTCAGGATAAATTGTGGTGAATTCTCTCCTCCTCTAGCTCTTGAGAGTCGTGGCTTTGTAAAGAGGCTGCTGAGCATTTAAAGGAGTCTGTGGGAAGCAGGGAAGGGGGAAGTGGGAGGCTGAAAACTCAGCCCTGCTTCACAACTTGCAGCCACTCTCAGCCGAGCGGGGCGAGGTGGAGATCGAAACCCTCCTGCTTGGCGGTATAAAGGGGTCACTGCGCATAGCTTTGTACCTATCTCTGAAGCACTTCTTGGTCTCTTGTAGGCTAAGATCAAGCATAGGGAGTATCTGAAGTCCCATCTAAAGAGTCTGGGATGAAGGATGCTTGCCTGTAGTATCTGGGGACATCCAAACTCCAAGACCTCCAGGCTAGGGCCTGCAAGTCGGCTGCTTGCTAATGGATTTGGGAGCATCAGAAGCTCCACAGGTGATAGGTGCGGGATGGAGGATGCTCGCCGGCTGTAGCATCGTATATGGGGTTTGAAATGATTGAGTTTCCACCTGCTCAATCAATATGGTTTTTGGAACGACTGAGTTCTGCTCAATTGATATGATTTGGAACCGATTTGGGTCGTTTGACCTGGAATACAAATTACATTAAAAAAAAAAAATTGGGTACCAGCTTGCTGGAGATGGGGTGCAGGACTGGATGGGGCCTTGCTTTGACCTGGGTCAGTAATTACTGCAGTCCCATGGGTCTTTCCATCTGCACTGCTGTTTATCAGTGTCTGGTGCCCCCGGGACTCCTGGCCTCACCCATGGGCAGTCATTGCACCCAGCTTCATCTGAACTCCCTGCTAGTGCCATTGAACGGGCACCGTGTTATGACAATCCTTGTTCCACAGTGGTGCTCGGGCTGCTGTTGTACAACTGGCCATGCTTTTGCCTCCTCCCAGTGGAAATCAATTGGCTCTAGTATAATTAAAAAGGATGTTGCCAGGCTGATCTTCGTAATTTGTAAGCCCATCCTCCCTGCTGCACCCCACCTGCCATCCCATGCGCTGATACTCGTGCCTCTTGGATATTCAAAGCCGAAATATGTCCCCCTCTTAACCAATTTTTATTTCCTACATTTCAGGTGATTGGTTCAGCAAAGTTCAAAGAAACTGTCAGGTTTTTCTATGGCTACGAATAAAGTTTGCAGCAGCACACACAAGGGAAAAGGAGTTTCAAGGAGTATTGATCCTTGTATTTCAGGGGATGGGAGACGTGTTCATGGCTCCCACTCTGGGGTCTCCTGCTCTGCCATAGCCAGGCGCATGCAATAGCAAGAAGAAGTGTTATCTCCTTTTTACAGGCCAGAAAAAAGGTGGATTGCTGTAAATCTGACAGCTGTTGAGGGTCTCCAGCCTGCCAACACTGCCAGATGTCCACAGTAGAACGGGGCATGGTCTTTGGCTGAAAGTTTCATTTTTTTCCCCCAAAATGGGGGGGAAGAGGAGGGGCTGGTGACACTGAAACGTTAACCAGATTTGCTTCAGTTTCCCTAAGTGGCTTGTTCAGGTGTGGGGAGAATTCCCAGGAAGTTGAAATGCTTTGCTTTGGCCTTTTTGGAAACGAAAGGTTTGTTTTCCAGGTTCTGAAATGACTGTTTTGGTTGAAAATGCCTTTCAAATTATTGTTCAAATAATGGTTTCCTTTATTCCTTAAATAAATAAAATTAGCCAGGCTGAGGACCTAAATGAAACTTTTCCAACTTTTCAGTTCATGCAAACATTGTGAAAAATTGACTCACCCCAAAAATGTAATTCTCCCTTGGCTTTTCTGGAACTGTCATCAAGCCAAA
Organism: Alligator mississippiensis; assembly: GCF_030867095.1. Lineage (NCBI taxonomy): Eukaryota > Metazoa > Chordata > Crocodylia > Alligatoridae > Alligator > Alligator mississippiensis. The sequence goes on along the minus strand of NC_081837.1, from coordinate 42,978,570 downwards.
GCATCTGTCATTCACACGGCTGTACCTACGAGTCCCTGGCTCTCTGCCGCGTGTGTTTGCAGCTCTCCTTCTCTTAGCACTTCCAGCTTTATTTTCTTTGCACGCTGGTGAGGCTGTACCCAGCTTCTTGGATTTCTGTTTTAGCAACAAGAATTTTTGCTTTTTTTAGCATTTTTTTTTTTTTTCCAAGGGCTCTCAACATTCCTCTTTGAGGTCAAATCCGCATGAGATCTGGTCTGTTTGTGCAGGATTTTAAATCCCTGGGTGGCAAAAACACTGTGAGAAGACCATGTTATTTTAGCCCTATAAATGCCTCCCTAAGGCAGAAATGCCTGTGGAAAAAAACAAACGTAAATAAGAGAGGCTGAGGACTTGCAGTGCAGAGTCCTTTATGGTTTATTTGTGCATGAGCCTGGGGCGTTGGTGCGGACTCGTTTGGGCCAAGAAACGATGGGAGAGATGAATGCATGGAGCGTCCCTCACAGCAAAGGGAGCCCTGCATGGGCAGGCTTTCGGAGGAGCTCAACACCCACGCTCCCTTTGAGCACAGGAAGGCATGTCCTGCCATCATCTCTGCATGCAAACACTGGTGAAAATCCATCCACTTCCACTGGGGTATAAATTAGGAGCTAAACTCCCTTGATGGCCAGCCAGACCCTCCCTGGTCATCCTAGTCATGGCTGAGTGACTGCAGGGAATAGCACAAGGTGGTGAGCGCTTGCCTTGAAGGGATAAAGGTGCTCAGTTCCCCATCTGTCAATCGTGCATTAACTGATATGGATACAAGAGTAAGGGAGGAAAGAAAGACCCACTAGTTTTCTTCTCTTCCTTCTCACTATGCCCCTTTGAACTTAGGATATGCTTCAGAGCTAGGAAACGGTGTCGCACCTCAACAGAAATATGGTGCACATGTGTGTGTATGTAATATATACACACCAATTGCTGAAGCTTCCTTAGCCTGACGAAGGGTTTTTGAACCCGAAAGCTTGCTTAATAACCATTCTCCGACCATTTGGGTTGGTCTAATAAAAGATACCAAATTCACCCAAGGAACCTTGTCTGCCTGTGTCCTTAGACCAACGCGGCTACAACCTACACCCCTGTAATATATAAATACATGTATGTGTGTGTCTACATATGTGTGTGTGTGTGTATAGTGTGCGTGTGCGTGCATGTGCACACACACACTGACACACTCTTGCGGAAACACTTGTTCTTATCTGGCTTGTTATTTTTGTAATTGCAGTGTTTGCTGATTTTCAAAGAACTTAGTAACACATATTTAGGTAAAAATATTGTGGATTTTTAAAAGAACATAGTACAACACATTTAACACTTAATATTTAGCATGGAGTGACATTTCCAATGACATCCAAATGAATGATTTTTATCGCAGAACTTCTTTGCAAACAGTGTTTGCGGCGTTTCCTGTCGGTGCCAGTATGTACAACGCTCTTCGACTACCAGCTCTGGTGCAAGCCATATATAACTGTCCGTGTGAAATGCATTGCTCCCTTAAATAGGCACTGGGAGCCCCAAAAAGGGCCAAGTGAAAAATAATCCATCTGTAATTTTCATCAGGTAGTATGCAGTGGTTTTGCAAGGTTTAGAGTAGATGGGACCAGCCATTCTCAAGTTATAAGTGGGCAGACAGGCATTTTATTTTATATATGTGTGTGTGTGTATTGGTGTGTGAACATATGTGTTGGTGTGTGCATACATGTACCCTTGCGTGCACATATATGCACTACTGCATGACTGCCAGCACCCCCCTGGTAGCAGCAGAGCACTTCCTTCCCGCCGGCTGGGGTAAGCTGCAGAGGTTGGAGCAGGCGACGGGTTTTATCCCTTCTCTAACCCTGAAGTCCAGACTTCCCCTGGACTGCAGCTGTGTGACCACTGCCAGGCCCTGCAAGGCCACAGGTGTTTGTCACAACACTTTGAAGAGTACGTCCGCCTCTTGCTGGCTGCCAGCTTGACAGGTCTTTTATGCACAAGCTGATATTGGTACCTAGCAGGGCCTTGGAAAGCCAGGGAGCACAATCCACGCGGGCATGGTGCAAAAGCAGTAGTGTGTTGGTGGCTAGACTTGCAGTTGTGCATAAGTCTGTTGAGCTGACTGGTTCCTTCTTTAATTTCTATTCATCCATTTGATCGAGTTTACTATCCATTATCGTTACAGTTATTTTTGCCATTGGCCAGGGCAGTGGCAGCAGTGTGCAGAGAAATGTGTAAGCCAAGGTCTAAAATATTATGGGATTGGAGACAGCAAATTCATCACTTAAACGTCTGTTTGATATTTATGGCTGTGCTAAACAGGCCCAGATTGGATGCAGGCAGTCTGTGCATTAGTACTAGTCCATTGCGCCCTTCATGATGCATAGTCTGCCCCCCTCGCCCTCCCCACACACACCTTTTTATTACTGTCCTTTCATTTCTGAAGGGAGCTGCCTGAAATGGCACATGCCTACTTTTCTTGGGTCTTCGGGGGGCTCTTTGCAGACAGCCTGGCACGGATAATAAACAATGGGAGATAAACCACAGCACGTGATGCAAAAACTCTCCGCAGCTGGAGACCGCAGGGGTCACAGTAATGTTGTCTTATGGAAGTTCCTGGGAATATATGAATGAGGGTCGCTCACTTTTTCTAGCGGGGCAGGGGCACAAACAGGACGGGAGCGTGGAGGGTCCTGAGCGCAGGCTGTGGGCCTTGCCAGCACTGTGGAGATGCTGCTTGGCCCCATCCCCTTCCCCTGCCAGCAATGCTGCCTGAGCCACGCCAGCTGAGCCCATCCCTGCCCCCAGGTGCCCGGCCTGTAGCAAGGGCATGCAGGAGCCGGTATAAATTGACCCCGTATTTCTGATCCAAAAAGTTGGGTCGACTTATACACCAGATCTACAAAAATCCTGACTCTTTGGATCAGAAAAATGGGGTCAGCTTATACATACAGCGTGTCAAGTTGTACGTCGTGAAATATGGTAATCATTCCCTGCCTTGGTTTACACCTGCGTAAAGAGACGATAACAGTGTTCGGTGTCTCCCTGCACGGGAGCGCTGTTGGGAGGGTCAGTGCCTACCTACGGAAAGGCAGGTTTTATGCCGTGGTGAAAGGAGCCGCAGGCATATGGGCAGGCTTTCGAAGTGCGAGACTCGGGCTCCGGAGATGTGGTGTCACTGCCCCGTCCACACTGCACACTTGGGTCCCCCGATCTGTCCAAACAGCAGTTCCCCACCTGCAAACCGGGGGCATGAGGCTGCTTTTCTCCCACCTGTCTCAGCCTGGTATCAGCTCCTTGGGTCAGGGGACTCTCCTTTACAGCACCGAGCCCCCCAGGCACCAACCACGCTGCAAAGAGCAATGATGGCAAACCCCAGACATCCTTCATCAAATCCAGGAGCGATTCCTGGTAGGATGCAGACCTGCCTGCTGCGCCACGGGAATGCTGTTAGTACCTTATTTATAGCAGGCTTTCCATTGTTTCTCCCCGTAAGTATATGGCTAAGCTTAGGATGCTTGAAACGAGCCAGTTCCACTCTATAAAAGGTGGCCTGTTGAAAATAAATAAATAAATCTGAATGAATAATTGGCTAAGGAAGGATTTAAGATTCCTCTGACACGCACGCACGCAAACAGCCGCCTGGGCAGGCCGGGATAATTAGTAAGTGGATTGCCGAGACTTGGTGCTGCCAGCTCCTGCGCTGCCCCTCGCCCCCTCCCTCTGTTCATTCCCTTCCTCTTGTTTGGTTTTGTGTCTTTGCATCAAATAGATACACGCAGATGAAAGCGATGTGCATTTAAAACGAACGTACACATCATACTGCTTGAGATACTAGCTATTATACAGGGTGGATTTTTTTTTGCAGTAAGCTACTAAATTATTTATTGTGTGCTGGGCTTTAATCTCATAAACCTGCCTGCAGGCCTTACGCGCAGCAGCCGGAGCGATCTGTAAAGCACACAAGCCAGGCGGCACAAAGCACTCGGAGGGAGGACCGTAGGTTGTAATTGTTCGTCTTACCTCGGCCTTTCCCTCCCCATCATCAGCTCATTACAAGCAGTCGGGCCCATGGAGCAGGTACGCATTTGGCCATCGCCACCTGTTTAGAAGTTGATTTGCCTCTGTCGCTTTGCAGAGGTCCCGGGAGCCAAGTGGTTGCAGTCGAGAGCAGCGAAACCTAGTCCCTGGAGCTGCTGAAAGTAGAGAGAGAAACAGGTGCTCTGATAAAACAAGTTCTTTTAGATGAAAGTTTACGTGCGTCTAGCAGAGGATGCTTACCCTCCTGACGGACTAGGAAGGGGTGGCTGCGTGCTAGCTAGCAGCTCTAAGTTAACCTTGGGGTGACTAATGCAATATTTGCTTTTGCTGGTCCTTCTGCACCCAATAGCTTCCCCAGGGGGGAAGCTTGCAGCAGGCTTTTTTGCCTGCCCTGCTCTATCTATGCTCCACAAGCTCTCCGGGAGCACACCCAAAACTCCCCACGATGGGAAATGCTCAGGCCAGCTCGCCAACGTGACAGGGCTTCCACATTCACAAGTGGACCCGCAGGCTTGGCGTCCCAGCCTCCCGCCTGATTGCTGGGCATCGTGGTCCTGAGTGCAGAGGGGTTAAACGATTGCAAATGGCAGCGGAGCGTTTTTAATTGGGCAGGCACCGGGAGGCAGGATCTGAGGAGCGGAGTCGCGATGTTGGCCGGACGCAGCGCTCCATCCAGCGCTGGCTCGCACTCCCGGGTCAGAAGAAGCCACCACTCTTGAAGTGCCAGTGCTGCCTCCTGGCGTGATGCCACCCAGCCTGAGCTCATTCAGCTCGTGACAGGGTTCCCATGCAGCGGCACGGCAGGGGGATATGCCGTACTTCCTCACGGAGCTCCTACTTAGCAGGCATTTCCTCTGTTTAATGGGTTGCTGGTTGAATTCACAGCCCCCGAGGAGCACAGGTCCCCATCGCTGTCCTCACAATGCTCATTGGAAATGGTGCAAAGAGATTGACACTCCCCAAACTCTGTTCCTGGTACATGTGAACAGCCAGGGATGGATGGAGGATCTTACAGCATGTGAAAAGACTAAAACAGCTCCATCCTTAGGGCTGATGATGAAGCTTGTAGGGCTGCCCTCTTCTCTGAGGCACTCCCTCTTGGTACCCCACTGCCCTGTGGGTGTCTGGCACACTCACTGTCAAAACGGGGATCTCAGCAGTGACTCACACTCTCCGTGTCCTGGCTGGGAACTCCTGATTGTGTCCAAGGGAAGGGTGACTTAATCGGAAATATTGTGGTAATCCAGGAATGTATGAAATGCCTGCTGGCAGACACGGTTCTTTCGGTAAATGTGATGACTGTCATTAGGTCAACTAGAGAGTTGGAACAATTGTTCTTTACAAGCTTTTGGGCACAAGCACCCTTCTCCAGGCATGGGGAGAGTCTGCTGGTGTTTGTGTGCTCCTTTGGGTGGAATATAACCATAACCAGCACCCCTGAAAGGCCTGCTGCAGTCAGGCCTGAACACTGATCATTAGCCCAACAAAGTATTTAAGGCCCAGCTGGACAAAGCTTTGTCTGGGATGATGTAGTTGGAGCTGGTCCTGCTTTGAGCAGGGGGTTGGACTGGATGTGACCTCCTGAGGTCCCTTCAACCTCATTTTTTATGATTCCATGACTATCACTACTTTCCCTGCCTGCTAGCTAGGGATTGCTTGGGTGGTAAACTTTTTCAGACCAAAGTGTTTTGTGTGCATACAGCATTTGTACAGCACCTTGCACAAGGACGTCCACAGCACAGCACAGCACAGCTGGAGACCTGGTGGGTTCCCTGTCCAGTGGGAGGTGTGTGAGCATTTGAAAGGGAGAGAAAGCGAGGCACTTGCATGTGTACGGGGAGAGCCCTGCCCCTTGTGCTGCGCCTGCCATTGGGGTAACCAGAGGGATTGGTTTGTAGGAAAGCCAGCAGGCTTCCAAGGAGAAAGAGGAGTTTGGGGTACCCACGAGCTGCACGGTTCAGAAGGAGATGGGTAGCCAGCCGTGCTCCAAGAAACACCTTTTCTCTTAGTCCTGTGAGCAACTCCTGTCAGAAGTCACTGCCACTTGAATTAATGTCCATGTTCAGTCTCGGAGATGCCCAAACTCTCTTACTTGAAGGGATCCTTTAGGTCCCAGGTGAATGATATCACGGCCCTCTGCCTTGGCTTCCTTGATCTGTAAAGCGGTGTCTTCCACGTGCCTCTCAAGGGAGTTGCAGCGATCGGTTGTCAGATTGAGCTGGTGGCGCATCAAGATGCATAGACAGACAGTCGCTGCTCCCGTCGCTCACGTGGCCAGTCTCAGGAGGTGTAAATCAGCTCGCTTCCATTGAAGTGGATGTGGGTGCATTTATTGGTACCAGATGAGACCCTGGACGGTGTATTTTGAGGCCAGAAGGAACCATTATGACTCCTGCATAGCCCAGGACAGAGGCTTTTGCTCTGCATTTTGGGATTCTGCCTTGCATTTGTGAATGCACATCTCTCTCTCCATCCCAAAGCAAGGTTGTGTTACCAGGAAAGCTGTTACTGGGATGACGAGCTCCCTAGGCTCCCACACGTGGCAGGACAAGGTTGCTTGCTTTTTTTGAAGTCCCAGCAAATAAAAAAACACACCTCTTAATTCAGAGAGACGTGGTAAAAATGAAGCGGGTTCTGATTGGGCTTGGCTGATCAGGCTACTAAGAGGAGCTGGAGGGGCAGGACCCAGACCAAATGGCATCTGTTAAGATCCCCTGCTGGATTAGGACTGACTTGGCTTTCCAGGGGGGCCCGGATTTGCAGTAAGTGATGGGGAAATAATTGCCATGAAAGTGGATAAAGGGTTTTGTTCTGTTGCAAGATTTTGTCACTGGCCCAACAATGAGGGAATTAACTGTGATTCTCTCATGCAGCAATCTCCTCCTTGCCCCAGCCCCAGCTCAAAGCCTGGCTTTCTCTGTAGTGAAAAGCTTAGCTTATTTTTAGGGTAGGTGAGGAGAGGAATTTGAGTGATGCATGCTGATGCTTGGGGGTGAGAACAGAGCTGGTACGTGGTGTCTGCACAGCCTGCACCCCTCCTTAGGAGTGAATACCCACCGGAGAACCCAAATTCAAGCCATTTGCCGCCTGGGGATTATTGTGGGCTTTCCAGAGGCTGTCTGCCAAACCCGCCCTGGCTTTTAGTAACAGAAAAGCTGTGATTTCCCACTTCTGTATCAGATATCAACAGGCTCCCTTAGCCCACTCTGAGGGAGGGGTGGGGGAAGGATCTTGCTCTTTGCTTTGTGATACAATAGGGTAAGAAGTCCCAGTCCTGGACCACAGTGCCAGGTGAGATGCAGACACGGACCAAAAGTGGTCCCTGCCTTTGTGGGGAAGGTACCTTTGAGAAGGCGGAAAGCCTGGGGTCCAGATAGGCAGCAGCTGTACATTAGCAGAGCTCTCCTGACTTAAATGAAACTACACTGGTGACTTCCACCTGCAGATTTGGGCCCGATGCTTCTAAGTCCACGTGCTGAATCAAGAGCCCACTCCGGCTTGCTTCCCTCCCCACCCACGCTCCAAGGCAGACACATAAATGAAGCTCCCTAATGCATGTGAATTAAGCCTTTCATTAGCATTTGCCTGAGGAGCCCTCACCCAAGGGGGGAAAGAGGCTCTGGATATTCCCAGCTGCTCCCACTCCCCCCAGCCCTCCTGGCAGGACACAGGGGTGGAGGGGGCCTCTCTCCCAGTCCCCAGGATTACTGATGTCTCCCAGACTGCAGAGAGAGCTCGGGCACCCGGTGTCATAATGACTCCCTTAGAAATTCATTATGCCACCGTCTTCCCAGCCTTGGCATCACAATGGTGTGTTTATTTTTAATTCTGTTGATCCAAGCAGCCTTGGAGAGCTCCTTGCAGCCTCCTTCTTGCTCCAGACTTGGCTCTGCTATGTATTTTATTCATAAAAAGCCAAAGCAACCCTCCACTCCCCACCTCCCCATGGTCCACTGAGTTTTCACATTACACCCCAGCCCGGGGGCCACTAGCTCTGACTGCACATTTCCAATATTTTTTTCCCCCATGCATGCTGCAGTAAACTAACAGGGTGTTTGATCAGGGAATGCAATGTCCTTTTTCTCTCTTCCTCCCTCTCCTTAAGGCTTGCCAAGTGGAGGAGCGTGAGCAAATGGGTAGGAGTGCAGCTTCCCAGGTTCTGTTGTTTTCTCTGGAAGTGCCTAGTGGTCAGAGTAGGGGATCATAAGCCTCTGGGTCTTTCTTTTAGCTCTAATTGCAGGACCCCTTTACTTGGCTTGATACCCACATGCATCGGTGTACCCACCTCTACCATAGGGAAGTATGGCGTGTTTCGAGAGAGCGAAGTAGCCATATAATACACACAGGCAAAGGTTTGTTGGCCAGTAAGAGGCTGCCATCGGAGACCCTGTTTACAAATGAGAAGCAAAATAAGGTAAAGTTGATTATGCTTGGGCAAGTGGGACTGGGAGAGGCCTTCAGGGGAGGTTGAAAAGGCCAGCAACAGGTTGGCACGCAGCTGCGGCAGGTGCTGGCTTCCTGTTGCATTGCCCTGTCCTGCTGCCAGCCTTGTTGGGAGACCAGGTTCTTCGAGTAAATCCGGTATTTTGGGGTAAATCTCAGATTTACCCAAAGAACCTTGTCTGCCTGTGTCCTTAGACCAACGCGGTTACAACCTATACCCCTGAGCCTTCTTGGGAGGCACTTGCCAAGTATCTTTAAAACCTAGCATGCACCAAGCAAGGCCTTCAGTCACTGTTCACCTGGCAGATGGATGGGCTGCCAGCGAGGGGTGCTGACCCAGCACTTTGCACACTCCTGTCCAGGATACTGCTCTCCCGTGCATCGCTGAGCAGTTGGCAGCATCTCCGCTTGCATGCGGGGGTGTGCAGCTGCTCGCTTTGCCAGAGTGCAAAGAGAAGCAATTGCAGCCCTTCCATATGTGCCCCCCACAAGTACTAAAACGTTCAGATTTAGGCTTCCCAGTGCTACCTTGCTTTTGGAAATCAGGCACAGGGTTGCTTGGTCACTTCAGTGCTTTTGGGAAGATTCCCTGCTGCAAGGTTTTTAAGCAGGAGAAGGGTAGGTCACGGGACAGGCAGATCTGTGACCGCAAATAACTCGGGTCCCTGCGCTCCCTCCCCGTCTCTCCACCCCCAGGCTCCAAACAGAAACCTGATAATGTCATTTCTGAGGTAGATAGTTATTTCACACCACCTGCCCCCTGGGTGAACCTGAATGAGGCTGCAATATCTTTTATTAGACCAACTAAAAAGTTGGAAAGTTGTTTTTTTTTCCTGGCAAATTTTGGGCACAAACACCATTCTTCAGCCATAGGGAGAGTTTGCTGGTGTTGTGTGTATGAACAATTGTCTATACATTTAAAAAAAAAAAAAGGCAGAAATAACACCTACATTGTAATAAATTTATTCTAATACATTTAAAATAATACCTATCATCTCCCATCACCTCTGATCTTCACTGCCGTGCATTTGCATTTTTACAGACCTGCATTTTGCAGATTGGTTTCTATTCCACCAAGGGAGCACACAAACACTGGCAGACTCTCCCTGTGCCTGAAGAAGGGTGTTTGTGTCCAACAGCTTGCAGAGAACCATTTTTTCCAGCTATTGAGCTGGTCTAATAAAAGATATCTCATTTACTCAAAGAACCTTGTCTCTATGCCCTTAGACCCACACGGCTACAGCCAACACCCCTGAATGAGGCTGTTGCTTGTGGTTCTGTCTCAGAGACTAGATAAGTCTAGACAATAAGTTGTGAATTTAGCAACATCCCCCTGGGCACCCCTGGGTTGAATTAATAGTTATTTATTATTACAACTCTCTGGAATCGCATCCAGGGTGGATCTTAACAATTGCATCTGTATATGTATGCAGAACTTATACTTGCTCTGTCTCTGACTTGACCCAGTCCGGTCCCACGGAGGGAGAGGAGCCAAGAATGCCTTTGGCTCCTGCTGGCAGAGAAAAGGGAGTAAACTGCAGCTTGCACCAGTGCAGAGATGGCCATTGCTGCTGTGAGATTCGGAGTGGGAGGGTAGGATGCCGCTTGACTTCCACAACGGCACGGCACTGCAGCATCTCTCCCCCACCTAATGGGCCTTCAGAGGAACCAAGCCTCTCTGTTGTTTTTGGTGTTTGTTTTTTTTAAATCGGGCAATTCCTTAATTATCCTGCACCCAGGTGTCTCAAGCCTTTGGATGCAGCACAAGGCCTGTTAGCTTGTTGGAGCAAAGTGGCTATCGCAAGAACGCAATAGCCTCCGGTGCAGAGTTTTGTGGTGTTTTTGCTCTTGGACGTTTTTGCACCTCATTGCTCAGTCCTCTCCTTTACCTCTGCACGAAGGGGTGCCTCCAGTGCCTGTGAATGGCAGGCATTTGAGGATCTGGAAGTCCATTTTTTTTTGTAAAGCACCTTCTACGTTTGTTTTACCTCGGCAGGCTTTGCAGAGCAAGGGCTTGTGCACAAACTGGTTGTCAGGCGGTTGTGGGTCGGCACCACAGCTGTTTGCTGCTCGCACAAGGCCTCAGCTGTGTAGAAGCTCTTTGTGTGCAAGAGAACGATATGAATTTAGGCAAAATAAGATGCAAATCGAGATGAAGTCCATTGAAGTTCATGGGGTTTCTCTGGCATTAACTGGTTGTAAATGAGCAAGGAATGAGATCTTTCTTGTTCGGGGCAATATTTGGTGAGGGCATCTTCAGAAAAACTAGGTGGCCTGCTAAAAAGCCCATGGAAGAGCTTTGAAATGGTTTGCAAGAGGAAACATTGAGTCACTAACCAGCTTAATTTGGAGGGGGAAAGAAGTGTGCAACACGGAGACTGCAATTATTGAGAAACCTGTGATGAGAGGCACGGAGAAGCTGAGGTGGGGCGCGATTTGGGTGTTATTCCTCTGGGAGCATTAAAAAACAGCTGACGCCTTCTGGAAAAGGTTGGTAAACCCCCTCAGTTTAGACTCATTTCTGCCTCTCCAGCACAAATGGACTATTTTCTGTACGTTTACTTCTTCCTCTCTCTTCCCTGGTGCTTTTATTATTTGGGAGAGTTGCATGAAAACAGGAATTTCTGCTCATGCAGCAGATTCCCCGCGTGTCGTTGCAGTTACTCAGCCCCCGAGATCTCCAGCACCCCTGGCAGTTCTGTCCTGGAAATGATTGGTTTGGTGCCCACTCGGTGTCATGGTCAGACTGACAGCTCCCCTGGAAATTGCTCTTGAATTAACCTTGTTCAGGCGGAGGCGGACGCAGTTCTGCGTATCCCCTGCTCGCCCTGCTCCTGTCACCGAAATGATGCATATTGGTTTGGATGTTTGATGCATTTGTTTACACCCTGTTAATGGGAATGGGAGCTGCTCTTCTTCTTTCAGGAGGAGAAAGAGCCCATTTAAATTCCAAGCAGGGAGGAAGATCTTCAGAGTTTCTGGAGGAGATTAACTTTGGCTGCAGCTCTATAGCAAGGGAAGGTGCAAACTTGGAAAGCGGAGATAACAACAACAACAAAAACAGGGCTGAGAGTGGAAAAGGGTGATAAAGCAGGTGACAAGAGCCTAATGCCATTTGGGGTGCACACCAGAGACAATCCAGCATGAGATGGGGAGATGACAGTGCCTCTCTCCCTAGCTCCACAATGGCCTAGATTTAGGATATGGTGCTCGGCACCTCGGTATCGGAGAAATCCCCCACAGCTGGAGGGAATTCAGACGAGCAATAAAAGTGCTGAAGGGGCTGGAATGAAGTGTTGACAGTGAAGAGTACATCGTTAGGCCAAGTGATGAGCAAGCAGGATGCGACAAGCATCTTCTGCGCGGGTGCTTGCAATGTGCACTTCCCAAAGAAAAGTGGAGCGAGGCCAGAGAGTATTTCTCCGAGCTGTTGGTACAGACCGAGCCCGGAAGAGTGCTCAGAGGCCGTCCCTGAGGAATATTTTTACTCGTAGCTAAGTTCACCCTTGTTGTTTTTGCATTGTCTGGATGGATACTGTGTTGGACTCTAGCTTTTGGGGAAGCATCCAGAACTGTCCCAACGCCGGGGGGGAGGACACCTGTATGGCCAGAAGAGTTGTGCTTCAGGTCCAGACATCGGCAGTGTGCGCTCATCGACCTGTCTTCCCGCGTGAGGAGAAGCGTGCCGTGCTTTTACAATGAGCTGTTACGTTCTTAGAGCCTGTAGGTGTGCAATTACCCCCACTTACACACTGCACTCTGCCAGCCGCAACAAGGACAGCTTTTCTTTTCCTTTTCTTTTTCCTTCCCTTGAAGCCTCGCTGCTAAGCTGATGCCATTTGGGCACGGGCACCGCTATTCTCCTGCCAGCTGCTTCACTTTTATTTTGGAGGCTGTTTCAGGGAGCCAGAAGGCACAAGGTATGTGCTCTTAGTCTGAGCAGCAGCAGCATAACTGGATGGATCCTGGGGATATAGCCAGCGCCCTCTCAACCAGCTCTACCCTGAGACCCTCTCTGGCCACGATCTCCGGTGTCAGTGCAGAAAGACTCTGTATTGTGCAGCAGGAGTTTGATTTCCAGCTGTTTGCAGGAGCTGCCCCTTTGGGCTCCTAGCACCTGGTTTCTGCTGTAGGCTGGAGAGTGCAGGTGGAGCAAGAGGGGATTTCCCTTGTCCTATTTCTGGGGGGAAAGGCTCATCACCTCTGCAATGCGCCTGACCTCTACTGCGCTTAACAGACCCCATAGTTGGCTGCCGGCCCACACCCTCTGCACCCCTATCTCTGTCATCCCACAAGATGGCAACTCAAGGTTGGGGACCACCTGGATCCAGTCCTTTGGGCTTTCTTTCTCAGGGTAACAGCTGAGAACAGTTATCCCCGGCTGTCCAGAGGAAAGCCGCTCCTTCACTTACTCCGGTGTGTCTCTGCTCTTGTCACAGTTTCAAAGGTGCACAGCAGGCCCAGCACCCATCTCAATTCAACCTAATGCATTTCTCACGTGCCTATCCCCAGTGGTCCTAAGGTCACCTAATGTATCGAGGTGCCGAATTCCCCCGCCAATGGCAAGCGATGAGGTGTGGGGTGATGCATATGCTGGGACAGGTGTCACGGGATCCTGCCTGTATTCCCAGTGGTCCTTGGCCTTGCTTTCAAAGGGGAGCGAGTTCAGACTCTCTTCTCTGAGCCGTTAACCAGAGAGCAGCGCCCGGGAGAGCTGGCCAGGAGCAGCTCTGCTGGGTTACGGAGAGGCTTGCTTGCCTGGACATGAAAAATGACCCCTGGGGTGAGGCTTATTGTGGCTGTTGAATGCAGGAAGGCGTCACTCCTCTCCCTGTGGGTGGGAGGGGAGGGGGAGCAGACTCTAATATGTCAGCATTAGACCAGGATTGTCTTTTTTTCCAGACCTGTAAGAGCTTTTTGTTGCCCTGTAAATAAGCTGACAGGCTTATCCGGTTTACCCTTGGGGATGTGCAAAATCTAGATGTGCTAAACATGCCTTTTGCTTTTGGCTCCATTTTTTTTCCCTCTGGTTTAATAACCCTCCTAGGGGGTGAAGGTTTGTGTGTTCAGCCTGCTTTTATGCGGTAGGGCCAGGCACACATCCAGCCCGTGGCCTTTGAAGAAGGGGTGCTGAAGGGTGAACAACTCTACAACCTGTGCCCCTGCCACCCCCAAACCTTGGTCCAGGGGTCTCGAAAGAGGTGCTCCCCCCTTAGGGACCAGCCAAGGCAAGGGCAGAGGCTGGAGTTGTGCCGGCTGGGAGTACGTTCTCAGAAGCCGACAGGGTCCTCTATAAAACCGTCTACAACCTTATGGAGTTTAATGGAGAATTAATCACCTTTATAGGTCTCTATGCATTATGCTCAAAGGGGATTGATGTCAGAATATACCTCTCCATTAAATCCTGGGGGGATAGCCGAAAACAAGCAAACCAGCAACCTAAAGGAGAGCGCTGATTGTCTGGTGGGGCCCAGTGGTCCCTCTTTCATCAGAGATTTTCCTCGCAGCATTATGACGGCCTTGGCATTGGGTGACTCTTGAAAGACGACGGAAACTGCTGCTGTTTCACTGAGATCGGTTGTGCAAAGTGTGACGCTGAAGTTACTGCGCTCCTGTTTCCCTCGGACTTTCTCACTTGAGGGTTAGAGAGCAGAGACAGCTGTTGCTTTTCTCTTTGTTGGTTTTAGTAACTGCTGCTCCTTTTTATTGGCAGCTGAGCTTGGGAAGAGCATTGGGAGGGGACGAAGCAGCAGAGCTGGGGTTTTATGAGGCAGAGACGGACAAATAGCAAGCACGTTGAGTTTCTGTTAGGGTCACGCGTGGGTCTGGGTCACGGTCACGCCTGGCTTTGGCGGTGGCTGGCACAGGTGGCAAAAGGAAGGCCTGTGTGCGTCGTGCAAAGCACTTGGCTGTAGTGGTTCACGTGGCCAGGGGGTGTTGATAAATCTGGCAGCAGGACCTGGCAAAACCAGGGTCTTGAGAGCAGAGTTGGCTGACTGGCCCCGGCTTGCGTCCCGTTTGCAGACCTGCTGCAGTTCCCTCCGCACGGCCTTTCCCACGTGGTCATTCCCGTCTTCTCCTTAATCCCTTCTGGGATCCCCTGCCTCCAAGTTCCCGCCGCTTGCACGGGCCAGGCCCCCAAAGCCATTGAGTTGACCTGGGGACTCCAGTACGAGCAAAGGCAGTTTCCCTGTCTGGCCCCAGGCAATCTGAAGTCATGGGGGATTCATCCACGTTACCCAAGGACACAGCTTTCCTGGCAGCCTACCTGTGGATGGTGGCTTGGGCTTTAGGTACGCTGGCTACCTGGCACGTTCAGGAGGCTCCTTGCACATGTATGTTAGAAGCTGCGCTCGCTATCGATGGGGAGTAGGTACCATTTTGGTTATCACTCTGTTTGATATCAGTGGCCATGGGACTAGTGGCAACCTCCTTAGCTCTGCATAGACCACAAGGACAAGAAAGCAGTTTCAGGAGGATGCGTTGGGAGGCGTCTCGTAGCTGGTCTAGTAAGGAGAGATGTTTGGAGACCAACTGGGGATGTCTAATGGGAGAAGCAGCTTTTGTTGGCCCAGAAGTTTGGCTTGCTGGTAGCTGACTGCCGCGACAGCACAGACCCTCTTTGTGGATCCGTGACTGCCTGACCCCAACTCTGGGCTTGCTCAGAGACCTCATGTCCTGCCTTGAAGGTAAGGGGAGAATCTCCCACCTCAACCAGGGCTGCATTGCCCACCGCCTGGCAGCAGCCGCATTGCTCACACTGCAGCTGGCCCGTGGGAAGCAAATGCTTTGAGGGGCGGTGAAATTCCTCCCGTCCCTGCTCCTCTCACCTCTGACCCCAGCGCTTTTCTTCCTGCAGATTGCTGGGTTTCAGAGCTGACCTTTCCTGTCCCGGCAGGCAGGCAGAGGGGTGAGGAAGGGCTTGAGATGAGGTGGTTTTTATCTGGGGGTGGGGGATGCTGAGTGCAGCAGTGCCATGGGGCGCGCTAAGCACGAACGTGCGCGTGCTCTGGAGCGAGCGGGCGGGCGGCGCTGGGAACGCTCCATCAGGCAGCATCGATTGCTGATCTTCGCCGGTGCACTTCATTCGCCAGAACGTAAAATACAAGCGAGCGGCTGAATCCGCACCACCCAATGCTTCCTTGGCCCTCGCAGCCTTGCCATGTGTGTCCTAGCCGAAGGGCTGGGGGCTTCTGCTACGGTGGGGCAAATAGTCTGCCAGCTCCCAGGTCTGCTGGAAGTCCCGGTGCGGTATCAGGACGGGGTGCTCACTAGCTTTGGCTTCGCATACTTCTCCTGGCCAGCTGGGTTTCACGTGGCTTGCTCCCGGGGGAGCCCGGGCACCTGCATGCCTGCTTTAACCCAGCAGAGAAACCAGATCTGCTTGGGAAGGGCTCTCCCGGCCTGAATGTGCCGTTGTTGGGCAGTTTGGCTCTGCTCACTTTGCTTTGCTGTGTCGGTTCCTTGCACTGTGCCTAGAAATGTCCTTGCTCCTTCGAAACAGGTGCGAGGGAGAGACAGGGCCAGGTTCCTGCTCCGATTCAACCCAAGCAGGACCCTGATGGCGGGGTTCCCAGGGGGGTGCCCCTGTTCCTGGCTCGTCCATATTCTCCTTCCTTCCCCCTTTTTTTGGTGAGAAACAGCAGTGCATTTGGTGCATTCCCAGCATTTGGTGGGAAAATGCTGGCAGTGCAGGAAAGCCTTTCCCTTTCAGGCTGGGTGCAGCTAAAACTCCCGGGCCTCAGGACCTGCAGTTCAGGTGCTCTCTGGTGGGGACCACAAGTGGGGCAAGGTGCTCAGGTCAGGCCCCAAATGGGGACAAGTCTGACACCACAGGTCATCTGGGATTAGAGTTATGTCTACAGCACATCCCCGGCACTGCAGGGAGCCTGTACCCAGAGCATGCCCACCGCGATCCAGTATACAGGGGACAGGGAGCTCACAAGCCATGATGGGCACTTTGCAGTTTGCAGCGGGAACAGGTAGACAGAGCGACTCTCTCCAGGAGCACGGGGAAGGGATGTAGACATGCCCCCGGTTTCCTTCTCTGTGTAGCAAGGAGTGCGGCACTTCCCGGTTTCACGGGAGGACGGAGGTTCATTTACGTCTGTTAGGCTGCCCAAAAAGGTGCATTTCTGCCGCTGGGTAACTGTGGTGCGTGGGCTGTCCTGCTGTAAAACAAAAATAACAAGCCCAGCTAAGGGCACAGCCTGAATGGCAGGGTGTACCTGCTTCCTCCTGCCTGAACTTGCCCCGCTTGCCACAGAGACGTGATATGCTTTTCTGCTCTCTGTAAAGCAAAGAATAGAAACCAAACAAATCCATTGCCCTAGACACGCACGCTTCGAAATATCGTCTGCAGATATGCCACCTGCCTTCCCCTCCCCTTTACATGCATGCTCAAAGCCAGGCCTTTGTCAGGGTGGTGGCAAATCCCCTCCACCCCAACAGCTGTACCCTCCTTTAGCGCACTCATGTCTCCGGGATAAGCTCTGAAGAGAAGTATTTCCCTATCCTTGGAAGAGGGGGATGATTCAGAAACCCCTGAATGGGAGAGGAGCATAAGGAACCAGCCCGCAAGTATGGGCTGGCATCTCGACCCCTGCCCTGGACCCTTGGTTAGGATCTGGGGACAGGCATCCCCAGGCCCACGAGGGAAGGAGAGAGGTGGGATGCTGTGTGCATGAGCACGGGTAGTTTCAAAGACAAGGGGGAGTGAGACTGAGCAGCAGATGCCGACGAGCCCTGTGTGTTATCTAGTTGGTGTGACCTGGCTGCGGGTCAGAGAGCAGCCACAAATCTATCACGTGCCCCCTGTCCTGTAGGAGTTCCCTGCTGACAGCTTGTGGATGGGGCCCTTGGCTCTTTGAATCTTAATTCTCTGCCACAGCCCTAATGACTTTAACACACATGGTCTCAGGGACCCAGCAGACAGCATGTGGGACAGGAGCCATGGCTCCAGCACATGTTCAGGAGCTGCGCCCTGAGGCCACGGGGCTGAGCACTGACTCTCTCCAAGCAGGTTTTAAAGGTTGAATGCTAGATGGGGCCGGGAAGAGCCAGGACAGTGATAGCTGCTCCCTCTGTGCCCTGTGTAAAACTTTGTCGGCTTTTAATTTCTCCTCCCTGTTCCCTACAGCAAAACCCCCGGAGCTCATGTTATGTCAGAGGCAGATGCTTGGATATTTCAGACTCAGAAAATAAGCAGCTTGTGTGTCCCTGAGTGACTAGGAAATATTGCAGCTACCCCTCTAATTACAGCTGAAAGCCACCGCCTGTGAAACAGCTGCAGGGCTCCCTCTCGCCCTCTCCAGCCAGGCTTGATCCTGCTCGGTCCCTTGTCTTTCACAGTCTGCATGGGGCTGTTCGAACAACAGAATCGGACGATGGGCCACCTGGTCCGGTGTCTTGAGCTGGTCTCTAGCAACCTGCATGGGAGCTGAAGGGAGGGAGAAGGGTTGCACGAGTTCTCCCCCCGCTGCGCGGCACCGGGCTGGGCTAGCACCAGTGCCCGCCCAGGGCCTTTCCGGCTAGGATGGGCCAGATATTGGTGTGAGGTATGGTCAGGCATGAAGCACAGATGCTTCCTTTCCTGGAAGAGCTCCAAGCTCTATGGCATCTCTTCTGCAGCTGAGGTTCCTGAAACGAATATGGTAAAACCGCCACCGCTTTTCAACATCCTACGAGCACATGCAAGACCCGGGCTGTCTCCTACTGCAAGTGCATCAGCCCCGAAAGAGAGAAGCTGCCCTTTTCCTGGCAGCCTCATTGCCATCCCTTGCCTGATGAAGCACAATCACACCATTGCTGGCCTAACCCCTTCCTGCGACCCTGGGGAGAGCTGCTGACCAGGTGCTGTTTATGGGGTTAACAGGCTCAGATTGACAAAACAGGGCTGGACCTGGCACTGAAAATGCCATTTTTGCATTGCCTTTGGGACTAACTCAGTCACCGCCGCATGCCGTAGCTGATCCCAGCTGCCCAGCGCATTGCCAGAAGAAGCTAGAGAGCCTTCGTAGCCCCAAACCAGCACTGGTGACGGGCCAAGCCTGCCTTCGGGTCTCTCCGACAATTGCTTGCTGTACTGGGGCTCTGCCTGGAAGGTGCTGGGTTGCAAATGAGCTTCAGCAAGTCTACCCAAGCACACAGGGATGGAGGAGCACCCCTGTCTGCTCCCTGCCAGGTTGAGGCTCCTCCGCAGGATCCTGCCGTGCTAGTTGCCCCTCCATATGAAGCAGCTCTCTTTGAGGAGCGCCGCCTCACCAGCTCCCCTTGCCCCCCCATGCGCACACAGGCACTGTATGAATAAGAAAGCAGTGAACATCTCCCGTGCCCAGATTCATTCTCTTATTAGATATTTAAATACATTCTGCTGGATAGCAGCTTCTGCTGCCTTTTCTCTCTGCCGAATGAATAAATGTGGGAGCTGTCATGCAGCCCTGCTTCCTGCCTTGCGCGCGTGACACGAAGCAGATCAGAGCAGCTCCTCGACCGTCTCTGCGGAGCTGGGGCAGAGGAAAAGAGGTTGTGCTAAAGGGTGGTGTAACCTCAGCTTCTGCAGCAAGGTATGTCTTGGTCTTAGGGTATGATGTGTGCCTCGCCTGGGCACACCAAGTGCATGCGTGCCTAGTCCTGGAGGAGCCTGAGGCAGGGCACAGCTGGCTAGCCACTGGATGATGCTCTTCCTGGCAGGCAGCCGGTGCAATTCCCCCGCCGGGGGTGCCAGGTCCAACCGCAGAGCCTCAGACACCGTAGTCCTCGGGGATGGGCTCCGTGGATGTGTTGCCTGGTCGTAAGCAGCCCGCGCCGCACTGAACCACCTCCAACCGAACAGCTGCTGAACCAAGCAGTGCTGGGAGCAAGAGGGGAAGCTAAAATTAGCAGGAGCTGCCTTGGGCAAAAAGCCGCCTGGGGATTGTCTAGTTTTGCTCTTTACCTTTCATCTCTCTTGTGTCTAGTTTGTGGGTGAAGATGAAGGATGTTCTTAGTCCTGGATGGAGCAGGATTTAATACAAGGGTGGAGGCCTTCCCCAGCTCTGCCCCAGGCCTTTACCTCTTCATGGTCGGTGCCCCTTGGTGCTGACCTGCAGCACCTCCTGTCACCTGAGGATGCGTTGCCAACCCAGCCACTTTGGACCGATGCTTGAAAGAGCTGCCATTAATTGGGGCACCTCAAGATTGGCGTGACCCCCACCATATGCCAAGCAGGGGCCTGGCTCTTGGAAGAGGTGAGCACCTGATGTGCCCAGCGAGTCGCAAGCACTTAGCAAAGCTGGAAAGAAGGAGCCCTACCCTCAGCCCTCGAGCAGGCAGACCCCGTTCCAGGGCTCGGTGTGATCAGGCCAGCCAGTCCCGAGGTGTGAGAGAGTCAAGGTCAAGTGGACTGTGTTTTACCCTGGTTGAATCCCATAATAGGGACCCGGGCAACGTTCAAGTTTAGAAGGAGTAACTTTGCCCATGGCACGAGTGTCTGTCATGGGAACCGCGTTGTTTTTTGCCCTACCACAAGCTGTTCCATGCAGCATGCTTCATCCTCCAAATCTAGCATGAGTGGCAGATGTGGAAATATTGTGACTAGTCTGGGCATGGCACAGCCTTCACCAGGATTATTCCTTCAGGCCTTTCCTCTGGGGGGGCATCCCCAAGACACCAAGCTGGCTGCTTTCACCAGATTGTGCAGATGGCCCCCAGGGGTTTGAAGCATTTTATGCAGCAGTAGATTCTCTTCCAAGATGATGGACCTTAATTCCAGGCGCCCATAAACCCCTGGGAGATGATCTGCCTTGGTTTAGTTGCTCTTTAAAATGCCTAGCTTCCCTCATCACGCACCAAAATATACAAGGAAAGACACTGCAATAAAATCGGGGCAGTTGAGTCTCAACAGAGTGAGACAGCGTTTCTAGCTTGCCAACTCTAATCTATCACCCTGCGGTGCTGTTTCTGGATGGACGTTGTGCCCTATAACGAGTGTTTCTCACTGCACAGGTGTCACAGACTCAGTGTGTCACACGTGTTAAGTCACCTGCGCTCCCCCTGCCCTTGGTGGGTCGGGGTTTCGAGAGAGCTTCTCCCATCGCTGTGCTAACAACTCTCCTGATCCCTAAACGAGGAGAGAAAAAGCAAGAGAGGACTTTTTTAAGATCCCAAATGTGTGCCAGTTGGGCTGGTGATGGTGGCACCGTAGTCATGCCCGGAGTCCTTTCGGCAGAGGAACCTTCTTCTGAGCCATGAATTTCGGTTGCTACCGGCCAATTCAATACACCAGAGGTAAAATATGCCACGTTCCCTTACTCTTACCCCAAGCTAGGGTTGGAGCGTTGTTGCCACCATGTCTATCCCGAGCCAGTCATTCTTGGACTCTCTTCACAGTGCCATGTATAGAGTAATTTTCGCTATACTGCCCAGCTTTGACCACCTTGGTAGTGGGTGGCTTGACCCTTGACTCCCGACTATCACGTCCCAATGCTCCTGTGAGGTCTGCTGGGAATGTGGACCTCTTTATCACGATCTTGTGGCCATCTACAAACTGATTGTGGGGGGACAGCAAGAAATAGGGGATGCTCTGTTTACCTGGGCGCCCATTGGGGTAACTAGAAACAATGGCTGCAAACTAGAAGAGAGCAAATTTAGCCTGGACATCAGGAAAAAATTCTTGACAGCGAGGGTTGCCAAAATATGGAATATGCTTCCATGGGGGTGGTGCTGTCCCCTTCCCTGGAGGTACTTAAAAGGGGACTGGATGAACACATAGCAGGGGGCCGGAAATGGTCCCCTCAATGAGATAATAGGTCCCTTCCGACCCTAAAATTTATGAATCTGTACCTCTGGTCCTGGATGAATTTGTGCAGAGGTGTTGAATAGACCTGATTCTTCCTTAGCTGGTCTCATCTACCTTATTGCATGAGAAGAGCCTAAGTCTCGGTTTGAATCGGTGTTTCCCATGCGTCTTGAGAATGGCAGTCTCTGTACATGAAATACCCCGTTGAAACTCAAGGTGTATTTTAAAAGCCTGGAAAATTCAACATCTTCCGCTTGAACC
Source organism: Alligator mississippiensis (assembly GCF_030867095.1). Lineage (NCBI taxonomy): Eukaryota > Metazoa > Chordata > Crocodylia > Alligatoridae > Alligator > Alligator mississippiensis. The sequence goes on along the minus strand of NC_081837.1, from coordinate 42,957,050 downwards.
CATTGTTCTTTCCTGCCCTGTCTCCTCCTTAATGGAGACTTTCTTAGAAACGTGCAGGTTAAAAGTTTAAAAGCTTAAGGTTTCATTCATAATTCACTTCTCAATGAAGCTTTGATTCTTCCCAGGGAGAAAGGAGCCTTTATCTCCAGTGCACGCTGATAGGGTTACCACGCGGCTGGAGCTAAGGGTCTCTTTGGCTTTCCTTTATAAGATCCTCTTTTCAGAGGCAGGGAACAGAGGGTAGCTCCCAGGGGTTGGTGATGGGAGGGAGAAATCTCTCCATCTTGGGCCCTGGTCTTGCATGTGGCCCAGGTCAGTAGTCACCAAAACTCATTACTATCTGAGGCCTGTTCAATGGCCTGTGAAAAAGATGTACTAGCTCTCGGTCCAAGTACCATAGCAGGCAAGCATCCGCATGCCAGGAACCCGCTCCCTCTCCACCTGTGAGGGCTCTGCAAGGCGCGGGCTGGCTGGACCGGTCGAAATCAATTGGACTTTGCAGAGTGGGCTTCACTTGTACTTCTCTGACCATTTTCCCAAAGTGGGTAAAGCCTCATCCAGCCTGCTGCAGCAGCGGGGAAACTGAGGCAGGGAACGGTGGAGAGAGAGTCAGCGGCAGAGCTAGGAAGTCCTGCCTGTTGTTACAGGGTCCAAAAGGTTAAAGAGGATCATGCATGTAATCTCTGAAATCAATACCGACCCCCTGCCCCCTTCTTCCCAGCATCTCCTCCTGCCCCTCTGCCGTCTCCAGTGCTAAGTGACCGAGTCTGCAGGTCTGGGAGGTGGCTTTGTGCACCAGTGCCAAGAGGGCATGTCTTGTGGTGGAGCCCAGATCAATGCTTGGGAAGCTCAGCCGTCACCTGCCCTACCTAGGTCCCTCCAGGGCAGGGCTGAGGTATGCTGCATATAAAGGAAGCTGGCAATGGAGCTGCTACCTTTTTTCCTTTAAAAAGCATCCTATGCAGGCATCTGGGTAGGATAAGGTCTCGGCAGCGTGTTTGGCTGGGCGTGTTTAACATAGAGGAGAGGGGGGAGCTCATGAATTGCAAACCAAGCCCATAACTTTTTGAAAGCATGAAAATGGGGCATGGAAAGTCTGGGGCAAAATGGTAAGGCCTCTGGGTGAGGTCCCTTGGGCAAAAGGGTGGTCAGGGCAGTGGCTAGATCCTATACAGACCACATCTGCATGCGATGCTAGGAAAAGCCCTGCCAGCCCACGCTGATCCCCAGCCTGCTGCTCTACCCCTCAAGCTCCTGGGAGGGCAGTGTCAGGGCAGGGAGCCTTGGGCCTGCTCCTTAACAGCCACGCCAGGCCCAGCAGCCTGCTCTGTGACACTTAGCTGTGGCTTCTCCTTCTCTCAGGAGACCATTTCCCCGTGCCGTCCCGTAGATCCCTGGCACCCTGCCCTTCCCTTGCTGCTCCCAGATGGTCCCCACATCTCCTTGACATGTGTCCAGATGATTCCCAACGTCCCCTCCTCCATCTTTGCCAGCAGCAGGTTCCTTGCTTGGCTTAGCACTGCCACCTCCCTTTAATCTCCTCTTCGTGTCCCTGAGAAGCCTCCATGGTCTTTGTGGGGGGGATGCCATTCAGTACCACGGGTCTGAGTAGGGGTAGCTGTCCCCTGCCTGGCGAGCTCCGCGCCGGTCTCGGTCTCGCGGCGGGGAGGAGGGTGAGAGGCTTGTGCTCCATTCCCTTCCCTCCCCGGTCCTTTTCACACCGGCTTGAATTCATTCAAGATCTAATCTGGTGAGATGGATTTTTTTTCTCTCTCTCGCTCTCTCTCTTTCTTAAGCGAACATAAATATCTGTGTGCAGCAGCGGCTGGGAACCAGAGGGGCCCGGAGCGTGCTTGGCGGGCGGCTCAGCGGTGGGGATTGGGTTGCAGCCGTAGAAATCTCTCCACGCTGTGTGGTTGCTTTTGCTCTGCCGTGTGGTCTGGCCTCAAAGCACGGGATGTTCCCTGCCCAGATCAAAGATGTTGTCTCAGGCACGCCTCTGCGTTTGCCTGCCCGCGACCTCCCCTTTTCAGCTCTCTGTGCCCTGAAGTAGGAAGGCAGTGGATTTGTGCTCTGGCCTTTTACCTCGAAGGGACTTGACTAAACTCTCTGTAGCAGATCCAGTAAGTTTGCTGCTCTCCATCACGTAGATGTGGTTAGCAGGTAGAGACACCCTGGGCAAGTTGGGTAGAGCAGGATGTCGAACCCAGGGCAAAAACAGCAGCGGGGGGCTGGGGTCGAGGGGCATCAGCAGAGCCTGGGGCACTGAGGTGGGGGGCAGTGGGTCAGCAATGAGGAGCTTTTGCAGAGCTGTGGGGGGGCTTCCAGGTGTACTGGAGGGGCATGAGCTTTGCAGCATGGTCTGTGGTTGAATAGATTGGGCTAATCTGTATCTATGGGATAGTGGGAGTCCAGCTGGAGCATGTGGGTCACCAGCAGCACCACCACCAACTGCCCCCTGCACTGCTGCTTGGGCCAGCTCTGCTCTCTGAGCGGTTACGGCGCATGGCAGAGCTCATCAGTAGGAACGTGCAGCCTGGAGCAATCCGGTTTGACTCCAGCTCCGTCTGGAACAGTGGAGATGACAGCAGAACCGGTCTGGGCTGGCAGATGCTGCGTCAGCTGATCTCCTTGGCTTTAGCATACTGCCGTGAGCCCTCGAACCCATTCCTTCAGTAATTCCAGGGGTCGGGTTGATAATGACAGAATTAATTTAATTCTCCCACCCTTGCCCCCTGTTCCTCGTGCAGCTGGTCCAGGCCTGTTCATCTGTTCATGTTTTTATTGGCACAGTTCAGTCTAAAGCTCATGAAATTCCTGGGTTTTTGTGTGAGAGTCCTCCTTGTGGACAGCCTGGGCATCACTGCCAGCTCCAGCTGTACCATCTTGCTTTGGGGGCGCATCTACATGTGCACTTTAATGCGCATTAGCCGATTTTAATGCGCATTAAAGCATCACTAAAAAAAACAAAAACATGCTCTTTAGTTGATGTGCATTAATATAGGCTAATGCACTTTTTTTTAGTACCTCACAATGGAGGTCCTAGATTTAATGTGCATTAACTAAAGTACATTAATACACATGTAGATGCAACCTGGGCACAGCTAGCATCGGTTGGGCCGTGGATGGGGAGCTGCCTCCGCACTGGAAGAGCGTGATGTGTTGACTGACTAGGAGGCATGCTTTCCTTCTGAGCCATGGATATTTTCCCCTGTAGGCTGGTGTGAGATGTGGAGGTGCTTTGGGGGGGGTTAAAGCAGAAGGCCTGGCCTCCTGTGGCCATTGAAGACCCCACAGCACGATGCATGGGCTCCAGCCCTACCCAAATTCTACCCAAGGGTTGATGATACCCTCCCTGAGATTCCTCCTACTATTCCTCATGCCTTGCACACTAGCATAGGGTTGCCATGTAATATTAAATTGCTTTTCTTGCAGAGGCCTTGTCTAGACCCAGGTTTAAGGGATGATGCTAGTTGTGGTCCTGCCAGGCTCTTACTGAGCAGTTGTCCATGCAAACATCTTTAAACGCCCAGCCCAGAGTGCCTTGCCTCCACTGGTCTTCTGAAACGTGTCAATGGGTGTCAGCTGATCTGTGCCACCGTCCCCCTTAAACCTCTGTCGTGACAAATCCCAGAAATGGTTGCCTCTTGGAGATCAGTCCACTGATTGCGGTATGGGCATGTTTTGTGTTGCATTACAAGATCCTCGGGCTCTATTCTGTACACGTACGTTGCTGCTATTACAGCTCTGGAAGCTGTCTGCACTTGGAAGGAATATTCAAACCCATCTCCAGGTACTTGGGCAACAGGTATAGCCAGTTCCCCATACTGGGCTAAGCCAGCTGGGGACCAGGGCCTCGTTATATTTGCAAACATGCAATAAAAAGTTTGCAAGGCATTCACCCATCTATACTCGCAGGGTGTCACGTTGCTAAAATTTTGCTCACCGCTTTGCAAAGTCAGCCCCCAAGGTCCAACTCAGGCTTGCAAAGGGACCAATCTGGCAGTGCTGGAAGGCAGATAGCAGCACCACGTGCACTGGGCTAAAGCTGGGCTGTGGGAGGGAGAGCGCTTCCAACCCGCTCTTGGTGACAGCCTCCCGATCCGTGGGTACGAGCAGCGTGACTCAGGCACCTTCGAGGCGATCCAATTCTTGCCGCATTCCTGCTGTTCAGCGTAGTTTAAAAATTGCACAGCGCAGGAAACGTACTACACGCTTCAACAGCCGCCTCCACAGTGAAAAAGCTTCAGGATCATCGATCTGGCGTGACAGCATGTTTCCAAACGTGGGGCATGCGCGGGCCTTTGAAATGCAGACGCACATTATTTTGGCTTCGGTTTCATGGCTGTGGGCTTTCTCCCTCCCTGCATTTGGGCATAGCAACTTGACAGACTCTGATCTCCATCAGACAACTCTGGCTTTCAGGCACCCAGGGCCTGGTGAGGATGAATAGTCTGTTGCTAGGATGATGGACCTCTGAAGTGCAAAAGTGTGTTCTCTCCCACACCTTTCTCTCTTCCCTTCCTCCTTATGCAGAGCGGGGAAGGGCCCAGAGCCTGTTAGCATCCTCGGTGGGGTTATTCAGAAATAGGATCCAGCTGGCATTGAACGGGCACTCGCTGGAGAGGCCCTGATTCCATCAGCGCTGCAAAGCGCCGCACGAAGATAAACAGCGGGGACACGTACGGAGCTTGGCTTCCCCAGATCTCAGATTAAATGCTGCAGGCAGCATAGGCTGGAGGCAGCCAAGAGCGCACCCTGACACTTCACTCCTCATCAGACAACGCGTTGCTCTCCCAGCGACAGCCCAATGCACCACTGTTGGGTTCACTTTGGTTACCTGCAGCAAGGAAAAGTGCGCGGGGCAGAGCAGGACGGTGCAGAACCTGGGTCTGCATCGGAGGGAAAGGAGCAGGCACAAGCAATCCTTGCTAACCACGATGTGGTTTGGGGGTGCTGGTTACACCTGTGTTGGGCTAAGGACATAGGCAGACAAGGTGCTTTGGGGAAATTATATCACATTTACCCAAAGCACCTGGTCTAACCATGATGTCAGATTTGTGCGTCGTGATTAAGGACGTCTCTCTCAGCAGCAACACAGGCTGTGAGTATAAGGCAAGTCTTTTCCTGTTTAAGAGAAGATCTTTTTCAGGTGCACTGGCCCAAATTTTAGTTTTCTCTCCCCCTCCCCACCTTTCCCAAAGGATCTTTGCCAAGCCTAATGATAATACAATTGCTCTCATGAGGTTTGAAGGACGGTGTCAACTTAAAAAAAACAAAAAACAGCCCTTTTCTCTGCAAAGCTATTGCTTACTATGCCACAGACAGCGCCTGTAACTGAAAGAGACTGGGGAATACAGATTTCTCTCTGGGTTTTTGACAGCCCTTTGTGTAGAGATGGTTCCAGTTCAGATCCATTCAACAAGGCTGTGGCCTAACAAACCTCATGAGAGTTACGGGGTACAAGGAAAAAGCAGAGGCTCTCACGTGTGCTGAGGGCAGACTGACCTGTGTTCAACAGGGCTCCACCGTACCATCTCCTTTGTCACCAGTGTCTGCGCTGGGCCTTTTGCAAAGCAACAGGAGACAGAAAACGGTTTTGAAAAATAGGGGAGTATGACTGTAAACCCAGGTCGAGATGGAGCGGGGAGGCAGGGATGCAACTCAGGCTTGAGTCTAAAGTCATTTGGGGTTTGTTGTTGGGGTTTTTTAAAGTGGCTGGATGGCATGGTGCTAGGTCTGTAAGTGCAACCGGAGCCACATTGCACCAGCACTTCAGAACCAAAAAGCAAGATCAGCAGACCTGATGCCCCCATCCAAGCCAAGGGAGCATATGCAATGTTCAGCCTCAGGGGCCGGCGTGACTTATTTTTGGAACTGTGTCCCTCTGAGGAGGAGCAACCATCCTGGCCCATGCCTCACTCCACCAAGGTGGGGGACAGGTCAGGCTCGGATGGGCTGTGACCTGCCTGGGGTATGGATGCAGGTGTATAAATGGGGTATGAATGCACATGTATGGTCTATGGGGTGTGGATGTATGGGGTATGAATGCAGGGGCATGGGGTGTGGATGTATGGGTTATGAATGCAGGGGTATGGGGTTTGGAGCTATGGGGTACGAATGCAGGTGTATATCAGCATGGTCCGACAAGTTGACGGTGTGGGGCTCGAACCCGCATCCCAGGACCCGAACAGGTGTGGCTCTGATTTGTATTCACTCCCAGAGCGAGTCCTGCAGTTCCCTCAGGTTGGGATGTATTGTACTTAAAAACAGGTTTTTAAACGTAGTGCTCTAAGAATTGACCCAACATTCAGTTGATGAATAGCAGAAAGGCTTGCTTTAATAACTACCAACAAGCTATAAAACTAAATGACAGAAAAAAGACTCTTTCCCAATACAAAATGAGCTATTAGTCCTTGTATTATCTGAGCTGCAAAGAGATCTTTACCCAAGGCAGGCAGGAAGCAGTTCTTGTACGGCCTTACAGCGGGGATCCTTCGCTTGTTGGCTGAATGGCAGGACAGCTTCTTGGTCTTCCCTGGACTGCACGCACCTTGCTAGCACTTCTGTCTTGCTTTATACCATTTAATTATATAGCTTCAAAGCATTTTTCCTTGATAGTTGGCTGATTAAAGTCTGAACAAAACAGAAAGGAAAAGGGTGACCATCATATTACAACTGTTAAATTGCCTGGCTTCTGTTTTTGGGTTTGTCTAGGTGTGAAGACTTGTGTTTTATTTGCAGCGATGGGTCTTGCATGGTCAAACAGGATACCTAGAGGCATTGGTTACTGGACCTGTCTTGGGGAATTTGTTCATCAGTGGGGTAAATTTGCAATAGCCTGTACCAGTGATGGTCTCTTTACAAAACTACATTGAATGATTGAGACATTTGTAACACCATAGGCATTGGATTCCTGTTTTGAGGCGTGTGAGGATGTCACGTACAGGACAGTTTCCCTGTACTCAATGCACCTTTTACAGGTTTTGCTTGAAATATATATTTAGTCTTGTCTTCTTTGGTTACTAGTTCAATTGAAATGTATATGTAGCTTCCTCGCCTTCTCTAGTTACACTGACTTAGCTTTTCTTTGGCTTTCTTAGCTTGGAAATGCACGTGATGAGCATGTCAGGTCTCTACCAACAATTTTAACCATCACTCTTATTATTGTATGGCATAGGTCTGGTGTTGGGTACCTCAGACTCCTTGTCTCGATGCCTAATGCGTTGCAAGCCATTAGCAGAGTTCAGTTTCCTTGTGGCAGTCTTGTCACCACATCCCAGACTTGCCCCAGCCATCGTCTTGCTTTTTTGTGCAAGAGACACTGTCCGAGCTTTCACAGTTTTCATGTTTCAGATGTTCAGGGAGACTCGTACAGAGCTCCCTGGAAGCAGAGGCCAGCCGGCACGGAGCACGGTTGAATTCAGCAGGAGCCGCTAGTTCGGTGCAGCGTCCCGCTGTTGCTTCGGGATCTGTCTTTGGGGTCTGGGCTGCCCTCCCCAGGACCTCTCTGCTAAGGGAGGGCAGGCTGCATGGTACAGATGGAAAGGACGGCTGCTACCTCTGCAAATGGCAACACGCACTTGAGACACCCTTTAAAACCGAAGCGTGCATAGTAACCCAGCAGTGTATTAGCACTGGAGGTTGCAGCTTCTCTACTCTGAAGTACTCTTGTCTGTGGGTGGCTGTGTGTTTTATTCCTCTCTTTGCCTGTTTCAGATTAAAACAAACACTGTTGCATGCCAACTTGTCAATCACTCCAGGCCTAATCTCTAAAAATAATCTCTCCTGAACCACCTCCCCCCCCTTAATAATTGCTTTGAAAAATGCCAGCTTTTGTTTAAAGTTCCTTTGGCTTTTTCTTGTGGTTTGCAAAGAATGCAAATGGTGCATTGTGTCTTTAAGGGAAAGAAAAGAGGTACTGAAAAATTATTGGCCGGGGGCTGGGGGTGGAGGTTGGGGGGAGAAAAAAAAACCAAAAAAAAAAACAACCCTCCATGTTATTAGAAAAAATCATTTGACTATCAGCCTCCGGCAGCCTAGTGGTGCTGAGAACAATTTACCTGTCAGCATCTATCAGGATGGGAAAGTTAGAAAAACAATGCCATCTCTATGGAGGGGAGCGTGGGGGTGAGGGAGGAGGAGGTGAATAGCTAATGAGAGTTGTGCTGTATTCTTCCTGCAGTCAAATAGCAGGGAGGGAAGCCTGCAGTTGGGGCTTAGCCTGCCTTTGGCTGCTTGCATTCAGCAGATCTAAGCAAAGGGCGTCCAGCTTAGGGCTGGGGAGGCCTTTGAGATCACAGCAAAGAAAATACGGGGATTTAAAAGATCACGACCCTTTCTAAAGAAGGGCTGGTAGCCTTTTGTGGTAGCTGTTGCTCCCCCCACATTGATGTTGCCTTCCCTTGTCTCAGCCTCAAGCATCCCTCCCTTCCTCCAGCAGACCACCTCCCTGCAGGCAGGCGAGGCAAAGGCTATCTAATCCCTCCCTCTTTTCTCCTGGGCATCGCTTTGGATGGCAGTCTGGAAACTGCCAGCGTGCCAAGAGTTAAGTGCACCCAAAATATCCCAACCTGTCTCTTAAGGATGAAATATGAAACCTCCCGCAAGTAAAACCCCATTAGGGAAAAGGATATTTCACCCATGAAAGAGACCTTCATAAGTCACTGATGTGGTACCTCTGAATTATGGGTTTTTGCCACTTGAAAAAGACACATCAGCTTCACCCTTCACAGGGGCGAGCAGCCCGGAGAGGATTGGAGCTCACCTTCCCCTGGCACCCCAGACGCAGTAGGCGTCCCTGTTAATTAATGTCACATCTTCCTGGCTGAGGAGGAAGCCGAATTTGTACTGCGAGCGAGGTGACTTGTTATTACCCGAGCCCTGGACAGAAGTTCTTGACCCAAACCCAATCAAACAACAGGAAAGCAGTAGTAAAATCCACGAGTACATCCTAGCTGCATTAATTACAGGGTGTAAAAATAACTCGTCACAATCCAGGCGGCACGAGCCTTCTGCCAAGTGCCTCTGCACAAAATGGGAAGCAGTACCAACCCCAGAGTCTCTCCGATGTCTGAAGTGGGGAGGAAAGGCTGCACCCTGAGTGCATTATTAGAGGAGTGCCTTATTAAGTGCATTATTAAGGGATGACACGGAGTATCTCGTGTGCTAGGAGCTGTACAAACATGAGCCTGTCCTGCCCCAAAAGTCAGGAAGTGAGGGACAGGCAGGACGGGTTTTAATCAACTGGGAAAAACAGAGCCTGTGGCAGCAATAGCAAGTGAACCCAAATCTCCAGTCCCGGGCCCAGTGTGGGAACGACAAGCCCGTTCTTCTTGGAGTGCTTACCTGTACCAAACTGGCCCAGGTTCCCTCGCCTCAATACATCGCTCCTGGCCGATGCAGAACTGGGTTGTCTGCACTACCAGATCGCCGCTCCTGTTTCCAGTCCCTGCAGCGAGTTGGCATGCCAGGAGGGTGGCCTCCAAGGCAGGCTCTGCACAAATGCCCACGCGCTCTCTGGAGACCAGCATCTACCAGAGATTTGCCTACACGCAGAGCTATTAGCTCCATTTTTTCTAAGAGAGAGGACCAGATTTGGTAGTGAAGCAGCTGTACCTTTAAGGGGATGCAACGACTGAGCTCCCTGTCAGCTGGGAAGATGCATCTCTGCAACCTCTGTCAGCATCTGTTGTCAGCGGTGCCTCGCTCAAACTTTCCATGCGACTTGTCCTGTGAGATTCGATCTGACACGCGCACAACAGCAGGGCTCTGGTCCTCGCCAGCCTGCCCTGACTGCACCGAACGCGCCCTTTGGGCATCTCTGTCCGTTTTGTTATTGGTGTCTTCAGCGGGGCTGCCAGGCAAAAAGACCTGAAAGGTTTGTGAGCCGAGGCTGACAGGAGCAACAGAGCTCGGCACCAGACAGCCACCCCCAAAATCCTGCTGAGAGCCGCACTCTCCATACTCAGTGCCACCAGCTCCTTTGCTTGTCTGGCCGGGGGAATTTCTTCTTCTAATTAGGATTGTGTGGTCCTAATAACCAGCAGGATGCTTCACACCGCCAGCAGCCTCGTCCTGAGTTTGATAAGAGGCTTTGCTTGGGTACAGACTGGCGCCTAAAGGTTCCCCTTTGGGTCTCTCCATTTATTTCTTGCCAAGGGATCTGCAGGTCGTTACCCAGGATAGCCTTTCTAATGCCATGCGTGTGTCATTCCCTAGCATGAGCGTGCTCTACCAATGGCATTTCCAAAAAGCGTGCTTACGGCAGTGGCATCAATATGACATACAAGTTTTAAAGGCAGCAAGGGAGCCCGCAGCAGTGCGAGTTGCACCGCTTCTCCATGTTCCCGGGAAAACAGCGGGGTGTGGGTTTGAGCTTGGAGCTGTTTCTCAGCCGTGCTGTAGCCTCAGCTCTGAGACTAGGTGGGGATGCACTTGCTTTTGGATAGACAGCATCCTTTTCTCAAGGCTCTGTTGAAGGGCCAGAGCGGGATGAGTTACAGCTTGTGAACTCAATCTCCTTTAAAAGCAGGTACACTATTTCCAAAAAAAAAAAAAAAAATAAGAAGTTACTTTTAAGAAAGGACAGCACGTTAATTTAACTAGGATGGATGGCTCTGCGCTCCTGAGTTTGCAGCTCCTGCAGCACACTTGATTATTATTCTTTTAAATCAATGTTCCCCCTTTACTAAACACACACGCAGCGGCGCACACGCTCTCTTGCCCGAGCATGCAGTCATTATCCCAGGATTGTTGCACTCCTACCTGGCTATAGGTAGTGCTGCTTGTATTGCTGGTGAAATACTAATGGGTGATTTGTGCACGGGGCTTGGCCCGGTATATCAGGAGAGGAACTGGCTGGGGGGTGTAGCGGCAGCTTAGGCATCTGGGACGCATCAGTCTGCAGATGAAATTGGAGCTTAGGGGAGCAACCCTGGTTTGGATTACAGTAAAATCCCAGAACGTACCGATTCTGTTTAATCTTAGACGCTGTTGTTGCCGGAGTGTGGTTTTTACAGGGGGAAGATGATTTTACAGAAGTTTCAAATATCCCCTGAGAACTTGCCCCACATCAGGTTTCCACTGCCCTGATAAGAACAGCATGTCTCTGGTCCCATTCCCCCTGCTTGCTTTATGTCTGCCTTTGCCTTCTCCTCCTGTTCGCTCCTCCCAGCTATTTCTGGTTAGGAGGGAGAGTGCTACAGCTCACAGATGGAGAGTTGGAGCAGCTAATTAGTTCCAGGGCTTGGTAGAAAGAGTTCGTTGGCCAGTTGCATTTATCTTCTCACTCGAATGGATTGGAGAATTCAGCATAAGGGACATATTTTAGGCCCATTTAGATGCTTTTTTGACAATGGTGACTTGGCTGTTTCTGCAATCTGGGGCTGGGGAGAGGTCAGATCAGTAATATCCACTGGATTGTTAAATAATCTGTTTGTGTTAAGGGTAAAACATAGTCATTAACCCATATTCTTGGTATACCGCATTCTAGCTGGGGCTTGTTAGTGCTCAGCAGAAAGGCAGGCTCTTTCCTTGGCTCATTACCTCCTCAGACGTCCAGTCTCGGAGGTTTTCCTGAGGGCCGCGTGTTCCAGCGCACGCAGATCAATAGGAGGCTGGAGAAGAGACCAGGGTGTTCTCCGATCACAGCATCGCCATTAGTTGCAATGAGGACAGGCTTGGACCCTGTGGGTATGGTGCAGCCCCATCCAGGTTGTCACGGCTATAATCGTATTTTAATTCATTTCCCCCAAGCCTCAAGAGTTGGCCCTGCAGGAGACGTGGCACCAGGCCTGAGGGCCTGATCTATGATGAGAATTGCCCATTCCCGTGTTGCTCCAGGTGTTGAGGGAGCATAACCTGCCAGACCATTTGGATAGGAAATCCCACCTGAAGTGTTTCTGACGGACCCCCGGCAGGTTTAAACACAGGACCTGCAAGGAGCTGACAATTTAAACAATATCCTTCCCTGCTCCACCTGCTTCTGAAACTCATTGCCTGCCCCTGCCCTGATGTGGAGACCCAGGAGCCACAAACATGAGCTAACGGGAGGCTAACAGACACCCCAGCGTCTCTGTTTCGTCGACTGCTCTAGTTCACACGATTCAGACTTGTCGGGAGAAAAGATTTGCATTCTTTATGGCCAAGCAAAAGCTCGGTGAAATCTCTGATCCCCTTTGGGGGAAGATTACATGAGATTGCAGAGTGAGTGGCAGGGAAATTGCTTGAAATTATACCTATCACACCGTGCGTGTGGGTGCACGCGCACAAGGATGTGTGTGTGCATGTGTGCTTATGCCTGGTGGAGAGGCTCAGCAGGAATGGCTTGGAGACGGGAGTCTGCGAGAGAGATGGGGAGGGTGGGTGGGTGGGTGCTGAAAGGATGTACCCGAGGGAGGCAGGCGTGCGTGATATGGGAATGCTGGGGAAGATGCTCCCTGCTTGAGCCAAGGAAAGCTAATGTGAGCATGCAGAAGGAGACGTGAAGTGCTAGGTACAACCCAGAGGGAACGATGGAGCAGACAGAAGACCGGGTTTCACTCTCCAACCCTTTAAGGGCAATTAAGCTGGAAGCACGTTACCATTGTGCTGTGAGACTCTTTAGTTCACCTCCTAATTAACACAAGCAAATACAGAAACTGTGCTGAGCACAGGATACACGTGTTGCTGTTTAATTATATAACAAAGCCGGAGCGTGTTACAGTCGCTCCTGGGAGTGGGAAGTGCAGGCAAGAAGAGGTGCGCTGGAGTTCATTTAAAAATACTTCAATGAATTCATTAGAGGGGCCGGGTCAGATGGCTGCCAGCAGCATCTGAGACAGAAGGGGAGGCCTGGAGCCTGAGCTGCCCCAGCCATGTGCTGCTGCCACCCTCCACCCACTTCCTTCTGGCTGCAGCTTCCCGAGGGAGAGGAGCTGGTGTCGCCGCCTGCTTGTCACGGGGGAACTGGGCTCCAGCGCTCTTGTTCCAGGTGGACTGTGGCATGGTGCCCTTCTGCTTCCTCTTCCCTTCTGCCCTGAGAAGCTGTGCCCGGTCTCGGGGGTGCATCCCCGGACCCTTCTACCACTGCCCTCTTAAAGCACCAGGCTGCAGATGCTCAGCACCCCCAATAGGCAGCAATTTTAAGAAAGCTAGAGGGGAAAAGCACACACCAGTCTCTTCCCTCCCCAGGACCCGGCAACCGGGAGCGATAAGGATCGTCAAGCCAGTCGCAAGGTCCTTTCCTCTCACCAGCATAGATGTGGAGCCGGCCTGTCATTCTTTGCTGGCTGCTGCTGACGGACACCTGGGACCCAAGGCTGCACTCCAGCCCTGTGTCATCCTGTCCGGGTGCAGGCGTGCTGTGAGGACAGAAAGAGGTTAAAAGAGTCCATTCTGAATCGAGCATCCTTGAAGTAGGTTATCCCCATTGCAGGGCCCAGTTGAAGAGACACGGGTGCTCATGAGTCGATGGGGTCCAAGCAGGAGCGGAGCATGATTGCATTTATGTCAGTCCTGGCCCCTGGCCCATCATGCATAGCCCTGCTTCCAAGCTAACCGACCCTTCGCCCCTTAGGTTTCTTCCCAGCAGCATCAGCCACAGGCCAGAGAGACCGTACACCGCAGCTATGCAGCCCGGGAACAGCCAAAGGCGCTCAGATGAAACCGTATCTGGGTAAAGCTGTGGGAGCTGCCCTGCTCTCCGGATGCCTTCGCGTTTCCTGCCCCGTTGTCTATCTGGCCCTTCTGGTTTTAAAGGCGCAGAGTCCTGCAAGCTCCTTTTGTTGCATCCTTTCAATCCGCGCTCAGTTTCCCAGAAGGAAAAACTCTAGCAATGAATCTGTTTCTTTCTGGTTTTTAAAGTATGCATAATGCCGGAGCAATCTGCCTCAAAGATGCATCCCTTTGTCTAGGGAACGGGCAGCATCAGCACAAGAAGGACAGAGCTGGGGTCCGATCCCTGATTTCCCCACCTCTGTCGCCCATGGGCTGTCAGGAGGTCCCTTCCTGCCCTCCCCGCCAGCCCTCTCAGCTGGCCAGCAGCAGTCTTGGCCCCTTTGGTGAGACCGTGATGCAAACCTTCCCCGAGACCTCCCGCTCCTTCCCCACGTGCTGCCAAGCCACCATCAGAAAGGCAACGCCTCCCAGTCTGGGCTGGACCAGAGCCCATGACTTAGTGGGTGGACGGCTTTCAGTGCCGGTGCTCTTGCTCCCTTCAGCTCTCCTGTCTCCCACATTGCTCTGGCAGCAGCAAGGATGTTTCTGCAGATTCCCGCAGAACAGATCCCGCTCCAAAAACTTCCTGGCTGTCTTCACCGCAGCAATCCAGATGGCTATTCTTCATTTTTCACACCGAGTCGTGCCAGGCGCAGGAGAGGTGAGCTTGTCTGTGCGCCGAGGCTGGCACAGCCTCTTCTCCCAGAAAGAACCGACGCGCTTGGGTACCGGATGGCTCGAGGATGCTGCAGAGCTGCTCACCTAAGGGGCCAAGTCGGGGCAGGTCCGTGCCAGCGGATGGCTGTTTGCTGGCCCGTGTGACACGAGTGAGTCATTTCCATCTGGTTCCCAGCGGGAAAGTGCCACCGAACTCAGCACAGTTGGCACGAGCTGGCAAGGACATCGGCAGGCCTGGCCGAGGAGCCAAGGACTGAATGTGCCACGGAGACTGCAGCTGAGCGGGGTCTTCCCAGGACCAGAGGAAAAGAGAGACTCGGGTTGTGGGAAGCTGGTGTTTGCCCACGCGGACCTCTTCCCCGTGTGAACAGCTCATCTGCCCACACTGCCACGCTTGCCTCAATGCCGCTGGTTGGTACCGCTGCCTAGGGAAGCATTGCAGCATATGGCAATGAAATAAGCTTGAATAGGTCTCTAATATTAGGCACAGCAAACAATCGGGCACTTTTAATTTCCCTATTAAAGAAGCTCTCGGTACACGGAGCTAATCACACTTCACACCTCCCCGTTCTCCCTGCTCCTTCCCCATCTAATCGATATCTCCGATGCTCAGGAGGCCTTTCCCCGTGGCCGGGGAGATAATTGAAAAAGTCCCGCGGCCGTAAATAATTAACGGGTGTTGTGGGGTGTGGGGAGGGCCAGCCGCGACGTCTTGTCAGGGGGAGTTAGTGCAGGCTGATGGACACGCAGTCACCTTGATCGATGTCACGAACTTGCAGACGCCCCGTTGATGTGAGCCGCAGCCCCGGTGCTGCTTGTCGCCTGTTCGCTCCCTTGCTCACGGGGAGCTCGCTGGGCTTGTGCATCTCAGTGCATGGTGCATGGCCTGCTTGAGGCCATGGAAAAAAAATGGCATGCAGGTCACTCCTGATGCTGTGTTTTCAAATCCCCAAAGCGGGTCGTGGTGCTCGGCCTTTCCAGTAGAGATGCGCTGACCTTGGGACACAGAGCGTGGAAGACAGCAGGACCCCCGGGTCTGGAGGGTAGGTGATGCCAACAAAAACAGCAGGTGCAGCCTGGATTACTCGTCATGGCCGTGACCACCCATGTGTAAAATGCCCAGGGCACATGCAGCATGACACAGGAAGGGGCCATGATGTGGGTCACCAACATACTAGGTGCTGGGGATAATCAGGGTCTCTTCCTTCCAGTTCAGTGGCTGCCAAGAATGCTGGAGTGCCTCAAGTGCAAGCACGACGCCGGGCCTAGCGAGGCAGAAACACTCAAGAATGACCTGGCGGGTGTATGGGCGATTTCTGATGTGCATTCAGGGCATGCTGATTTTCATAGCTGAAGGCAAGAGATAAGAGGAGAGTGACGTCCGTGCCCATCACCTCCGAGAGCAGCCAAGCACCTCTGTGGAATGCAACGTTCGCATTTGCAGCTGACAGCATTTCCCGGGCTCCAGCCGCACGGAGAAATGATGCTGCTCTGGCCCCCAACTTGGGAGGTTTATCCGAGGTCCCATCTGGAGGGGAGCGGCCCGGCTGCAAACTCCTCCTGCAGATGGGTGGATTCAAGCAATTATACCAGGGACTGTTGCCAGGGCACATCTCCAAAGTGAGGAGGGCCTCAGGTGCTCCCAAAAGAGAAGATGTGGCACAGAGATGCACCCGTTTCCAAGCACCAGGAAGTTCAGGAGTGTGCATTGCCCAAGCTCTTCCCGGCAGGCTCCTGATCTGTCAGATCGCAGGAGTGCAGCTGGGCTGGGTCTACTTTGTGCTTGGATGGAAAACCCAGTGCGCTACAAGAAGCGGCTCTGGTACTTCCCCAGCAGGTGCTCTTCCTTCTGACCCTGGCTCCCCAGGATGCTGTTAGCAGCGTGACCTTAGGGATTATACAACTCCTGACAACTCAGGTTATCAAAGGCCCTGGGATCCTTCTCCCATCAGCAGGGAGCCAGCCCCTGGGATTACAGTAGTTATTTGAAGTCCCAGTGCAACCCCCAGCTGCATTGTGCGCATGCTCCCCTGAACTCTGCCTTGCAGCGTTGCTGTGCAAGCAGCTCCCCTGCCTTGCCCGAAAGGTGGCTGTGCTTTATGGGCAAAGTTATTCCTGTCCTATAAATTCATAAAGTGCTGTGCAGCTCCTCTGGACGCAGAGTGTTACATCAGGAAAGGCTGCCACCTGAAATTATGATTAATATTAATACTAAAACTACATAGCACATATTTGTGTGTGTGTGTGTGATTTGTGTGCGTGTGTACACACACTGCATAGAGGCACATGAAAGAAATAAGAGCCGGCATGACATGAGAGAGCAGTACTCCATTACCCTGCTAACACCGCTGTAAGGCCTCTTCTATCTCCTCATCTCACTAAGAACATATTGATAGTTTGCTGCTGCCTAGTTCAAATCTTCCTTCCCAAATAAGGCTTTGCTTGTGATATCATCTCCTGAAAGGCTCCCTGCGGGGGATATTTTGACAGAAAGTGTGATAAAATATAATACTGTGGATATCTCCCCATTTGCCATTTATGAGGAATTCTGTTACCTAGGGGGATTAATTCTATATCATGTTACAGCACAATATAGATTCCTCGCTCTTGCTTGCTACTTCTCTGCATGCATAATAAGGAAACCTTCTCAAGGTGTCTACATTATTTGGAAAGTTTTGTTGCAGGGTGTTAGCCATTCAGGACTCCCAGCCCCATTCCCATCCTTTACCTCGCTGCGTCCCCGAATGATCTCGAGGAAACTATTGTTGTCCCAACTTTCAGAGAAGGGCAACCAGGACAAGTTTTGTAGAAGTTTCGGCTTCTTTGTGATCTGGCTTCCTCGCAGAAAACCACTAACGGCCAGGCTGGCCGCATGTCAGGCTCTGCCCAGAGCTCCCTTCTTACCCGATGCCCGCGAGAAGCGACTCGCACGGAGACTGGAGAACGGTTTCAGTGTCAAGGCGCTGCGCCAGGACCCTGGCAACGTGGGTTCATTTCCCAGCCCTGCTGCAGGCTGCTTGCACGACCCAGGGCAAGTCACTTATTCCTGCAAGGAAGGCATGTGGGTGGACGATTTGCCGGTGCTTAAGGGTTCGTGGCTTCATGTTCTCTTTGCCTCTGTTTCCCATTTATAAGGCAGGGGGTTACTTCTGTGCTTGCTGGGGGCAACAGCAGAAAGAGAAGCCAGGTTTCTTGGCGTATCTGACTTTCTTAGGTCTGTTCAGCCACACGAAGCCACAATCCAGGCAAATATCTGTGTCCATGCAGAGCTGTCTTCAGGGCTGGCAAAGTGGAAGCAAATGGCCAAAGTAAGAAAGAAGTCTGGTTCATGGTTAGGGGGATATGTTTGAAAGCACCCATATGGCTTAGACGCCTATTCCTCGTCAAAAGCCAAAGGGACTTAGGTCCCCACGCTGCTTAGGTGCTTTGGGAAATTCCCACTCAAACACACTCCCTTTGCATCCATGCAAATGACATTACCTCCGAGGCAGGGGGAAGTCGGTCCCTGCTCCCCCACCCTCTATTTGCCTTCTGTTTGCCCTTGTGCACAATCTATAAGTCCTCTTGTTTTGCATGATTGGTTCAATTTGCATTTCCAGCAGATCCACTGACATTTGGCTGGACTCTGGTGGATGAAACACTCCTTGAAATTAGCCTGCATGTTGAGTTTGTTCTGGGAAGATAAGAAGGAAGGTGGCAGGGGGTGGGGGGAATTATGCATGTGAAACTACACTGTGAAATTAGTACCAACAGTCATACTCTAGGCCAGCAATATTTTTGTGAGATTTGTTTTGGAAGTAGAATTTTTTCACCATGGGCAATAGACTTGTCTCTCTCACCCCAGTGGCTTCCAATCCCAGCACAAGTCAGACTGAGGAAGCCAAAGGATAAATTCTCTGCTAGCTTAGTCTGGAGTTGCTGTGTAGTGCCGGCAATGTGATACTGAAGAGGAATTTTAATTTCATGCTGCGTAAGAAGAGTGCACGCAACAGTAGCAGCTGTATGGATTTTCATATGAATAGATGTACGGTGTTCATACCAGGGTAGCAGTGTTGTCCCGCAGGTTTTAATTCTTCTTGCTGCTTTCCCATTTTCACATTCCCCTTGCTGTCCGCCCATTCCAGCACATGCCGCAGTGGAAAGTGGGTCCTTGCCAGATGGCCATACAACACGGCAGACCTCTTCCTCCGTTACGTTACGGTCGGGTTCAGAGACTTTTCGTTGCTCCCGTCTTTCTGAGATGCAAACACAAACCTGTTTTGCTTGGAACAGGCAAGACTTCTAGCCGAAAACCTCTCCTGCTTCAACTGGGAGACTGGCAGGTCTTTAAACCACAGCGGTGCTATTAATGTTGCTAGCATGACAAGGAAGTTGTTAATTCATTAGTTAATTTATTTCCTTCAGTGATTCAAGTGTGAGGATGACTGCATCTCCAGACCAGCTTCTTCCATGGCCCCATCGCTGCATTGCTGAGCTGAACTGGAGGGCAGGTCGCTCCCAGAGCATCACTCCTGCTGCTGGATTTTAGAGGAGGATTTAAAAAGCAGAAAGGGTCTCGCTCTGCTCGGCTGTAGAGTTCAGAGTCATTTCTCTAGAGCCCCATCTCCATCCTGTCCCGCAGGACTTCATGGCATTGGCAGCTTTCCAGGCCCATCCACTCCTGCGTGGCTCTGCTGCGACTCCCAGCAAGGGTACTTCTGGTCTCTCCTTTATTTTTACCAGGCCTTTGACCAAAACACCAGGCAGAACAGGGGCCGGCAAGCCTGAGGCTGAGGCTCTTCTTTCTGCAAATAGCTGCGTGCGCAGGCTGATGCTGAGAGCGCTTTGCTCACTCGTGGCAAAAGGCTGCTTGAGAAAGCGAGTGTGTCCTCTGGAGTATTTGCATTTAAGAGTCCAGAGGCAAGTCAGAGGGAAGAAAATAATTACTGAGTGTACCGAGAGGGTGGCTCAGCTGAATAATCGAGCAGAGTTGAGCCTTGCAAAAAACTCCCAAGAGCGATGCACGTGCAACCAGTCACAGCATCAGAAAAATGGAGGGGACCTCCGATAGTCATTTATGCGGGGCAGGGGCTGTCACTGCACGTCCGTGCAGCTCATGCTGCGGCTGTATCGACTCTTGGCCGGTGCCTCGTTGGATGCAAAATGACTTGGGTTGGCGCCCCTTCTCTGGTCCCCTGGCAGGTGGGGAAAGGCTCCCTGGCCAGCGGTAGGACCACTGAAGACCGTGGGCTTGCTCTGACTTCTCACGGCCTGTCTTTCCGCCCTTGTAATGTTCAGAGCGAGGAGCTACCTCACGTGCTTTTGCTTAGCTCGATTCCGAGGATGGCAACAGCGTCAAGAGCAAGGCTACGCAGCATCCTTCTCTTATTGTGCTCATCACCATTATAGCTGGGGCTATAGTATATACCCCCTATATAGTAGGGCCAATTCAACCTTACATGGCTGCTGAGGAGACAAATTGGTGTGTTTGACCACACAGAGGCTCAAAACTGTCACGTGGAGGGCTATAGAGTCGTATTCGCTGGAACCACGTGTTCAGGCTCTGCCTGGGTCACCTGAGGTCTCATCCACCCGAGCTATGGGAATCCTTCACAGAAGCTTAAAAAATCCCCTGGTTGCCTGAAAATCCCTTCATCGCTCCCATTAGAGGGAGACTTCTCTTTGGCTCAGGATTTCAGCCCTTGCAATGGTGAAGGCTGGCTGCCCACATGGTTCTCACCCCGGAGGTGGTTGCATTTCTTTGGCGGCATATGCAGGGCTCATAAAATGCCCGGGGTGGAAAGCTGCTGTGTGATATTATACTAATTTATTATCGTTGGTGTTGCTGTTTGTTTATTAGGGAAGGAGCCTGAAGTGATTTTTCTCCAGGTTGCTGATCTAATAAATTTACCACAGCCATAAAGTTTGTTTTAAATAAACTTCCACTAATAACATCTGGGAGGCGCGTGGCTTTGCCAGTTTCCATGCTAAAGCGCTCATTAATGCCGCTGCACATCCCGGCGTGTCCGTCAAAACCAATCAGTTTTGCCAGTTAGGACAGGTGAATAAATCTTGCAGCGCGCAGACACGGCTTTCTCGTGTCCTCATGTGGTCGGGAACGGCTTGCTCCGGAGAATCCACTTTCTAATTGCCCAGGAGCCGTGTGCGTGGTGGGGGCAGGCAGGGCTGGAGGGGTTCATCAATACAGAGCGGGCTGGGGCATCTAGGTTTGCAAATGAGTCTGGAGGAAGGGTTTGCAACCATGCAAATGATCCTCGCTCCTGTCCGCATCCTATCTCCTTGACAGCTGCTGGCAGCACACCCAGTTGAAGCCCAGCAGTGTTGGTGCTGGCTCTTTGCATTCATTGCCAACCAATGTGAAGGATGGAGGAATCCGGCAGTGTCACCAGATGGACCTTGCTTCACAATCATTTACAATCCTAATGGGTTTGTCAGGCCGCAGCATCCTCCGGCTCTTCATTCCTGGCGTGTCATTGACTTTTTTCCCACTAGGTGGAGGTGAGAGTTATGTCCAAAGCGCTGGATCTCAAGCTTCTTGGGTAGGGATGTACCCCTTCGGGGGTCCACTGTCCTGTTGTGCACCGCCACGATTGTGCGTGCCGGATAATCTAAGAGTAACACTTGACGTCACTGCAACCTCCAGGGAGCTTCGCCAGCACCCGAGAGAGATGATAGAGTTGTTCTTTTTTCCCTTTCTTTCCTTTTCCTTCATTTTTTTTTTTTACCCCTTCCCCTTTCACATGCCTTCCTCTCCTGCTCCCTTTAGGAATTTTCTGTTTGAGCAGCAGCGTCCCAGAGGGTAGTGAAAATAGCTGGCTCAATTTGGGGGCTTCTGATTAAACTTTCCTGTGATGAATGTGTGTTAGCAGCAGCATTGCATGCATATGCACATCCACATGCATGCACATGGACACACATGAGCACTCATACACGCGCATGCACCCCACCTCTTTCTCAGATGTAATGGCTTCCTTCACAGCTATGGATTGATACAGCTGGGAAATGCATTAAAGAGTTCAGCAGAAAAGCAGACGCATAATTAATAAAATACAGATTTTTCATTTGGAATCAGTGCCCAAAATAGCTCCCTAATGGAGCCAGAGCCGTCTGCTGAGTGAGAGAAAGTGCTGGGTTTGCAACCGGCCCATTAGAAACCCACAGGCTGCTCGCACACTTGGTGCAGGTGCCATTCTCTAGGCAACTGCTTGAGGTACATGCTGGGTGCATCAGGCATCCCACGGGCATCCAGGGAGTGCGAAGCGAAATAAGTCCATAGCAACCAGCTGTAGAATGAGAGCTTAAAGAGCAGCTCCACACCCCCTTCCCCTGCCCCCATTTGCACCTGGTCTGGCGAAACCCAGCAGGCTTGTAAAGTCAGGCGTGTTTCTCACCAGAATGAACTGTTGATTTCACTGTCTCCGGCATGCATTTATCACGTCAGACCCAGCGGCTCTGAAAGCCACTGCCGTCCTTCCTGTGTGATTGCTAATGACTGTCTATCGTGTGCACGGTGCTTCTGCCTGCTGTGGAAAGACGAGATCCAGAGGTCACAGCCTTGGACGAATGGGTTTGGGAGAAGCTGCTTCCATTGCAAAAGGTGCAGATGCCTCACTAGTAATGGGATAAAAGCCGAAAGAAATAGCAGTGGGGTTAGCAGCTGTGGATGGGGCTTGGTGTGGGAAGAATAAGAAGTCTTCCAAGAATGGCTAAGGTGACTAAGGGAGAAGATAAGGACGTGTTGCCTTGTGTAACCCAGAGGCTTGAGGGACCTTTAGCACACTCGCGGGCAGACCCCACACCGATGCAGGACCAGAGGAGCTGCCAGGCAAGGGTAACAGGGCACAGCTGCCTCCTCCTTTCTGCACCAATAATGGTGTGAATAGGGCAGATGTGGTGTTACCAGGCAATGGCAGCAGTGGCTTCTCAAACAAGATGGATGTGGCTGACTTTCGAAAGTGCAAGAGGGTACGCGGCTGCATGTGCTCCTTTGCTGCTAATTAGAGTTGGCTGTAACTTTGATTTGGAAAGGGACGGCCTCGGGGAGCTGCAGCTCGTGTTTGCTTTTTTTGTTTGTCTGGAATTAGCTACAGATGGAGCGAATAAATGCAGCCCGGGATGGAGCTGTGACACGAGAAACCCCAAGGGAGGGATGATGGATACGGGATGCTTCCCGTTTGGGGTTTTGTAGCATTTTGGCTTTTGCCCCTGAGGAGCAGCATGGAGCATTAGGGAGAGAAGGGGCAAGAGGGGGAGCAGACCCTGATGAGAGCCAGGTATGTTGGTGGTGCTACATGCAAGATGCGCTCCTAGTGACTCCCTTTGGTGTGCAGTTGGCTGTAATGGTGTGAGTGGAAACCTTGGGTAGCCTCAGGCCTGTCTGGGTAAAATGGAGCTCATCATCTTCTCTTCTCCCATCCTTTGTCTTGCCTGTTCAGACCGTGGCCTCTTCCAAAGGCAGTGCCTCTCGGTGCGGGTACGTAGGATGCGGAGACCGGCAAGGCTGGACTCCCTGGGTTTCGAGCTCCCAAAGAGTTCTCTGAAGCTGAATGTAAACCACGACATGACTAATAAAATGTGACATTATGACAAAATATCAGCCTGAAAGTCATTAGCAAATTACATTATGCAGATGTGGGGGGGGGTTATGTCAGAGCTACAGGAGAGAAGACTGATGAGGAAAGTCAAGAAATAGCCCTGCTCTCCTGACAATAAGCTGCAAATAGTGAAGTCCTGCTAATTGCAAAGAGACTGACGGGGTAGCGCAAGCTGGTGTATGCAGCTAGCGATCAGCAGAGGAGACTGAGAGGGGATGAATGAAGTTTGCAGAGACGGTGAAGGGGAGACATGGGGCACGTGAAGATGATCTCTTTGAGCTAATGCTATGCCCCAGGATTTGGGGAGCTAGATCTTGGAATAAGGGAGCAGCAGATGTAGAGGCAGCTCTGGTGACTCCTCCTTGCTGGAGAAGGGAAGGGCCTGGATCTTCAGGCAGATTTGTAGAGGCAACAAACACATCCACAGCAGGGCGTGCTTGGGTCAGTGCAATGATGTGGCGCACGGTGGGAGCCCTCACTGAGGATCGATTCGGGAGGGAAGGCAGTATCGTGCCAGCGCTGGAGCATCATCTGATAGACACTTGACAAGAGAGGCATAAAACCCAGGTCCCTGAGCCTCACAATCCCTAACTTGCCTCCTGCACTCTTGGGAGAGTCTGGAAGATGATCCCACTGTGCTAGCCTAGCTCGAGCGTGGGCCTCTGCCCCGGGCACAGCTTGGGAGCTCTATTGAAACCCATACAGCCTTGCCCCCCCACCCATGCACGCACGCGCGCACACACACACACGCACACTTCCAAAAAACACGACTACAAAGCGCGTCTCGCTGGAGTGGGCTGGAGCTGCGAAGTTCCAGGGGAGCGAGTGGGTAGCAATTAGCTGGATACAAACTGATGAATCTTTCCACACGTGGGCCAGATTTCCAAGCAAGCCGAGCACCCAATGTACCGAGCTATTTTGAGCATCTGGCCTGATTAGTGGTTCTGAGATCTCTTGCAAATCTGGCCCGTATGGTACTTTTCCACAGCAATTTTGGCTGTCTCCAGTTTTTGGCTAGGATTGTAGCTCTCTCTGAACGCTTTGCAAAGTTCACAGGCTCAGACGTTCACTCTCATTCGCGGGAAATCGTTGTCCCCGCAGTGAGAGTGCCCGAAACAGAGCCTTGTTTCTTTGGGGCTGAAGGTTTTGCGGGAGGAAGGTTGCATGAAGGCTGGTAGCTGAAGGAGTGACCTTTCAGCCCAAGGGCTTGTGATGCGTCCAACGTTTCAGCTGGTTGAATGTATTTTAGAGACGAACACTTAAGTTTTCTCTTCCCTTCCGCTCCATCAGGCCTCTGAATGCTTTGTCCTCACCTACCTTTGAATCTCCTTAGCAGCCTTGGTCCAAAGCCCACTGATAGCAATGGAAAGACTCCTGTCGTCTTCAGTTGCCTTTGGATCAGGCCTTTTAAGCTGGAGGAATCCTCCTCACCGTCACGACCTTCCAGACCTATCATCCTCAGAGACCGTTTGCAGTTGTCACTTCTGTGCCTTGATTGCAAGCCCACAGCTCTTCCAATTTTCTTCCTTCTCTGGAATCACTACCTATTTAATGTTTAAATAGTTGCATGTCAAGATAGTGGCGTGGCAGCTGCTAACCTTACGGCATTTGAAGTACGGGTTGAAAGGCAGGCGCAGTCTGTCGTTTGGCTGTCCCTAAGACTCGACTTTAGGTGAAACTTTTGTTTGGCTCGTAAACTGAGCGTTGAGATGAACTCCCGGTTGTGTTTGGAGGCTGCTCTACCGTCCTGTGGCTGGCTGTGAGACTGCTGGAAAAAAAACTATCAAAGTGATCTGAGTTTTGCCATCTCACCTGCCAACTGGTGGCACAGTGTGCTGGCACGGCTGTAGCCCTAACCGGCCTCTCGCCCATGCCCAGCCATCTGGAGAGTAGATCGGGAGTCCAGACTCTTGCTGCTCCTTCTGCAAGGACCCTCCTGGTGAAAGCAAACCTCAAGGTAGCCTGCCCTCGGATGAACTACTAGGAGCCGTGCTAAGCTCTTCTCATCTGGAAGCTGCTCTCCACTGACCTTACAAATGTCTCACTTTCCAAAGGCACAGGAGATTGAGAGGCAAATTAGAGCAGGATCTGAAGCAGAGA
This sequence comes from Alligator mississippiensis, assembly GCF_030867095.1. Lineage (NCBI taxonomy): Eukaryota > Metazoa > Chordata > Crocodylia > Alligatoridae > Alligator > Alligator mississippiensis. The sequence continues at coordinate 42,931,980 of NC_081837.1, read as the reverse complement.
GACCACAGGCTCGTCGAGGCTCGGACTCATGTTTCATTTGCATTCCACGGTGGGTTTTCTGGCAGGAGTGATTTCCCTGAAGCCGAATAAAGCTGGAATAGCGGCAGCGAGAAAGAAAAATGAAATACACCCGCCCTGCCATGACCACTTTGACCGCAACGTGTAAACTTGATACCCTGTCTGGAATTCATTAGCAAATGAGCCCCCATCAGTGTGTTTAGCTTATGGCAGGGGCTGCGGGCAGAGAAGAAAGGGGTGCAATTTATCAAGTGTGTTGGGAAAAGTCGCTTGCTTAGAGTTTTTGCACCTGAAACGCCAGAGCCGTCCGTGAAACAGCCTTGGCTGGACCCTTTCAACGTTTCTACTTCATTTTTAGCAAATTCCGGCAAGTGCAAGTCTCCCGCAAGTTAAACTAATTAAGACCGGGACAAAGCAGAGGTGCTGGGCACTGGCCGCATAGCAGGGGCATCAGGCGTTCATCCTGCCACGTGAATCGTGGGTGTGCACGTGTGTATGTGTAGCTCTGATGGAGAGCGCCTTGTGCCCTGGAGTTAGCTCTGTGTCAAGCGCCTGGACTCCAGACAGCAAGTCTGAATAAGCACGCGTGCTAGTTTTGCAGGATCTGGGTTGGGAACGATCAGCTTTGGAAATGTGTTAGAAGCTGCATCTATGTCCGATAGCAGGGCACCGGGGGTGACTTTCATGCAAACCTTCAAAGTCAGCCAGGAGCTCCTGAGAAGCCCTCCCACCTGATTAAGCAAGGCAGTAAAAGGGAATAAACCCATCCCGTCCTGCCACAGAAAGCACTGCTGCTTTTCCTTCTGTCCCTGGTCTCCTATCAACTCAGCTGGCCTCCCGCACAGAGAGGTCCGAGGCGGCATTCATCACGTCCCGGGTCGGTGCCAGTCAAGCCTCAAGAAAACCGGTCTTTAGCGTGGAGGAGCAGATGTTAGCCTGAGAATTACCCAGCCTCTCTTGGGCCGTGCATGCATGCGTGCACACGGCTTTCTTGCGAGTTTTCCGCTACCTTCCTGCTCGTGTAGCTAAAAATGCTCTGCAGATGGTCATTTCTCACAGCGCTTTGGCACTTCCAGGCAGAACCCGAAGTGCAGAGGCGGCTGTGAAAATCAAAGACCACGGGGGTGGCAAAAAACAAAAACACCATTTTCCTCCCCATCCTGGGTTGAGTGGGGTCAGAATCCCGTCCTGCTCAGCCGGTCCTTAGCAGAAAGTGGTGTTTCCCTCGGTGATGTCCCAGGAAGTCTGGCTCCTAGAGCAAACCTTGCTTCCTACCAGACCCGTCGATGTGCAGGGGATGCTGAAGAAGGCAGAGCAGCAGCAGCGAAGGGCTTGGCTTTATCCGCCAGCTCCACCACTAGTGCAGGCTGATGTTCCCCGGGGACGGATGCGATGGTTTCAGTGCTGCCGAACTGGAAGGGGAGTTGTGACAATTCTCTGCTCTGCCACACCGCATCGCACACTCAGGCCCTTATTGACATCTTGCCATCAAACCAGGAGGCTCCAGTTGCAATCAATATTGTGTCTGCAGTCCCTTCCTGGGTGGTCAATTTAACTTTGGAGCCAGGGCGTGAGGATCGGCTTACCTTGTGCAGCACAAGCCAGTGACAGGCCTTGCCCTCCTCAGGGACTTTCTCTTTCATGGGAGTTTTCAAGCTGAGAAACAACCATTTCATTTTGGTCATTAAAAACTGCCCAGCCCCCGCCGCAAAGAGCGGCTCTGGCTGCCGAGTGCCACGTAGTGCAAGGGAGGAAGGCGATGCCGCGAGTACCGAAACCTTGAGTCCAAAATGGCCAACTCCCAGGTTGTCCCCCCGGCATGTAGTTGATCTCTCAGCCTGCAGTCCAGGCAGGATACCGAGGGTGGGCAGCTTAGCAAAGGGATCTGTTTGGGCCACGCATCTCTGCCTGAACTCACTCCCAAGGACTATTCATTGACAGGCTAACGAGGGGCTATAGACACAGCGTTCAGCTTTCTTCGTGCAGAAAGTCTCCTACACTGAGACCGTACCATTGATTGCAGTGAGACTTACAGGTGCGCTGCACTTCTTGTAACCGGGTTACTTTGATTTACAGACCCAGATCCTGCAAAATTAACACGTGTGCTTATTCAGACTTGCTGTCTGGAGTCCAGGCGCTTGACACAGATGTGGAAGAGCCTAACTTCAGGCAGCAAGGGGTGAAAATGCTGGCCTGCGGAGCTTGGTGAGAAGCATTTTGGCAGACGGGGCGGTGAAGTCTTCAGTTAAGCAGCTTGCAAGGCCCTCGGAGGATCCTTGCCTAGCCCCATCTCCAGCCCTGCAGAGGGGATGCCCACCCAGTGCAGCCATCCTTGGGCCCAGTCTGGTCTCAAAACCATTCAGTGTTGTTTGGAGAAACAAGCCTAGCATGGCAGTGGGGAGGGGGCTTGCTTTGGTGTGGAGTTACTGAAGCTCTGCTGTATTTGCCTAACCAGCTAGGCCTGAGCTGCTCTTCAAACAGTGGTTTTCTGCCTGACGTTGGCAATCAGGGAGCTAATTACACTGGATTAGGGCTTTTCTCTTAATTACATGAAAAATTTAGTGCAGCTGATGTTCCCGACACTGCCGAGGGGATTAAGGCAGGAGTCGTGTGTTTGTCTATGGGTCCGTTATGGAAGCGAGAGCGATGGCGTGGGGCAGCCTCGTCTCGCCTGACCCTGCCTCGTGATGAGGATTTTGAGTCTGGAGCATGCTAAGGGATTGCAGCTGCGGTCTGGATGGATGTGTGTGGGAGCTGCAGGCATTGTAGGACTCTAGGGTAAGAGGAGCTAGTCTCTTTGTGGGTGACATCTCAGCGCTGCGGTGCAGAATGCTTTCCGGTGGTCTCACAGGGCAGGTCATCTGCACAGAGCTAAGCTTTGTCTGGATTTAGGCTCTGAACAGGTTTCTGTTCTGTGTCCAGTGGAAGTGTTTTGGGCTGGTTTAAGAAGAGCAATGCGAGATCCCACTTGCAACTCTCCCATGCTGCGCGCTCTCCCTGGTTTGAAGGAGTTGATTGCATCTACTGAGCTCTCATGTACTTGCGGATCTGTCGTGCGTCGTGTGACGTAACTGTGCCCACCTCTGTTTTTCACATCCACGTGGTTATAAGAGGGGATCAGATGCTATGTTGGTGCCAGGGGACATAAACACCTGAGCTGACAAGACGGGTGACTCTCACTGCAGGTCTGACCCAAAGCCCATTGCAGCCCAGTGACTTCTGCAGGCTCTCCATGCAGGGCCCTGCTTACAGGGAAAGCAGCATCTTGCATTGTACTTGTGCTTATTTTGAGCCAGCACCTTTGCTTTGGCTGCTTGTGACCTTTCCAGAGAAGATGCTGTGGTATCAGCTTCAAGGATCGTGGTCTGGGTCTGAGAACCTCTGTGTGGCAAGCTTGCATGGTACGGGACAGCTCGCCCCATCCCCTCCGTGGCTCTGGGTACAATGGATGTGGCAGAGCAGCAAGGATCTGGCATCAGACCTGAGCTCTGTGGTCTTGGTCCAGGGAGCTCTGTGGTTTGCAGCGGCTGCATGCCTTCCTGCTCGCTGTGCGCTCGAGACCGGGGGTTGTCCGTAACTGCTGTTATTCCCGGCTGCCGATGACGGTGCCTTTCAAAGCCCAGCTGAGTCACCTGGGGTCACTGCCCCGGAGGTTATGAGCAGTGCAGAGATCCTCTTTAATCTTATCGTTTTTTCTGAGTGATTCTGAACTTGAACTCTGGCATTGCCTAGACTCAGCCCGGCGAGCTGTCTGCTCGTCCAGGGACCCCGGGCAGGGTTCTCAGTGACCGGCACGGGTTACCGAGTACCTGATGGCCCTGGTGAAAGGACTGAGGAAAGGTTTCCACTTCCTTGAGACTGGAGCAAGTTGCAATCCCCCTACCTTTAAGAAGCAGGAAATGTTCCTTATAGAGGATGCTCTTTGCAAGTGGGATCTCCACAAGCAGAAGGTGGGGAGGAGCTCATTGGGGCAAGGCCTGGCCTACTTGGGGTTCGGCAGAAGGCAGGCTAGGTTTGCATCTTGATAGACTGATGAAATCAGAGATGTATGGTATGAGCTGTCCTCTTGCTTCAATAGATGTGCTGAAGGGGCTGCAGGAAGGAGAGCTGCTAAATAGAAACCAGGGATTAGACTAAAAAGGGGGGCAGGGATGGGAGGAAAAAAGGGGTGCTGCTGAGAGAGCCAGATGCACTGGGGATGTGAGTTTGCCTGGAGTCTGCATCCAGCAATGGCCTGGAGATTGAATTGCAGCAGATAGGGTCCCTACTGGGAAGCTCCCACCCTCTGGGGAGAAAATCCTGTGCAAGCAGATGTCCAGCAAAGCTGGATCCCATTGCGGGCATCGGCTCAGAGCTGTGCCTGGCCTGGTTAACTCAGCCTTGGTCTGGGGCCCGTACGTCTGCTTGGGAACGGGAGCCAACGGTAGAGCACGTTTCCCCTGCGGAGTCATTACATAACGATGAGACGAACTTCTGCTCGGGTCCAGGCACGGGGACGGGGGAGGCAGCAGGGCGCCGGGTTGATTTGCTCAGAGCAGGCGGTGCCAGAGCTCTGCGCCATTGGCTTGCGCCGCTCCCGTCCAGCGCCAGCGCAGAGCTGCCTTCCAGGAGGAGACGTGGCAGTGCCAGCTTGGCTGCGACACAGCCCTGTCCTTAAGTAACCTGGTGAGCTCAGTGCCAGCTCGTGGGTTTCTGCCTCGCGCGCGGCGGCCCGCTTCCTAACAGAAAGGAGCATCGTCTCGTGGGTGCGCGCTTCCCTCTTCATATGCCAGTCACCTGCAGCTCCACGTGGATTTCAATCAGGAGCTTGTCTAACGATAGATGGCAGGGCCAGCACCGGCGTTGGGACTTGGGGACCTCTGAGCCAGGCGTGTGAGTAAAACAGCCGGGCTCGCTTCGATTTCCATCCTCTCGCTCAGCAGAGGTTACAACTGGTGACCAGCACATGGGTGAAGCCAGGGATTCGGAGACTGCGTCCGTCTCCTGATCTGTACTGCCATCTGCAAGCTTTCAAAACCCAGGAGGCAGGCCCCCTGAAATGATGAGTGTGGCTTACAAGTATTTTTGCCTTCTGTGTTTTGAAGCTTTCTTCTGTTTTTGAGGGTTTCATTTAAAAACTGCACTCTATCCTAACAAGGATGAGAAACTTGGCGGTTGTTGTTAGAACAGAGGTTCTCACTCGATAACAAGACTCCTGAAGCTGGGGCTTTAGGAAAAAGCACCCAGATGTTTTCAAAGGATGGGTATGGACAACAGTGGCTGATCTCTACACAGCACCCCGTCCTGTTTCTTGGCTACCTGGCGCCGGGCTCTGCTGCACGAGCTGGGCAGTAGCCTCTCCCTTCCACCTCTTGTTCCTCTGCACCTAATGCAGGATTTCCCCTGATCCCTCCGCAGCCCAGCATCTGCTACCAACATCTGCTGCACCACTGCTGCTGTTTCCCTCTTTCCCCTGTTCAGGCTCCCCATAATCCATGAACTCTCCCTGTGGACAATCATCCTGCACGTGCACAGGGCTAGGAAAGGTGTTTCTTAAAAAGCCCATGCTTCTCTGCAAACTCCCCTAATAAAGAGCACGGTGTGTCAAACCGCATCTTAGCAGGGAGTATCGGCGCGATGACGGTGGAGCCGGCAGGATAACGCTGCTGAAGATTGCTGAACTTCTGCTGGGCAGTGAAGTGACCAGTGCCAACAGCCCAAGCCTGTGGAAATGGGTACCATTCCCCTGGGAAGCAATAAGCACTGTGCAGCAGACTATTGGCACGTGAGCATGTTCATCCCTCTCGTGCGTTGTGCACACCAGGACCCTGTCATGCCATGTGAGATGCTCCCGTGACATCCTTGCCAGCGAGTGGGGGGTGGGATTTGTGTCCTGTAGCAACTCAGTGTGGGACAGGGAGGACTTCCAGGCATTTGGGTCACCTCTGGGGGGGTGAAAGAAATGCCAGGCAGTGTTGCCATGCCCCCCGGCGCGCCGCATCTCTGCCCCGGGGTTCTGGCTGCGCGTCCCCTGGAATCCAGCCCAGTCCAATGCATTAGCCGAGGAGGCACCAAGCTGACCTCCTCTCTCTGCCAGCTCTTCTTCTGGGCAGCTGGCAGGACCTAATCGCTGTTTCCTGTTGGGGGTTGTGTGAGCGTGTGTGTTCATTATATCTCTATCTGCCTCTTCCGGTACTTGTGCCTGTCAGCCATGATTATTTCATCCAGTTCTTCTGCGCTCAGCTTGCACCTGACCTGCAGCCGGCGTACCCACCCTGAGTGCACGTGCCTCCCTTCCCAGGAAAGCCCAAGCCGCAACCCCCAAACATGTTAATCTTTAATCGCATTGCGGGCATCCAGCACAACGAGGCGTGATGGCCCCCGTTCACCCGTGGAGGGTTCACACGTGCCGATGGGATGCCTGCCAGCTTCCAGCAGCCTCGAGGCGAAGCCGTCGTGGGGCCCGCACGTTCGGCGTGTCTGGGGGGAGAGCACAGCCGTGTCAATCCGTTCACGTCAGGATCTCGCTCAGCAAGCGCCGGGATGTGCACCGTGCCTGACAGCCCGGGTCTGGAGTGTCTCTGGGAGGGAGGCAGGGCCTGTGTGGGCACAGCAGGGTTTAAATAACACCCTGTCCCTGCACAGTGCTATGTTTTCATCGACCCAGAGGGGAGGGAGATGCATAAGGGCTTTGCTAAGCACCGGGAAAGGGGTGCAGTTTATCAAGTGCGTTGGGAAAAGTCGCTCGCTTAGGAAGACTGGGCTGCAAAGGGGTTAAGCAGGCAGTGCCTGATGCAGCAGAAACACGTACCTGCTTCCCTTCTCTCCCAGACCAATTCTCAGTCTGTTTGATGGTTCCCTTGCTCGGTGCCAAGATGTAAAGCCTGCAAGCAGCAAAGTGCCGTTAAGGTAATGATTCCCATTCCCCAGAGAAGCACAGAGTCATCTCTTTAAGAGTAATAAGAGAAAGTGTGTGGTGCGGCAGCGGCGGGGGGGAAGGTGCTTAGTGCTTAACAAAAGAAAATGGAAGTCATTGCACCTTCGGGCTCTTTGTTAAGGGACAGATTAGAAGCAGGCTGCCTTTGTCATCCGCTGCAGACGTCCTCTCTCCTAGGGAATAGCAGGCGGGATGCTCTCCAGCGCTTGCACGGTTTAACTGGTAACTGCTCTAAGTGACTCTGGTGCCCGCTTGATTGATGGGCTGCCTGGGCCTTGCAGAAATTTTCCCACATTAGCAACACCGCGGGAAGCATCCCCTGCTCACAACTACGGCTCTCAGGTGGGCTTTTGAGCTGGTTTTTGAGGGGAGGTCAGGAGGAGAAGAAGAGCTCGAACCACTGCCGTAGTAAGACACCTGCTTCCACCCTGTCTGAAGTCCAGGAACCGCTGGAAAGCCCCAGACCCAGGGGGCTGACGTAGATGTGACCTCCTGCGGTTCCTTTCACCCCTTGTTTCCTACAATTCATGAAACCCCCTCTCTGACTTTGGGCTCTGGATCAGGCCCCGCGTCTCTGCTGTTCTCGGTGGGGGCAGATGACAGAGCAAGGAGCAATGGTGTCCAGTTGCAGCAAGGGAAGTTGAGGTTGGATATTAGGAAGAATTTCCTCATTAGAAAGGTAGCCAAACACTGGAGCAGGTCACCAGGAGAGCTTATGGACTCTCCATCCTTGGAGGTTTTTAAGACCTGAGTCGACAGCCTTGTCTGGGATGATGTAGTTGGGGCTGGTGCTGCTTGGAGCAGGGGTTGGACTAGATGTGACCTCCTGAGGTCCCTTCAACCCTTGTTTTCTATTATTCTTTCAGCCGTATGGAAACCAGCTTGGGCAGGTCAGGGGGGAAGCAGATTCTGTGGCCCTATTTGTTCATAAAAATAGCTGACACATTCAGTTTTCATCCTGGTTGAGGATGGGGGGAAAGGTCAACATCTAGCAAACTTTCAGAGTAAGGGGAAGGCCTTTCCCATCTAGGCTTAACTAATGTTACATGGAGATCAGACTAGATCTCTTATCGGTTCATTCCTTCTGATCTTGAAATATATTAATCAGTTCCACGATGCCTTCATTTGTGAAGTAAATAATTTTGGATGATAAAATTGTTCATAGGGTTGTTGGGTGTAGCGGTGTTGGTCTGCAGACATAGGTGACAAGGTTCTTTGATTAAATGTGATATCTTTTATTAGACCAACTAAATAGTTGGGAAAACTGTTTTTTGGAAGCTTCTGGGCACAAACACCCTGCTTCAGGCACAGGGAGTGTCACATTTATGTGGGGCGTGAGTGACCTGGAGTTTGGAGTAAATGAAATCCTGTGCATGAGAAACAGCTGGGAGGCGTATGTCAAAGGCCAAGACTATCCACAAAAATGGTATTTCCTCCAAAAGAAGTTGCAGGTATGCAAAAGCTTTTTAGGAAGCCAGTGGGTTCCCTCAATCGGCTCCATCTCCAGTGCCGGGACTCAAGGCAAAGCAAACGCCAGGTGATTTAAAATAAAGGTAAAAAAAAAAAAAAATACAACCTAACCAACCCGTCTGCCCAAATTTGATTCTAATGAATCCATTCCCCGGAAGAATAGTACTTAATTAATTAGGAGCTCATTTGCATGAGGTGGCACATTATTAAAGTTCTTCTCCTGCGAGTAGGGATGTGACAAGGTGCGAGCTGACAGCTTTTCAAATAAAAAATCTTTTAAAGGAATGATCCTCCGAACTGCCAGCTTTGTTCTCAACAAGCCTCTCATGCAGTAATAAATTAAAGACACTGGGGCTGCTGATTAGTCTCTGCATGGTGCCTCCTTACCATCCTCTGTATTTTATCTGGGAAGATCTTCTCTCCAGGAGAAGAAGGGGAGGGGGAAGGCACTGGAGAGGAGGAAGGACTTGCAAAGAGAGAGGCAGAAGCAGCGCTGCTCTGTTTTGAAGGCTTTGTACTGGCACCTGTAACCCATGGGGCTGAGTTGGAGTTTGATCCTCCCCAACCTCATTTGCAGGCAGTGCAAAGGCCTCTGGAGTGTGGGAGCCTGGGGCTCACTCAGCAAGTTGCTCAGGACCTTCATTCGAGACAGCACCTCCAGATGCAACCAGCTTCCACTGGGACTTCGCGGTGTTGAGCCTGGGCAATGCTTAGGCAGCACGCGGCATTGCTGGTGGTAATCCTAAATTGCACGGCTGCATTATCCTGATGGGAGAGCAAGGCCAGTCCAGCAATTAGGGCTCCAGCGCGGGAGCCAGGGGACCAGGTCCCTTCCCTGCCGTAGTGGACTTTCAGTGCAAGCTGCTCTGCCATCGCCGTATTGCACTGGCATGGCCGCGTCAACGCGTCGTATGCTCCGCTGGCAGTCAGGAGAGATTATCTTTCCTTATGCTGGTGAAAGCCAGGGAGCGGCTGCAGCTCTCTGGCATGAGGCATGGATGTCAGCAGGGATTATTTTGCTTCGGCGACCCGGAATGAGCTGCATCAGCACGCGCGGCACCGGATTTGCTACCTGGAGGTTTTGTGCCGTCCCCTAGGCAGGAGGCAAGCCTGGGCCAGCACACTTAAAGTGGCCTCAGTCTGTAAATTGGGAATAATCCCTGCTCTACAGGAGCGTTGTGAAAATAAACCCATTCGCTTAAAGCTTAGATACTGTAATGCTGGGATCGCCATCAGTGCCTGAGCGCAATGGCCTACTTACCCCGGAAGACCTGTCTACACTACAGCATCAGATGGCGCGCTGAGAGCCCTAGTGTACTGCAAGCAGCTAAAACAAGCAGGCAGACCAGCCTTGCAGAGGGGCTTGAGGGGTGGCAGAGGATTGGCATGGAAAGAGGAAGCCCTCTCCACCCCAGGATGTGTTGCATATAGATAGCAGACGGACAAAAAATGGAACTGTTAAAAAAAACCCCAATCCCTAAAAGGTCTTTACATTATTTAAAAAGAACAAACGCCTTCCCTTAGTCCCTTGAATTATGCAGTCTGGATTGAAGGGCTTCAATGTATTGTTTTCCAGAAGTTGTGTTGGCCAGGATGTTTCTTTTCCCGGGCTGCCGGTAACCTTGCTGATCAGCGGGGGCACTTGTGCACCGTTATGGCCCTGCTCCTAGGCAGTGCAAAGTGCTAGGGCACTGTCCCCCCTTGCTTTCTTGCTTCAGTTGTCAGAGGCAGTTATTTCATCGGCGTTTCCTTTCCATCTTGCTCAGCAGGTCTGTGCTGCAGCTGCTGCTGTAAAGAGCAGCCCAAGGGGAAGTGGATGCATACGTTTTATTTTAGGAAGCGGAAACTCCTGGGATAGCGTGAGATGAGTTGTTTGCGCTCAGATCAGGCTCGCTATCAAAGCTGTCCGTTAGCCAGCACCACTTTTGGTGATAACAGAAACCTCCGTTATTTCAAGGATTAGAAAGAGTTGTTCTGTTTCTGGACTGTAGCTGGTTGCTTGTGTTGCGCGTTAGATTTGCAGAGTCTGGAGTCGTGCTACTTTGTGTGCGCGCACATTTGGTTTTCTAAGCCAGCTTTTCCCTTAGAAGTAAAAGTTGGCAAGAACTCGGTGCTACTTGCCACATGTTGTGCAGACCCAGCTCTTGAAAAGGATCTTGCAATAACTAATGGGCATGTAGCACCACAGTGCTCATGAGCCACCCTCTAGTAATAACTCCAGTGTTCATGAACAGACCTGCAGTCGCAACCTGCTCCCAAGGGCCCCGTGTGCCACGTGTGAATAGATGATCCCTCCCGTACTGTGGGTGCATTAGCCACAACACACAAATACAAACCAGCGCGCGTGGCCCAGCAGCACGCTGGTGAACCGCTGGCACAAGGAACCAGTGTGCACACGCGTGCATGGGGAAAAGGCCAGTGGAAAAATTGCCAAGTCCCCCTTTCAGATCTGAGCAGGAAAGGCTGAGTTCCCAGGGCCCCTTCCCCCCGGCGGGAGAGCCGAGCATCTCCGCAGCAGCCTCATAGGTGCATCCCAAGGCAGCAGATTTGGCGTCAGCATTGCACTCGCCTGTCATTTGCCAGGAGCTGCTCGGGCTCTCTCTGAAACAGAAGCGATCTGTGCTCCCCTTGACATGACATCCGGCTGTGCTCGGTGCCAGCTCCAGGAAGGGAGAGAGGGGCAACTCTCTGCACCGCCCTGCCCACCCCAGCAATGTCCTTGGAGGCACTTGGTCTGGGCAGTGGGCTGAGACTTCAAGAAAGAAAGTATTTTTTCCCCACTTCGTGTGCCAGCTCCAGACAGACGGCATGCAGCATCTTTTAAGCCAGGGGGGGAGGAAATCAGCGCTAATAGCAGCTTTGGTCAAAGGCAGGCTCATGAGTGACAGTCAGAGTAGTTGCATTTGATGCAGGTCCCTTCCCTGCCGTAGTGGACTTTTGCAAATGCAAAGTAGTTGCATTTGAGGGGTGGAAGGAGCACAGATTCTCCTTGCTCTCAATTTTTGTGGTTTCTTGGATAGTTGGGGGTATTTTAGCCCTTTGCAGCACTTGCTGTCCCCACTTGATAGTCCCGTGTCCCAGCTCAGCTCAGCAGCAGCAGCCTGCACAGGTTTCCATGCTCCTCTCCCAGCCCTTGAGGCCAGGCTACGTGTCCTTCTCCAGGGGACTCGACTCCTGGATGGGGACCAAATGTCTCGCTACCATGGCTGGGGCGAGGGAGCTGGGAAACGCACGTGTGTGCGGCAGAAGCACGCAGGGAAGAGATGCGTTTCTGGCATGAGCGCTGAATTTATACGAGAGCTGGCTCAACAAATAATCTGGGTCATGAAACCTGATGGCAATAAACTGCTGCTTGTCTCCTCTTCCCCCCCATCGCTCTACGCCCTGACCGCGTGGCTGTAGACACCTCATTAACTGACTCCCCATCTCACCCCAGCCTGCTTCCCGGCTCTCCTGCTTGCTTCCTCCCTGGTTTGTAAAGGTGCAAATTCCTGCCCGTGCTCCCATGAACAAATGGAGCTTTTGGTCCCTGGAAATGAGGAACGCGCCGGAGCGGAGAAGAACCGCTCTTCCATCCATCCGCAGGGAAACGCAGGCTCCTAACAAGACCGGCTGCATGGAAGTCGGGCTACGTGGGCACCTGGAGCTCTGCTTACTTCTGGCAAGAGGATGGGGGAGGGAAACATGTCGAGAAACAAATGCTTAGCGCTGGAAAATGTGAGCAGACAGGTGGTCCCAGCCTCACGCTGCCTTCCTGCTTTGTTTCTTCATACTCAGCAGCACGGTGGGGAGCCGGGATGTCAGGCTGGATTTGCAGCCCAGATTCCAGCGTCTCTGCTTGGAGGCCGAGCTTTGCCGGTCATTCCTGCTGCTGCCTGGGAGGGACCAGTGGGGAAGAGGAAGCTGCTTCCTTGCAAAAGGGTCAGAAATGCATGGCTAGCATGGAGGGGTGGAAAGAGCACAGATTCTCCTTGCTCTCAGCTTTCACGGTTTCTTGGATAGTTAAGATGCACTGTTTCAAAGAGCCCTGAATCTCCCCGTCACGTCTGATGGATGCTGGGAGGACGCTGTTTTGAATGCACAACAGCTGCGGTGCACTGTGCGCTATAGCAGGAAGGCGCTAGCGTCGCGTGGAGCACAGATCTCTGTGCTGACAGTGGTGAGGAAGGATGTGATGAAGGCACAGGACTGAGTCGGGACACTTGGGTTACAGTGTCAGCTGGGCCAGTAACTCCCAGTGTTAAATGAGCAGTATAATGAACACTGTGACCTCGGTAAATCACTTCCACACTCTGTGCCTCAGTTTCCCCACTAGCCATGTGTGGAGAGAGCACCACCTCGCTATTCTTGGGGCTGCCGCGAGGCTTCTCGCGGGGTTTCCTACAGAAGTTTTCCTCTGCGTCCTGTAGCTGCCTCGCTCTCGTTCTGACCCCATTACTTATTTCATAGATTTCATAGACATTAGGGCTGGAAGGGACCTCGGAAGATCATCGAGTCCAGCCCCCCGCCCAAAGGGCAGGAAGTCACCTGGGGTCATAGGATCCCAGCAAGATAAGCATCCAGTTTCATCTTGAGGGGTGGAAGGAGCACAGATTCTCCTTGCTCTTGTATCTTGTATCTCCCTTTCTATGTCTCTCTGTAGCCAAAACATTTGGGGTTCCCAAAAGCTTGACTGCGTCCCCTTCTTGCAGGGGTCCTACTTGGCCCACGGCGGCGATGGAAGTTGTTGTGTGCAAAGTGACAGGCAGCGTCGCGTCTCCGTCACCAAAGCGATGCAGAGACAGGGCCTACTCTTATTTGGGGACCACATTTGCTTTAATCCAGGCCTTTCTTCACAGCACATGTTGGAAGGGAACTGCGTTCATATACTCATAAGTGCGCTTGATACAGAAGGTGCTAGCAGACCGAGGCAGGGATTTGCAGATCCAGTGTAACATGACCATGTGCCCTTCAAATGGCTTGATCCGTAGAGCTCGCAGACCTCTTCAGCCCTGAGTTACTTCCCAGATGAGGCTTGAAAGGAGACACCTGCAAGGAATCGGTCTGTGCATTCAATCTCTAGCAAGACAAGGTGGCTCTGGAGTTTATGGATTTCCTCGCTCCTTGGAGAGGGGAACTTGGCTGCTCTTTTTGGTCATAAGGGGCTCTTTTTTCTACCATTTAGCACAGGAAATTGGTGACCTTTTAGAAATGGCCCCATTTATTGATTCAGTCCCAATAACATCTGCTGGGGTGAGGAGGGGAAGTGGAGAAAGTGCCCACCAAGAATGACTCTATCCTGCCATAATTTAGGGCTAAGTAGAGGAAATATGACGGGAGTGAAAGAGACTGGGATATGAGGGGGCCTTCAGGTAACGGAGTTAATTGGATATGCTGATTTGAATTGAATGTGCATGTAAAGGGTTGTCATTAATTTCCTCGTGGACCTAGCTATGATTTAAAGGAAAGATACTTAATAGTATTACTGTTTCACTTTAATTTCAAGGGGAGACTTCCCACGCAGAGAGCAGGGTACTAAATCACACCACCAGTGTTGCTCGTCTATGTGGGACCACAGGTTTAGGTTTAGGGAGAACTAAGCCAGGTTGGGCCCCCTACCCGATGGAAACGGAGAGAGGCTTGTCTGGGGACTGGAGCCACGTGCCTACAGCCAGGCCTCTGTGCTCAGCTCCTCCACTGACTTACGCCGTAACCCTGGCCAAGTCACTTGACCTCCTGTGCCTCATTAGAGTCCCCTGTAAAATTGATACTCGCCGGGCTCTCCGGGGTGCGGAGAGGATTAATTGATATTGGCAGTGCCCTGTGCAAGCCTCAGTGAAGGGTGCTTTATCACAGCCTGGTCTTGTGCCACTGAAGTCAATGAAGATTTGCCACTGGCTCCAGCAGGAGCTGGATCAGGTTCTGCATCCACAGAAGAGTGTTATATACGGTCTGTAGGGCTCTGCATTATGATTTGCAGCCTCCACGGGTCGTGCTGCAACGTGGAAGAGCCAGGCAGGTGCGTTTTCTGTGTGGGAGGCTCTCCTTGAGCGGGCATGGCAAAGGCGGGGGACCTGGGATCCCGGTAACAGGTGTTGACGTGAGCAGAACGGGGTGGGGAAAGCCCAGTAACCATCAGAAAGATACCTTATCGCCACGCACATCTCCCCTTCTTTCTTCCTCAACATGGTGCCAGGATAGCCCGGTGCAATTAAATTGAATAAGGACCTGTAAATCCCCCTCAGCAGAGATTATTGACAGTCACGCACAGGAGGGCGTGGGCTGACATGGTTTATCTTCTCCTGCCTTTGCATTGCCGAATCCCTTGTTTGCAGAAACTCTTTTGAGCAGCAAATGCCCCGAGGAATCGCAGACCACGCAGGTGACAGCAGCGCCTTAGGCCGCCCTAACCCCTCTTGCAGCCGGACCTTGCTCACGGCAGTGCTGTGTCCCATCTCTGAAGCAAGGCATCTAGCCCAGGCTTCCCTGGGAAGTGCAGGCGGGGGGAGGAATACCTGTGAGCTGGATCAGACGAGCTAAAGCAGCACGAGAGGCTGTTGCAGCAGTTCTCAAAGGAGACGCCTTGGGAGCATATGGCACTTTCCAAACGTCTTTGTTTCTCGCTTCCAGAAATAGATGCAGTGACATGCTGCTGAGCAGCCCCGGAGCTCATAAGGGCCCACCAGGAATATTCATTGACACCAACTTAATGTTATGCAGAGGAATTTACCCCGTGGGGCTTGAAATCCCAGCAGGAAGGGAGCGAGGCCGGGGCTCTGGGGTCAGCTGTGTGCTCCACTTTGTCGTGATCCTGCACAAAGAGCTGGAGATGACACGCTCGCCCAGAGCCCCTCACCTCCTGACCTGGAGAATCGGATCAGCAGGATATCTGTTGCACTCATGGGAAGCCTGCACAGGCCATTGCACGCACACACTAGGTAGCTAACAATACAGATGCCTTCGGTGCCGTTTCCCCTCCGCTGCCCGTGTACGCGGCGAGGTAGCTGCGGCTCTTGAGGGGTTAACGCAAACTGGCCTTGCCTTGCTCTCAGGATGTGCAGCAGGGAGCCGGTCCTTTCCACACAAAGACGTATTCAGCTATATTTCTGGCACCGAGGGCTTCAGCGTGAGATTTAGTCTCATGGAAAAATAATGAAATAATAATAATAATGAAAAAAGACAGGTAATTTAATCATAAGAGGTTCGTACAAAGGGTCTTAATGCCCTTTAATGGGAGCCCTGTGGGAGGCACGAGAAGGAGACCCAGATGCATTTTCACTTTCATAGTCGTAACACCAGGCAAAAGGCATTGTGGAAGCACTAATACAATAGGTACGGTGGAGCTTCATGTCATATTAGCGCCGTGAATGGATCGTATGCTATCACCGGGGGTGCTACACTGCAACATATACATGACACAATATGGTATTTTGCTAATCTCTTAAGATAATGCTGAGCTTATGCCTGCAGTCTGTATTGTAGGGGTATTAGCCACATAAATCTCCCCGATGCCTTTTGAAGAAGTGCCGTTTCCGAAGGGAACTGCTTTCTGTTTCGTCACGTGGGCGCGTTTCACCAGGCCTGTGTGCTCGGAGCCAGGCCTGATATTTGGATTTGCAGATTATGGGGTTAGGCACTTTTCCAGGGTATATTTGCATCAAGATGATTGAGGAAAGCTGTATCCATCCCAGATGACTCCTCCGACCCACAGCCAAGTCCAGGGCCTCCGCTCTGCCCTCAGCCACCTCTGTCTCTGCTGTCTCACGCTGCTGAGCAATGAGCATGCTTTGTTCTGGGCACTTTGTCCTGCTTGGGTTTTGTCCCTGAATCTCCAGCTACCCCCACACCTGCCGCGGGGCCCTCGTATTGCTCTAAGCAGTCCCTTCTTCTCCTCTCGCTTTCAAACCTCCCTCTGCGTGGTCCTGCAGCCGGGGGAAGAAAGTCATCTTGACACAATTAAAGGAACGCAGAGAGACCGGGATTGTGCTGGGTTTTCTGCCATGCTCAGCAGTGCCGCACTGCCTCCCTGGCACTGATTTCAAAGTGGATCAGAAATGGGTTGGAGCGGTCCTCTGGTGTCAGAACGGGGATGCCTCAGTACTGCCGCCCCCAAACTGTCGACCCCCTGCCCCTATCATCCCCAAGCCCCCAAAAAGAAAGTTTGGATCTGCCAAGAAAAAATTGCAAGGTTTTGTCAAAATAATCGAAGTTGGGATCAGTGTTCAGGCTCTCCCAGACGAGATGTTTTCCAGGGCTAATCAGCTGCTTCTTCCTATTGCTATTCCTGTTCCTGTTATAGGCTATAACTATTGCTGGTCTTTGTGCTGACTCGTGAACGCGACCCCTTTTGTTCGCTCCTCATTTCTCCCACCCAAGTACTGATCAGAACCAGCCTAGTATAGCCGATGGCACCTAATGCACACATGTGACTTCGTTAGCAATTAATAAGGGGACAGGTGATCAGAGTCGTAGGAAAGAGATCATGATGGAGCACGCTGAGAGTCTTGTTGCATGCACGAGGTGTCACAAGAAGTTAGGTCCCTTTGGAAACACCATCTGTTGTGGTGCCCGTATTTTCAGATTCAAAGGTGGTCCATATAGCACCTCCCAGAGCAAAGCAGAACAGCATATCTGCAAAGCCGGAGATGGGCACTTCCTTCCACCGGTGTCAGTGGCACCATATTTATTTGCCCGGTTGCCAGGCTGTGGGAGGCTCACACGGCAGCGACCATGCCCATAAGTGAAGTCGAAGAATAATTTTCTCTCTCCCAGCTGCGGAGCTGACCCCTTGGTTCCCCTTCCCAATTCACTGAGGGCATCATTCTTCCCTCTTGACATCCCCATTTGTTGTCGTGGCAACCAAACCATCAGGAACAGACTGGTGACGGTGCAGTGGGTCTAAGCGAGGCATCTTTTGTGGCTGGATGACACCCTAGAGCTAAGTTGCCCTGCAACAGGAATACAAGAGGGACTCTAAGTAGGCAAGTCCAGGCCTGAGTTTATTTTAGGACAGGAATGATTGCCAGAAAAGTGTGATATTCGGAGCAGCCAGGAGCAGAGCTGCCTGCTCAGCCTCAGCTTGGAGGAGGGTGGCCCCGGAGAAAGGAGGAAAGCCCCAGGCTGCTGCTGCAGACTTTGCACCCCAAACCCCAGGCAGAGACGGCCGCTGTAATGCCGGGCCCGTGAGTCCCAGTTTGCTGCCTTCCCCAGGAGGCAGTCCCTTCAGACGACTGGGAGGAGAAATAGCTGAGAGTCACAGAAATGGGAGAAGAGCCCAGAATGACAGCGCGTCCTTGCTGACCACGCCAGCCGGGCCGCGTGTCCGCGAGGGAGCAATGTCACCGCAGCAGGCTCGTCGGCCGCCCGTGAGCGCACCGCGTCTCCGGCTGGCCGGCAAGGAATAATTAACTTACAATCAGACATTTTAATGGAAGGACTTGGGAGACTGTTGCCACGGCAACAGCTTTAAACAGCTGGCTTAATGATGGGTGAGCGAAGGAGAGAGGCGCGTGTGGCTTGGAGACGGCGCAGCCAGCCAGTCCACACGAGCAGAGGCCACGGCGGTCGTGGATCACCTGCATGGCTCCTGGCCACCCAAGGCTGCCAGCGGCTGCTGCTGGTGCAGCATCCACCTTTCTCCTGCTGAACTGGATGGAGTCGGACGAGCGTCTCTGGATGCCTCGGCCCCCCGGGTGTGTTCGGCGCTTCCTTCCTGGAAGCGCCGTGAGCCGTTTGCAGGTCTGAACCCCAAACCTGGCTTGCTGCCCCTTAGCCTGTAACGATTAAGAGGTGAGGAGGCAGGAGAGCAGCCCAGGCTGGCCGTGGGTGCAACCCCAGCTCTGTGCTGGTTTGATGGGCAGCACTCTGGCTCCTCGAGGCCAGCGGGGTGCATTGTGGAGGTTTCTCTCTATGAGCATGGACACCCAGTGGTATTTCCCACTGACGCCTTAAAGTGCTGTGCAAAGCCACATCAGTGCTGTTGTCCCCACCCAGGGAGGGAGCTTGAAGTTCACATGCAAAGGGACCCCCGCAGTGGTGAGCACGCTTCCCACTGCCACGTTGCAGCAACAGAGATGGGAATTAGACCCCCCGCACTCCTGTTTCCCCAGGCCAACTTCAAACCCCTCCACCCCTGTCCTGCTGGCAGTGAGGATTGCCGCACACCCCTTCCACCTTTACGGAGGACACAGCCACATCCGCCGCGGCTCATCCGGCATGCCCGAGCCTCGGTGCAGCCGTCGGACATGGAGTAATTGAAGAGCAAAGCAGGATCCAGCACGACAGCCCGGCGTGAGCCTGCAGCAGATGGCTTCTTTGCGATAAGAGGTTTTCCAAGTCTCCGCGGTCCCCCTGCACTCCCCTCTCCTAGCAGGGCCGCACGCACGCGTTGGAAAGTGCCCGGCACGCAGCGCGGTTTCCTGGCCAGCGTGTAACAGTATCTCTGTCACCAAGAGCCACCGGGCCATTAGCTGATGCCATGGAGCCATTGGCTCGCATGACTGGTCTAATCCCCCAGCCTGATGGTTGCCAGTGCTTTCAGCTCGGCATGATGTAGACACCGTGTTGCAATCAAACAGCTATTCAAATATGCAAATTCTGGTTGGGAAGACGCAGTGTCAATGGTTTGTTTATCCCTCCTCCTGGCCCCCACTGCATAGCCCCCAAGGCCATAAAATATTAACTTTGGGAAGAGTCGTAGTCTCGCCACCAATGGTCCCCACCCCCCGACAGCGGGCTTCCTCACAACTTGAGCAGGGTTTTCCTGCTGGGGGAGGGATCGGCGTAATCCCACAGCCACCATACCGATAGACGAGGAGGCCTTCAGAGTGATCGGACCATATGGCCACCGAGTCATTTATCTGTCAGCTCATCAGCTTGCGCAGTGGCTCCATTTCCCTTGCCGGACCTCGCGGATTTGGAAGGGATGAGATGACAGCAGGCTGGGCGATGTGCAGATTCGGTCCCTAGTGCTTTTGCATTTATGGGGAATATTAGTGAGGAGAGATGGTAACTGTCGTGAGTTGTTCGTTTTCCGAGCGTGAAACTACAGGGCTGGTTCTCTTCAGGGGGGTGTTTGCAGGGACTGTAACCCCGGGTGGCCTTTCAAAGCCCCTCAGTCCTGGTTCAGTGAGCCTTGTGCTTACGGCTTTGAAATTCTCACCCAGCGTGGTTTTATTTTTAACCCACATTCAACTTTTGCTCCAGACAACAAGGAGACGCAAGGAACCAACTCGATGTGACACATGCTAGCCATGTGCTGCTTACATCTCTGATACCGCAGCGACGAGCCATCGGCAATGCAGGGCCCCGACTACAAGAGTCGCCGCCCTAAGTTAGATCAGATCCAGGCTTGCTATTTAATGGTCATACCAGCTTTAGGCGATTGCATTTGGGGCTGTGGGAGAATGGGGAGACGAAGAGGATCAGTCGTTTGAAAGGGCTTTATTGCTTGCCTTGTGTTCCCAAAGTCACCGCGTGAACGTGGAGGCCTGGGTTCTCCTCTCCCACCAAGCTCGAGTCACGTAATGACGGCGGGTCTGGGTTTCATAGGCTGCCCTAGCGCGTTATCTCTCCTCTCGCATTCAGTAGCTGAGAGATCTGAGACTTCCCGAGTTTTGCTTTTCCTCCAAAGGCCTCAGCGGTGCGAGAGCCTCTGTTGGTATAAATTGATGTAGCTCTTTTGACTCTGTTGAAGCTGCGAAGACAATCTATCAGGATCTGAAAGGTTTTCTTTATTGGTATGGGTACTGATGGGCATTGGGTATACGCATAACAAATCCAACAGAGAAAAGAGCACAAAAGAATACTGCAATGATTGTGATCAGCTTGCGAAGCGCTGGTCCCGACGCACCAGCTGCCTCCTCCTTCCTCCCTGCCTGGCTGGAAAGCTCGTGTTTGCTATAGCCTTTGTACCATGGTGTACGAGGAGCGGCTGCTTCAATCCCTGCCTTCCTGTCCGTGTGTCGCCAGCTTGCAAGCAGCGCATTTGCTTCAGAACTTGCCTTTCTTTCTGGCACGTTCGGATAAGAGAATGTGACCCCTGATTTTCCTGTCCTTTTTTCCAGATCCGGGCAGATGGTCCCCCTCATGGAGGAATTCAGTACGAAATGGTCACAGTTTTCAAGGACGGGAGCCCTATCCTTCGAGACATGGCCTTCTCCATCGATCACAAGTACCTGTACGTCATGTCAGAAAGACAGGTAAGCAGCCCTCTTCTGCGCCTTCATACCTGCAGCTTTCTTCCCTAAAGGCATCAAAGTGGCATCAGCAGCTGCTGTGCTGGTGTGCTTTCTTGAGCTGTAGTTCAGGGCTCGATGCAGGTAGGTATGGTGCCAAAGAAAGCTGAATTTTATCTGGTTCTGACCAGAGGAAACCTTGTGCACACTAGAGGAGAAAGAGTTTCTCTCCTTGCCAGCGCACTATTGTCTGCAAGAGTTGGAAATTGGGTTGAGCTGCCACTGGTGAAATATGGCTTGGGGATTTGGACCTCGGTCTGCTCAGAAAGTGTGTCCCACGCACAAGCCTCTGCCATTCGCTGCCCTCTCTGTCTGGCAGGAAGCTGATTATGCATGGCTCTGCTGGAGCATCCTTCGCTATTCCTCTTTCTGGATTCAGTGATGTTTTAAAACTTTTTATGAGCATGAGTGATTGCAGTGCCCAGGGCCAGAGTCAGGATGTGCTTCGAGCAGACGCTGTACAAGCAAATTTGGCCAGCAGAACCGAGCGTTTGGTTGCGTCGGGTCCTGCTCACCCATCCTACCCCCAGCTGCTGCTCCCTCGAGCTTTATGAGTCTTGACCGGAAGCCACTCCTGCTTTCCAGTCTTGTACATGCATTTACATGCACCCTCCTGCAGACATGCTAGTGAACAGGGCACTGCACTAATAGGAGACCTGGTTTCTATTCTTCCTATGTGATCCTGAGCAGGGCACTTAGTCTGTACCTCGGGTCCCCGTTTGGAAAATAGAGGTGCCTCTTTCCCATTTCCCAGTGCTGTTGTGCTGGTGACGGCGTCTGTGCTGGGGGATCATGTGAATACCTTGGTCGAGGCACACTGCCGTCCCCAAGCTTTGCTAATGCACTTCACTCCTGACTTGCCTCTCCCCCCATGCTCAAGCTCTGCCAGGGTTTCTCTCTCTTCCTCTGTAGCCCACCGAAGAGGAGCAGCTGGTTGTGTTGTGACAAAGCAGGCAGCAGTTTCTTGGAGACTGTTTCCCTTCACAAAAGACTAGTGTGAGACTGTTAAAACTCCTCCGACTCGTGAGCCAGTTGTGAGGTGTGATTATTAACTCACTCCGGCCCAAAGTGAGATTTCAAGTGGGGATGCAGAAAGAGAGAGTCAGCGACTGAGTCATTGCCTCCCTGCCTGCATCAGCGTTTCCAGGCTTCCTCGCTATTTACTGTCTGCTCGGCCCTTCTTCTGAACCTGTTTATAAGCATGATAAACTGCCCCTCTGCAAAGAGGGACCACACTGTACAAAGCAAAACCAAAATGATTATGATGGAAATTTATGGCCTGCAGTCCACTGGAGTCTGTTGCTTGAGGGAGCCAACGCAGTGTAAATAATCCAAGACCTCAGCGGTAAGGCATCCAGTCCGCGACGTTCCTCTCGGAGATGGAAAACACAAGGGGTCCCAACCACTAAGCCAGGCTCCTGGGTTCACTGACTCGGTTAAGCCTTTTAGTGGCTCTCACTCATGACTGCATAATACAGATTAATAAGGCTGGTGGCTTGAGGGCGATGAGGAGGGGAGAGCGGGGGAGTCGTACGAAGAGGTCCGGATGTCATTGAAGGTCACCTCTTAGCTGCTAACGGGCACGGTGGCACTCGCACATCTGTGGGCACGGAAATCCCCTGCCTGCCATCCCAATCACTGGTACAGGTGGTAAAGAGAGCTTCCCTCATCATCAGGGATGGATGCCTGTCTCAGGACATGTCTGTGCTGCAGGGTAGTTAGAGACAGCTCCCGTAAGGCCATCCCTGGAAGGTCCTTGGCAGGGTAAATTAGCCCACGTGGAGCTCTGTGCTGCCACAGCAGGGCACAGACCTAAGGGACGGGCCTTTTGTGCTCAAAGCCTATCTCACATTTCTCTTGACTATACAGTTGTTCCAATCAAAGATAGCTCCAACACCAGAGGTTGCTTGTTCAGTGCTAGCTGGGGTCTGTGGACACGATGCTGCAGTCTGACACATGATGCAGGCAGGGCATGGTGGTGGGGGCTCATGTACCAGAGCACCCAAAGGTCCAGTACGGGAACAGGGAGTCCATTTGAGCCCAGTTTTGCTTGCAGAGGGGATGCCCAGAGCATTTGCACCCTCAGACTACCTTGTGCTCCTCCTCGAACTACCCAGAGCTCGGTCCCAGCTGTCTGTCAGAGTGCCATAGCTGGGTACCAGGATCGTAATGCCGTTCCTTGGATCGGAGTCGCGTGTGCAGCCTGTTGTAGCAGGAAAGGTAATGCACAAGTCCAAGGAAGAGGGAGGATCAGGAGATGCTATGAAAAGGCTGGGAGCTGTAGGTGGTTACTGCAACGAATGTGTGAGCACCTGGTTTCATGCAGTTTTCCCTGTCGCGTGCCTCGGCCGCTCGGAGCTGCTTAGTGACTGCAAGAATAGAGCTCAGGTCCATCTGTCTCATTCTCCTTGGTCTGCAGGTGAATCATCGTTAGCTCTTTGCATTAGAGAGCCTGTGCTGTGCGGGTGAGCCAGTTCCAGCAGGGCTGTCACGAGGGAGCTGGGTCCCATTCCCAGCTCGGTCATTAGCCTGCTGGGTGAACACGGACCGGGCGCTTCCCCTTGCTGTGCAGCAAGCTCCTGCTCTGTAAAACATAGCTGGTGATACCGATCTCTGTGTCCAAGGGCTTTGCGGTCTCCCAGTGACAGTTGTTTTTATTATTACTCTAATCACACTAGCCCATTGATGGGTCTTTGCCAAGAATAATTAAACTGCAGTACAAACCCAGAAGTCGGCAAATACATTCCCTGGCTACAGAGTTATTTAAGGCCTGAGAATAACTAGTTTAGGAAAAGAGTAGGGAGTTTCTCCCCCCACAAAGAAAATCCGGGCAGTTAAGTCATCTGATTATAGCAATTCAGTTATAGCAACTGCCATAAAGGGCCACGATCGAGGGCTCTGTCCTAGATTGCATCGGGCCGCTGGATTAGACCATTTCTTCAGTTTATTTTCCTTGGCACTATGCTGGGTCTGGATTGAGAGACTGGAGGCAGGAGGCTGTGGGGAGCTGTGAAGCCTTTCTAAACCCAGTGCCCCTGCTCCAAACTGGGATGCCGTGCACATTTCCACGGGGGGCCGTGTTCTCTCGCGCACGGCCCCGCAGGCAGGAGGTAAAGTAAACAAGGTTCGAAATCTTTTTCGGAGGAGAATCCAGCAGGGATGCCTGCAACTCATCTCTTATGAGGCGAGAGGGTCTAAATATTCATCAAATCACTAATTTGCTTAATTGTGAAGCAAAATGATGTGGAGAGAATTGGTAAATAATGGAACATACCTGAAGTGCAAACTCCATTACGAGCTGGAGCTGCGGCAAGGCAGGTTGCACGTACCCCGTGTGAGAATCCACCTCGGAGAGCTGCCCACTGCCATTCCCAATCGCTTGTTGGACTGACTAAAGACACGAGCCTTTAACCCAACCAGCAAAGGCCTGTGATTTGGAGCTGGAGATCCCATTGCATGATTGCATACACAATTCTCCAGCTCCTCTGAGCTTGCAGACCCTCGTGCCAGTGATGTGGTAGTTCAGCAAAATAGAGGGGATAGGTAGTATTTCTTTCCCTTGAATGTTATGCAGAAAAGGTGCCTATTGATTTAAAAGGGGTCACCGCTGAGAAAGGTAGAAAAGCCCATCCATTGCAAAGCCCAAGGCTGTAAATATTGAGAAATGCCCTTCAAAGAACTGAAAATGCCCAATAAAAATGTCTCCGAATCGTGACGGCGAGAAGGAAAGCAAAATCCCTGCCCTAATTAAAGACAGACTGGAAATTTACC